>NC_045436.1:64565236-64658910 GCF_002776525.5 Piliocolobus tephrosceles
GATCCTGCTTGAGTCCCAAGAGTGTGGGAGGTCCAGAGGCTTATGGACTCCACATTTTGTTGAATTACGCTTGTATTTCTCCTGAGCTCAGTGTTCCTTCTTTCAGTAACGCTATGTAGCTAGTGCAGTACTACAGTTCATCTCTCTTTCTATGAACTATTCATAATAGGAACTTAGACCGGGAAAAACAAAGTTACTTACTCAAATTAGTTGGCAATTATGAATATGAGATAATTATGAATTACATGAAAACATGCTCCATTTTAATAAGAATATTAAAGGCACAAGTATAATCTGTAGTCATATAGTATTTACCATTATATTATTTTAACTTTGTATTTTGAAATAATTCTAGATTTATACGCAGTTGTAGAAATAATCAAGTTCCTCTGTACCCTATACCCAATGTTTCCTAATAGTAACATCTTGTAAAATTATAGTACAAAAAATATAGTACAACCTCCGGGATACTGACATTGATACAGTCAAGATACAAAACATTTCCATCACAAAGATCTTTGTGTTACTTTTATAGCCACGCTGAAGCTTCCCCTGTCCTCTCTACCCCTTCTCCACTTCTTGGCGTGAACTGATCTGTTCTCCATTTAAATTTGTTAGTTCAAGAATGTTACATAAATGAAATTATATGGTAGGGATCTTTTTGAGATTGGCTTTTTTATTTTTCTTCACTCAGCATAAAACTCTAGACACTTGTGTATTAGTGGTTTGTTATGTTTCATTGCTGAGTAGTATTCTATTTGGATATACCACAGTATTCTTAATTGCCCATTGAAGGACTGTTTCTAATTTTTGATTGTTACAAATAAATCTGCTATGAACATTCATGTACACGGCTTTTTGTGAACATAAGCTCTGATTTCTCAGGAATAAAGGTGCAAATGGACAATTGCTGAGGTGTGTTGTCTAGTTTTTTTTTTTTTTTTTTTTTTTTGGAAATGCCAAATAGTTTTTGGATGTGGCTGTATCACTTTACATTCCCACCATCAAGGTATGAATGATTCAGTTTTTCTGTATCCTCCTCAGTATTTTTCCTGTTATTGTTTTTTATTTTAGCCATTATAATCGGTATATAGTGATATGCCATTATAGCTTTAATTTTCTTTTCTCTGATGCCTAATGATTTTGAAAAGGATACCTAATGATTTTGAACATTTTTGCGTGCAGTTCTGTATATGCTCTCAAGTGAAATGTCTGCATTAGATAATTCTACCATCTCTGTCATCTTGATATTGTTTTTCATTCAAGTTGACCTTTTTGAGTTCTGGCTATGATGAATGATTTTCTGTTGAAACCTGGATATTCTGTGTATTGTGAGACTATGGCTCTTATTTAATGCTCTATCTGGCCTCCTGTGACACCACTACAGCAGGGTTGCTGGCAGGGATAGAAATGTGGGTAGCCTCCTGACTGCCAGGTAGTGGTAGAAGCCCAGGACCATCACTCAACCTCCATTGACACAGGATAAGGAGAAGGGTTCCTCATGACTGGTAGATAGAAGTGAAGTTCTGGCTTCTCTGCGAGGCCTCCATTGACACCAGATGACTGAGAGGCAACAGTGTCTCTGAACAGCAACCCATTTTGCTTCCATTAATACAGTATGGGGTGGTGTCTCTATCAGTAGGCAGTGGTGAAGATCCCTACTCTCCAGTAGGCCTCCTCTGACAGCACATTAAGGAGGGGCAAGGGTGAATGTCCAGGCTTCCCAAGTGGTCTCCAAGGACACTGGACAAATGGAGAGTCCCGTTATCTGGTTCCCCTCAGTCTTCTTTCACACTACCCTGGTGAAAAGTCAGGGGAGAGGGTTTGGCTCTGGGCAAAACGAGTCTCTCTACTCTCCACATCTCCTTGGGGTCTCTATTTTTTCCGTGCTGTCAGCTAGAGTAGAATGCTTGTATTAGTCTGTTCTTGCACTGCTATAAAGAAATACCTGAGACTGGATAATTTATAAAGAAAGGAGATTTAATTGGTTCACGGTTCCACAGGCTGTACAGGAAGCATGGTGGCTCCTGCTTCGTGGCAGGTCTCAGCCAGCTTTTACTCCTGGCGAAAGGCAAAGTGGGAGCAAGTATCTTACAGGGCAGGAACAGGACCAAGAGTGGGTGAGGAAATGCTACACACTTTTAAACAACTTGATCCATGATAACTCATTATCACAAGAACAGCACTAAGGGGATGGTGCCAAACCGTTCATAAGAATTCCACCTCCGTGATCCAATCACTTCCCACAAAGCCCCACCTCCAACACTGGGGATTACAATTCAACAGGAGATTTGGGTGGGGACACAAATCGAAACCATATCAATGGTTATTTTATAAAAAGTTATTAAGTTATTTTATAAAAGGGAAGTATTCTTGCTAGACTTCCCTTTCTCGGTCCTTGGGTTAGACAGAGAAGGATTTGGCTAGGGACTTTTTGTCTGTTCCCATTGATATGTTTAAGTTGCTGGTTCTGTACTATATAAGGCAAAAAGAAAACTCAAGGAACTCACCACCAGTGTTTCTCCTTCAGTTCCAAGATTCCTAGCTAGTCCAGTCTCCTGTCTTGTCCCCACCTGTGAGAGTTTTCTTATAATTGTTTACATATGTGTGTGCATGTATCTGTTATACCTGTGTATGCATATATGTATATACTCCAGGGATTTTAGTTGTACTTAGTTGGGGGAATGGGGAAAATTCCATCTACTCCTTCTACCCAGAAGCAAAAGTCTCACCACAGAATTTTAAGAAATTTTTCCTCTGCATTTTTTGTACTGTTCAGAACAAAGGGCTTATCTAATAAAGAGGGTCTACTTATTTTTGAGCACACAATATTCAATATGAAACATTTAAAAATATTTTTAAAAATACTTCAAAACAGGCAAAACTAGATGATGGGTAAATTAAATCAACTAAATGTATTTTCTAATATTATGTTACTGCATTATACAAATAGATATAATAAACATAATTCAAAACTGCTAAGAGAACTCCATCCAATCTGCTAAATGATTTGCAAGTTCACCTTTTTGGTGTGAAACCAGTTCCCACATTAATTTATCATTGCTGTTTTCTTATGTGCTCCCATTGAGCTTTCAATATTTCTCAAATTCTAGAGTCACAGACTCAGATGTCTTCAGGAGTCAAACAAGCATTGGACAAAGCAGTGAGAACGTATAGGGAGTGGTAGGAACTATGATGAAGTGCGGTTTACACCACCCTGGAGCCCAGATGCATTCAAAATCTGCCGAGCACTGTGACTCACGCCTGTAATCCCAACACTTTGAGAGGTAGAGCAGGGTGGATCACTTGAGCCCAGGAGTTCGAGACCAGCCTGGGCAATATGGTGAAACCCTGTCTCTACTAAAAACACAAAATTAGCTGAGTGTGATGGTACACGCCTGTGAAGCCAACTGCTGAAACAAAAGAATCGCATGAACCCAGGAGGTGGAGGTTGCAGTGAGCTGAGATCGAGCCACTGCACTCCAGCCTGGGAAAGAGTGAGACTCAGTCTCAAAAACATAAAAAAAAAATTAAGAAATTTTAAAAAATCAAATCCAATAAAAACCAACAGCATATTATGACAGACATTACTCTCTTTACACTTCAGAAAAAGAGTAACATTGGTCTCAGGCTAAGACTAAATATTTTGAATTCAAAGTGATTTCCCTATTCTGATTTTTATGTCTCTCAAGCAAAAAAAAAAAAAAAAAAATATATATATATATATATATATATATATACACATATATAATAGTGACTTATAACTAGGAGCTACCTTTATGCAAAAACTTTATTAAAATATGTGTTATTTTAATTTGAATTCATAAATTGAAAAGCAGAGAATCTCAAATCTTCCAACCTTGGGAGGAAAAAGAGGACTTGTGGGAAATACTGTATTGTTTTGGCTGTTATTTGGTTAAGTTCTAAAAATTTAATTTGCTTATAATAAATCTCAAATCATTTCCAAATGTAGGTCTCAGTTATAATTAGGAAATATTAATAGTATTATCATTATAAATATTGTATATTTTAAAAGTGATAGCTAAGGAGCAAGTTATATAGCTATATTGCAGTCATGTGGGATCTCAAGCTTATTTTTCCTTGGATCTTTTCTGGAAATGGCACATTACCTGATGTAATAAGCAATTGTGATCCTTTCTGTTTGAGCAGGAGTCACCCATCAAACCACAGACCTTGAAGATTTACTTGGTTGGACTCCCTATTAGTTCTAGACCTCTTGTCCCGCATAGGTGTACAAGGTCAGTGTCATGTGGAAAATTACTCTGAAACAATGCTACCCTCCAAATATAATACCAAGTAAGCTATCCCAGAAGCTGGGAAACAGAAGTACTCACAAAACCAATTAAAATGCTCAAATAACACAGTTTATTCAACTGATTTAATCACACAGCAACAAGCATGAGAGAGAGATGGGATAAGGCAACAGACTTAGGGTAAAGTAAATGTGAAACGGTCACACTGCCTTGGTCTGGGATTATACAAAGTTCCTATGTCCTCTGTCTCTGCTGCATTAACCTTCCCTGTAACATGTGTGGTCACAAACACCAGAGGTGAGGTCTGAGCAAGGGGTCCACAGACAGAAAGTTCCCCAAACCAGTGATATACACTTACTGTATTAGAAGGACACACGGACTGGTATGAAGCTACAGAAGCAGATTGTCATCAACCTGCTGAACAGCCATACATTTTGTTTATATTTCTTCAATACAGCACATGTGGGGTCAGAATACGAACATACTAGCTGTCACCAATGGGTGGCTGATTTAGAGGTGATAAGCTTAGTCCAGAAATGGTAGAATCAGAGTTGTTCTTTCCCTTCCTTTCTGTCCACCATTCATCTGTTTGTTCTATCATATTTTCTATGAAATCTACTTATTTTTGGTACGTTTTACATATTACTTAGTTTTTATCCTTAACACATCAACTCTGCTCTTATTTTGCAGGCTACTACTTTTTAAATTATGTATATTTATTACCTCTTATACCTTTTTACTATAATTCATAAGCTACGTACTATCCACGTTTAATATTTCTTATAAGTGTCCCACACCTTGTTTTCCTTGTCCTTATAGAATTTAATATCTTCAAACAATACAGCAAACTCAGATCATTGTCAGTGACCTTTCTCCAGCCACAGTGGGCAGCGCCACAGACACCCATTCAAAGGGTCACATTTCAAGGAAATCACATATCAATTCAAGAATAAGAATTCAGAGAAATGAACATATATATTATGTAAAATGCACAGATTTAAATGTACTTTTTTGTACCTTAATTTTTGTGATGAAATATTAATTGGATGATTTTTAGGCATTTTATAAAAATCTAAGACAAAAACAAAAAGATTAAAGTTACATCTAGTCCCAGAGAAATAATACCATAGTCTTCTTTGAAACACTCATATATCAAACTGTGTCAGTTTCACACAAAAAAGCAAGAAACCTAAGTTGGCAAACAGATGTATTAGATGTAATAGATTTAAAAAATACACCTAGAAATCAAAGTTTGCAGGAGAATAAGAGATTTCAGGGGTAAAACTTCAACTTCAAATGGTATTTGACCCCAACTCTCTTTGCACAAATTTAAAATAACCATGTTTCTTTTATCATGACTATTTAAATTTGAATTCAGAATTGAACTAGTAACTAATGGCCTTACTGACTGTATTTCAACTTTGGTTAGTTGAAATATATATGCAACATTTCAAATATTTAGCTGAACAACCATTTGTTTATTTTGAAAATGAAGTGCAATTGTTCTGCTCAACCATTACTATGATTTACATAATTTAGAGAAACTACTGATAGAAAATGTTGACATAGAGTTTTTTTGTCCATGACTATTTTATTTCTGTGTAAAATATGGGCTTGGAAGTATATTAACCAGTTATGACTAACTGAAACTGTCATCCAAATTGTAGATTATGTAAATATAGAATTGCAAAATTAGGAAATGTCTACTGAAAACAGAATGCCAAGCAACAAGCTTAAATAGAAAAATAATAGGAAGAAAATTTTAGCAACAAAAGAACTTTCTGAATAATATTAAGCTTTAGAAAGAATTTTGAAGATAGATTAGATTTCGATTCTGACGGATTCTTAGTAAGACTTGACCAGGTGTCGTCATATTTCAAAGTTGTAAACTGGACTACACTGTTCTCCACTAAAGACTGCACAGAAATAGAAACACCTCAGCAAATTAGTTAATGACTATCTGCTTGATGACCATTGGTCAAAGGAATACCTTTCAAAGGGATATGACATCTTAGGAATTCAATGTGCTGTACAGTCATTTCTTCCTGGTTCCTGGTCTCAGCTCCTTCACCTAACAGGTAGCATTTGGAGAACTTAAACTTTCTGAGCTTTACCCTTTTCTCATCTTAAAAATATACCTTTAAATTCCTACCTCAAAATGTTGTAGAGACCTAATTTAGATAATATGCAAAGTACCTTGTTTTGATCACAATGAATACTTATTGTGCACTTTTCATTACCTAAATAAAATTTTTATATAAAGTTGCAAAAAGTTAAAGAGGAAAGCCAGATCTACACTTTTCCTTCCCAATGAGGTTCTTAGAAAAGAAAAATGACAGAAATTTTAACTGGACTCCAGAAATATTATTTTTATATGGATTAGTGCTGTGGTAGAAGTCAGCACACCCTTGGGTAAGTTCACAAGATATGCAATGTATATTTTGCTGATAAAGGAGAATATTTAGTTCAGATTTATCATATTCTTTTACTTAATATTTCTATTGTACCTACTATGAACCAGATACTTTACTAGGATTTGGTGATAAAATAATGGGAAAAAGAAAAGGCAGGTTTCTGGTTGTATTAGTCTATTTTCATGCTGCTAATAAAGACATTCCTGAGACTGGGTAATTCATAAAGGAAAGAGGTTTAATTGACTCAGTTCAGTATGGCTGGGGAGGCCTCAGAAAACTTATAAGCATGGCAGAAAGGGAAGCAAACACATCCTTTTTCACATGGTAGCAGCAAGGAGAAATGCCAAGCAAAAATCATCAGGTCTTGTGAGAACTCATTATCAAGAGAACAGCAATGTGGGCGTAAGGCTCCCATGATTCAATTACCTCCTTCTAAGTCCCTCCCATGACACGTGGGGATTATGAGAACTACAATTCAAGATGAGATTTGGGTGGGGACACAGCCAAACCATATCACTGGTAATAGGGATTTTTCAGCCAAAGTCGAATCCATAACAATGTAGGGAACTCAAAGTACATTGTTATGTGAACTATAAACATGACATTAAATTGAAAGGAACTTCTAGAGTTATAGGATCAAGATATAGACCAAAAATGAAATCAAGGTATTATCCAGAAGAGACAAAAAGACTCAATAGTCATTTGTTACTCAATAGCACAGTCCTGCTTCTCCTCTCCCATAGCGTGCTCAGGGAAGCCCTGGTTTCCTGGTGAACTATTCCTTCCATCTGGGTCTAGGAAAGTTAGAAGGCAAAGTCTTCCAAAATGCAGAATTCTATAAGCCATATTCTCTATATTTTCCTGAATGATTGAGATATTCAAAATAACTTTAAATTAAAAAGAAATATATATTCTAAATATTAAAATGCACTATTTCATTTTATATTATTAAATTTGGATGTTCTAGCTTTTGTTTTCTATTCTATGTCATCTAGGGATTACTGAAATTTAAAAATGAAATTGAATTACAGTCTAAGTTAAACCTCATAGCAGAGAAAAAGACTAAAAACTGAACCTGCCCTCAAAGAATACACTAAATTTTTAAAAATGTACTTTAAAATATTTGGCTATTTAGAGTCAAATATATTAACTGAAGCATATCCTTGACTTCACATATACCCACTTCAAAAACCACTCATTGCTCTGACAGTCACTTGTTTTCTATCTCTTCATCTGGGCCGCTGACATTTTTCCCTAAGTGAAACCCATATGTGAAATAAGTTCATGTTGATAAAAACCTATCTGTAAGTAGAAATAATGAAGACTAAATATTGGCTATTGCCTGTTTAGCTGTATTTGTAAATGTTGTGTCATATCATATCTAAACCAATCAGAAACAGTTTGTCGTATCATCTACTTGGAAATGGTAAAAATACTTTTAAAGATTTCAGCTATGCATTAAGTATAAATGAATAAACTATGAATGACTTACAAGTGTTCAATTTTCTAGGCACTATCTCTGCTGCCAAAAAAGAAATACCTAGAGATGATTGGGAGAATCAAAAGTCTCATTTTTAGAGAAAAATAAAAATGACACTCCATGAAATTTGGGGGTATAGCATTACAATAAAACTCATTGTTTATACTGAACTCTTTTCCAATTGGTGCCTATAAGAACAATCAGTAACTTTTTCAAAATACCTGTATCTATGTCTCATTCTTCAGTGATTCTCATTGGTTAAGGCATGTGTATTTTAGGGGGAAAATGTTATCCAGGTAATTCAGATGAACACCACTAATTAACAACCACTGCTAATGAAACCTTAACAAAATTCAAAGAACTTTGTTAAATAATAGATGAATAATTAAATAACAGCTTAAATAATAAATTTAATAATAAATGTTTAATAATAATAGATGTTTAATAATAGACGTTTAATCTATTATTAATCTAATAATAGATGTTTAATAATAATAAATTTCAATAATAGATGAAAATTAAAGGCTTATAAAATGACATTTGGGTAATTCTGTTTACCTATGTATGTTGACACTCAACATGCTCAGTGCTGTTCAGAGATTGCTTCAGTTATTCCCTGAAACAATCTTATGAAATAGATAGCATTATTATGTCCACTGTACAGATGAGGATAATGAAGACTAGAGGGCATACTGGCTTATACAAGAGCACAGAGCTCAGTACTAAAGCTGAGATTCAAATATAGATATTTACCTTCTAGAGAGGCAACGCTTTTAACCACTGTGAGATACTACCTCTCAGATTCACACTACTATACTTCATTTTAACAAATTTAACTCACATTTAACTTTCTAGGAAATAAATGAATTCAATAAAAGTAGATAAATTATGTTAACAAGAGAAACATTATGTATTCATTACTGTAAACACGATTGAGTTGGACACAAATCATATATTTAAAATAATGAAATGTGTCATAAAATAATAGATTTTGTTTGAAATATATGAAATATTTTGTATCTGGAAACCCTGAAGTCTGACATTTTTGAAAAATCAGTCATGGGGTACCCACATATTTACAAATAAACACTATATTTGGGTGTGTGTTTCAAGATGTTAATAGGTAGATTGAGTGAAGCAGATTGTCCTCTTCTCCAATGTGGGTAGGCATCATCCAGTCCTTCAGTGCCTGAATAGAACAAAATGGCCAAGGAAGGGAAGATTCCCTTTTTCTGTCTGACTGCTAAACTGGTACACTGGTCTTCCCTTGACCCCAGACTGGGACTTACACAATTGCTGCTACTGTTTCTCAGGCGTTAGAACTCAGGCTGGAACTACACAACCACTTCCCTCTACACCATGGTTTTCCTGGGTCGCCAGCTTGCACGTGGCAGATCATGGGCCTTCTCTGCCTCCATAATCAAAAAAGCCCATTCCTTATAATAAATCTCCTTTTATATGTATAAAATGAGTCAGTACCCTATGACTCAGTCAAGTTGGCCTATAAAACTAACCATCACATACTGGTTTTCCAAAAATGACAGATTTGAGGGTTTTTGAATACAAAGTATTTCCTATATATTAATTGTAGCTAGGATCAAAAGAACCAATAAAACATGTAATTATATATGTATATAATTGAATATGTTTGACTTTTTAAAGTCAAAAGATTATATATATACATATATAATCTCCTATTGGCTCTTTTTCTCTGAAGAATCCTAATACACAATACCGTAATCTTTAAGCACAGGGTAAACTTAGCAAAATATTCCTATTCTAGTAGAGAGATCCATGTCTCCAGGAATGATAATATATGACCGATAAGTATTCTGTTTTTTTGGTGTTATCTATACTACGGAAAAACAACTCTCTAGGGGTAGTTGAGACAACCCAAAGACTTATTTTTTAGAGAAAAATAAAAAGTAGCACTTCCATGATACTCAGGTATGGTGCTAAAATGAAACAAATCATTTATTTTAAACTCTTTTCCAGTGAGGTTGGATCCTAAAGATTTGCTGTTCAACTGCTAATGTTCCCACCAATTATTTTTCAAAAACAAAAAGGCTCTGTAAAATTTGATTTTCATTTTTAAAAGGGCGTGCACAGAAGTGGAAAAGATGTTCAAAATGTAAGTATAGTTAAGATCAAGTAAGTACCATAAAACCTGTTATTTAATAGCAAGTTTACAAAATTCTCAAATGTTACGGTGTTTGACATTATATAGTATGTAAATTAAGTGTATATGCATACACACAAATCTAATTTCAATTAATGATACAAAACTAGACAGTCTTCCAAGTTTTCAGACAGGCTGTGAGAGGTGAGATTATTAGCTAGCCTTATGCATACATCATTGCAATATAAAAAATAATGCACATCGATAATCACTAAGTAACCTTGGCACACTATGTAACCCTTGCTTGCACATTATGATTCTGACTTGAAGATGCTCAACTGAAATTTTAAGTTTCTTTAACTTAAGATCCAATTGACACCCTTAAATTCAACATAGTGGTTGGAAATTTAGACAATAATCTGTCTCAGATTATATGTGTTCAGTGTATTTAGTGAATTCAGAAAATTATTTCTCTAATGCATCAAGGAGCTATAGAGAATACAGTTACTTGAGCTCTTCTTTTCTCTTTTCAATACAAAGCCTTAGTGTTCTACTGTTTCATTTCAGATGATGTCCACATTTTAAACTGATGCACATTAAAGTCTGAAATTATTGAAATGTCAAGGGAAGGTTGGGGGTAGGAAACTAAAGAGAGTGAGAAACATACTGTGTACCCCAAAAAGAAAACAGTTTAAGAATGCTGTGGCAACTTGCAATGCCTCCGAATGTTTCAGTGAAAGAAACATACCTGTGAAACTAATGAATCTCTTCCCAAGCCTTGCTATAGAGAACTTGTACTAATTTAAAAAGTCAAACTTATATTCAAGTAGTAACCAGTCCTTGTATACTAATGTTTTGAAAAATCAACTTTTCCCAACTCTGTATGGTTCAGATAATAAATTTTATAATTTAGGGATTTATGTATTTCACCAGTTGGCAACACAAACGTATTCAACTACTCAGGATGATGATCTCCTGTCTGTGCTAAGAGCACTAGCTGAAGCAATTGCATGATCTATAGTTAAAAGTGTTTAAAGAATGACAATTTTTTTTTATTTCCACAACAATCCTATTCTTTTTTTTTTTTTTTTTTTTTTTTGTTTTAGATTTTTTTCTCAAATCACTGACCATATGTAAATTATAAGTATAGTAATTAAGCTCCTATGAATAGACAAACCTACCAATAACACTAAATCAATCAATGCAAGTTTCTCTAGAATCTCATTAATTTAACATTAAAAATATTTTCTACCATAACTTATTGGGTTTCAAAAAGGTATTTCTTTGGTGGAGGCTTTGGTTTTTCTGTTTGTAGGAGATGTGTGATATTATCAAAAATGAGCTATAAAAACAAAATAGTTCAAGGTTTTTTGAAACAAATCTTATAATTACAAATCTTTAATTTTTAAAGAATAAAGCTTTCAATTAAATACTCCATTTTCTACGTGCATTTAAATACCAAAATAAAATACTAGACTGAGGAGCATAAAAGTAATCTTTATCCAGGCTGCCCTATTTATGCTTCAATCTTTTTAACAATCCATTGTGAGTGATGTTTCAGCCTCACCTTTAACTGTTTCAAAATAAGTAAATAGCTACAAGGTAGCCCATTCTTTCTTGTCACAGCAAGAAGCAGGATCTATTTGTGATAGCAATAAGGTAAGAAAGGGTGAAATTAATTCGGGTTTCCCCTAAGGCTCTTCTCTCCTTATAACCACCTATATTTCAATTGATTTTCTCTAACGCAATAAAGAATTAACAGCTCTGATGACTTTTCGGAAGAATATAATGCATCTTTATCTACTCGTGAAGTGTAAGGAAATTGTTGCCCTCCCTATTAAGATATAGCCAGATCTTCAGGGCTTGACAAGGAGAAGAAACCACCTACTTACTTAGGAGTCACTCACCTCTAAGCCCCAGATTCTTTAATTACACGACACACTTTCTCCTTGGGAAAATGTTTTCCTGTTACCAACATAAAAACTTTGGCAGTGGGGGCGATGGGGGGTGGAATAAAGTTTGATTATTTGCAGACATCTAAAATGAGGAGCAGATTTTACTAAAATTTAAGGTGTCACTTCTGATTTAAGAGTGATGTGAAAATTGATATAATGACATTTAGGATTTGACTCTCCCTAACTTTGGCCCACTTCAGTGAGGTGGTGACTTCATAACCTCTGTAGCCTGGGCTGGTTCTTCTGTCTATAGATAGCAATTCTCTATGTGGCCAGACTATAACCCAACTTAACAAGTACTGGTTTTCTCTAATAGGATCTATTTCCAGGATGAATGTTCATCACCAGGGATAGATAGCCTTTTCTAAAGAGTTTACCACCTATGTAAACAAGGGGTGATTTTGACACGTATTCTATTTTTGTGTAATTTTTATATTTTTGTCATTTTTTTCTTAATAAGAAACTGAAGATTTATATTTGAATTCTCCATAACAGTCTGCAATTTGTACAATAATCGTGCTGCTTATTTTAGCTCATTTTGTTTCAGTAAGAATGACGCTGCCTCATCAGGTTTGAGGCTAACATTGCATTACATCATTAGTTTTCCTGTTGTACCAGAATAAGACATTACTAATCTAGACAAGAGTCTCCATGGAAAAGAAATATAACATATTCAGTCACACCATGCCTCACATCTAGAGAAGGCACTCTTTCTGCTATGGTCTATGTAAGCTGGGCCCCATAGAGTTATGCATTTTACAACCTTTGTATCTATAAATGTTTTCACGATTTTTCACAATGATAATAATACTAATAACATATATCTATATAGAGAGTGCTAAAGAAAAACTAGATAAACAATTTCATTGTACTATCCTTGTAACTCTTCTGTAAGCTTAAAATTGCTTTCAAACTAAAAGTTAAAAAACAGACTTTCTGATCATCAAGTGACGTTATTAACAGGGAAAAGACAAGCCAACAAAAAAGAAGCCGTAGTTGCATACATCCAGAACTATTACCATTCAATAATTAAGGGGATAGGATAAAAATATACAAATGAAGAAAAGACCTAAACAACTATTCAACAAAGATGAAGCGAGAATGAAAACAAACACATAAAAATATGTACACAACTTCAGTATAACAGAAAGAAAGATTTTAAAACAAGTATGATTCTTTATCCAGAAAATAGGCAAGTTGAAACAGTCAGACAATACCTAATCTTGCAGAGAATATGGAGCAATATAATTATATACTTGGTTTTTGTGTGTATAAATTAGCATAACCCCTTAAAAACAACTGGAAATTGTCTAATTACATTAAAGATGCATAAAACCTTTGACCCCATGCATCTTCTAGAATGCGTAAGTCTTTTTATACTGGGAACTGTTCTAGGAGATAGGTACAAAAATGTTTATAGCATCAATTTTTGTTATAACTAACAACCAGCAAGAAATCAAATGGAAAAGAAGAAACAATAGCCAAATATCCCAATTATGAATGAATCTTAAAAAATAAATTTGAATTTAAAATAGCAGAATATGTACAGTATACCATTTATAATACGTTCAAAGTATACCACATTAAATATATGTTTATAATCTAACACTCTATTAGGACTACAAAAAAAGGAATTATGAATACAAATTCACATTAACAATTACCTGAAGATAAGAGTGGTTATGGTTGAAAAGAAATATACAAAAAACTTTAATGATATTAGCATTTCTTTTCCTTGAGTTGAATTGTATTAAATACATTGTTTTTTTGTTTTTCTACTGTATTATGCACTAGTATATATTACAGTATATAAATATATTTCATGATTTTAAAACAAAGCAAAATTAAAATTAGCCAAATACTCTGCCACATGAATATTTTATCCTATTGACAAATAGTGGATCCTAACAAGCCCTTTGAAAATACTTACTAGACAGAGATTTTACAAAGAATCTTAGTACTTTAATCAGGTGGCTTTGTTTCTTATATTTAAAATTTCAAATAAAATATTAAATACCTCATATCAACAATGAGAATAGGATCACTTGGCTGGATACAGTGGCTCATGCCTATAATCTCAGCACTTTGGGAGGCTGAGGCAGGTGGATCACTTGAGGTTAGGAGTTTGAGACCAGTCTAGCCAATATGGTGAAACCCTGTCTCTAGTATAAATGCAAAAATTAGCCAGGTGTGGTGGCAGGTGCTTGTAATCTCAGCTACTTGGGAGGCTGATGCAGGAGAATTCCTTGAACCCGGGAGGCGGAGGTTGCAGTGAGACGAGATTGCGCCACCACTCTCCAGCCTGGGTGACAGAGTGAGACTCCATCTCAAAAAAAAAAAAAAAAAAAAAATAGGCTCACTACATAAAGTTGAATTTTAACTTGTAAAAGATTGGTAAGTGGCAAATAAATATGGACAAGTAGAGATATAAAACTTTTCTGTTTAGTAGTAAAACAAAAACAAAAACTCAAAGGTTTTGGGTTTGTTGCACTATAGGGCATTAACTGGTTTTGAATCTACCTTAGATGTCTTATTTCAGCTTTGTTCTTTCATTGCCTGTATATACTTTAATTTTTTGTATCCTCTTTTGAGCTAGCTCTGCCATCCTGCTGCTGCCTTAATTTGTGAAATAAATGTTTGATTGACTATATATTCATTTTATGTATTTTTTTAAAAATTATAACTTGATATCATAACAAGTTTCAGATAATTGAAAGTTAAAAGCAAATTAACTAGTAATATCCCTTCAATATGTCACAAAGAAATCTGTATGCCAAAATGCCTCTGGTATGTTTTAGTGATACACATTTTAAGAAATTCAGAATAAGCCAGAAATGAGTCCATTGCTAAACAGGAATTTCCAATTAAACAAGCATTATTTGCAATCTACTTGAAATACTCCTGGGTCAGGGGAGGGAGCAACTGTCATGACTGACAAATAAAAGATTTCAATACAAGATAAAAATCAGAGATAATACACCTTTTTCCCCTCAAAAGCATAAAAAAAGCAATCAGTTGCATTCCAAGCTGAACTAAAGTGTTATGAAGAAATATGCAAAGAATATACACACTACACTGAAGATGTAATATTTTCAAAAGTGTTACTCCAGACTTTTTGGAATGCAAATATTTTTATTATGATTCTTTGTAGTCGGTGTTTCTGTAGTGTTTTTTTTTTTTTTTTTTTTCCTCTCTAATGATATTGTGCTTAAATTTTCAAGAGCAGTATTAGATAAATACTATATTTTTAAAATATTCTAGGAGAACTAGTAGAAATTAAAGTAGCCCAGCTTTCTCTTACCATTTTAATACTTAAAGGATTATTATTCTACAAAAATCCAAACCATAATGTGCAACATTATGTTATTCAATTGATGGTTTGTCATCTACTCATTTTATTATTTATTCATTCTTCAAATAAATACATTTAAAGACATATTCAACAGACATATTCTGGGCATGAAAGAGTAGAGCTAATACAAAGATTATTAAACAGTCTTGGATAGAAAGAGCTTAGGTCTGTTGAAGACTAAAAATCAATCATGATATTTAACACAGTGGAAGAAAGGGGAAATGAGCTGTTTTGGAAAATACTGAGAATCAAAAACAAAAATAATAAAATAATCAAAACATTCTACATCAAAAACCATGTTTCTTTATAAACAACTGGGGTTAAAAATGATCACATAACAAATATTATTTTTAAATTTTTAAAATAATAATGTTGAAGATCTGAGTAGAATACAGTAAGATAAACATAACCCTAACCTATTAGTAGGAATCAATACAACTTTTATGGAAATACATTTTATAATATCTGATAAGATTCTTAAAATTTTTATGTTCTATTAATAAATCAAAATCACTTATAAGTGGATATTTATAAATCCATGCCCAAAATATGCATAACATATTTATTATAATATTATTTATAATCACATATATCCAACTTTAAAATAATAGTTAGGTAAATGATGAAACATATGACACTTTATTTGATGTTTAAAATAATGGTTTTATTATTTTCAAAGAAAAGAACGCTCATGAAATGCTCATGTCTAATGTTGCTAAAATTTCATATTTAAAATAGTTTTATTCTTTCCAATAAAAATAATGCTCACGAAATGCTCATGTCCAAATGTTAACATTTTATATTCAGTTTGAATTACAAATTTCTAAAAACAAAGCAAAAGTCAACCAGGCAGTATCAGTAAGTAGTTAACCAGAGTATTTTTTACTTTCTTAAAATATTTCTATACTTCTCATATATTTCCACAAGGGGCAAATACTCGTTTTATAATTTGGAAATATTTTAAACATAAAAGATTTTTTAAAGTAGTTTCCTAAGTATTCTAAAAGAGACAACACAGAAACTGATGCTTTTCTCAAAATGTGTTAAATGCATGAATAGTTTCAGGAACAAATATATTCTTGAATAAATGAATGAGTGAATGAATACATGCAACATTAGTTACAATAACATTTTTGTATTTTGTTTTTTTTGAGACAGAGTCTCAACTGTGTAGCCCAGGCTGCAGTGCAGTGGCACAATCTTAGTTCACTGCAACCTCTACCTCCTGGGTTTCAGCAATACTTGTGCCTCAGCCTCCCAAATAGCTGGGATTACAGGTGTGCACCACCATGCCTGGCTAATTTTTGTATCTTATGTAGAGATGTGGTTTCAGGTTGTTGCTCAGGCTGGTCTTGAACTCCTGGGCTCAAGTGATCCCCCTGCCTCCGCCTCCCAAAGTGCTGGGATTACAGGCTTGAGCCACTGTGCCCAGGCTAGTTACGATAACATTTTCTAGTAAAGAAACTGATGTGTCTAAGTACAGCTAAAGTTGTTCTTTATATTACATAGAAAGAGGACAATAAACTTAAAACATATAGTTATTGGTTATAGAGGATGGTTTGATTCAATTTAAATAAATAACCTTGTTCAAGGATTTTCGCATTTAAAGCAAATGAATGTTTCAACTTTAAAGGTTCCTCCTTATCTAATGACTAAAGGTGAATACCAGCAAAGCCAATGTAAACAGTGAAGTTCAGGTAGAGCTGACATTAAACCACTACGCACAGATGAGGTCAAAATGCACTTAAAATATTTAAGTACTTCCATTCTGGTTGCTTCAAGCTCCCAAGTTCCCTCGTCTTTTTCCAAGGCTGTTCGTACTTCAGGGATTTTTATATTTATATAATGCCTGAATAACTCAGGCATTATTACCTGGCAGAGCAGGGGACCTGTAGAACCCTGCCCCAGTTATGAACAGCAACATCCATCCTGATTAATTGATGCCACATGTTACCAATTGTTAAATAATTTTAATTTCACCCCTTATTTAAGATTATACCTTGAAAATGGTCTACTTTTAAGAATTCTATAATTGAGACTATTTCCTAATTCAAATTAGCCTCCTTTTCTAACTGGTCAGATGCAGTGTTTATTTTTATTTAAACATTGTTATTAGAAGTTAAACCTTTTAATAGAAAAATTATGTTCATAAATTTATTGACACCTTTTAATTCAACACCAATTTTTATATCTTCTCTACAGAATATCCTTTTTAAGTGTAATTCAATATGTTTCTAATAATTTTCCAAATATGGAAATTCATTCCTTAAGAAGTAGTAACTGTCCTTTCAATTACATATAACACTTTCTCTTCAATGCAATTCCTTATTTACATTAAATGCAGTTCAGTTCACCTCATCTCAAGCCTGCCTATGGACCACTGTATTTCAGCTTTCCATGAAAGATGCCGCCTGGAAGAGAACAATGTTTGTTTTCATTGTGTTTCATTTTGTTTTACTAATTTGCTCTATACTCAGCCATAATTTTACATTCTTTCTTTAGAAAAGTAATTTCTCCTCTAGTCCAACTTGATAATTTTTTGCTAACATTTTTCAGAAAGTTGTTTTGATGTTGCAGTTTACAGTTTGTGTACCAATCTAAAGAATAGAATATTTTTGGTAGTCTTCCAAATAACTTCCGCCACCCAACCTCTGGTCAAATTTTTACATAAATTCATGACCAAAATAATTTTGAGATAATTGAGAATTTGTAGTGATTATACCTGTGTCAAGCTGAAGCCTTAAGTGTTCTTTCCAGGATTTTAATGTGGTTATTGTTAGGTGGGCTTCTTTTGTGATGCTGGGATGGGGCAGGGGTGGGTAGTTAAAACGTGGGGGTCTAAAAAAGTTTTTCTTTCTGTTAAAGTGGCTCAACAATTTAATCTCAGATAAATACACAGTTTTCCTTATGTCAAGGTTTTGTGATTTGGATTTGACACTTTCAGAAAAATTAGAATTAGGTGTAGGAAAGCTTAATTGCACTTAAAAATCTGGCAAGAGAGGATAACTCTCAAAGACCACATAACAGACGTAATACTGAACGAGTACCAGATATAAAAGAACACAGGTGCCTGGGCACAGTGGCTCAGGCCTATAATCCCAACACTCTGGGAGGCCAAGGCAGGTGGATCATGAGGTCAGGAGTTCAAGACCAGCCTGGCCAAGATGGTGAAACCCCATCTCTACTAAAAATACAGAAAAAAAAAAAAAATTAACTGGGCATGGTGGCAGGCACCTGTAATCCCAGCTACTCATGAGGCTGATGCAGAGACTTGCTTGAACCTAGGAGGCGGAGTTTGCAGTGAGCTGAGATCGTGCCACTGCACTCCAGCCCGGGGGATAGAGTGAGATTCTATCTCAAAAAACAAACAAACACACAAACAAACAAAACTGGCTATGTGCTTCCATTTGTACAAAATTTAAATGTCAACGACAAAACCCTTTCTGATGGCAGAGATCATTGTCAGGCCTCTGAGCCCAAGCTAAACCATCATAACCCCTGTGACCTGCACATATGCATCCAGATGGCCTGAAGCAACTGAAGAACCACAAAAGAAGTGAAACAGCCAATTCCTGCCTTAACTGATGACATTCTGCCCTTGTGATTTGTTCCTGCCCCAACCTAACAAATCAATCGACCTTGTGGACATTCCTTTCCTGGACAATGAGTCTCAGGAGCTTCCCACCAAGCACCATGTGACCCCCTCCCCTGCTAGCAATAGATAACCACCTTTAACTGTAATTTTCCACTGCCTACCCAAGTCCTATAAGACTGTCCCTCTCCTATCTTCATTTGCTGACTCCTTTTTCAGACTCGGTCCGCCTGCACCCAGGTGATTAAAAAGCTTTATTTCTCACACAAAGACTGTTCGGTGGTCTCTTCACACCGATGCATGTGACATTTGGTGCCGAAGACTCGGGATAGGGGGACTCCTTGGAGAGACCAGTCCCATCCTCGCCCTCACTCTGTGAGGAGATCCACCTATGACCTCGAGTCCTCAGACTAGCCCAAGGAACATCTCACCAATTTCAAATCAGGTAAGCAGTCTCTTCACTCTCTTCTCCAGCCTTTCTCGCTATTCTTCAATCTCCCTGTCTTTCCAATTCCAGTTCTCTTTCCTCTCTAGTAGAGAAAAAGGAGGCACATTTTATCAACTCAAAAACTCTGACCTCAGTCATGGATTTGGGAAGACAGTCTTCCCTTGGTTTCTGATCACAGCAGGGACGCCTGCCCTGATCATACACCCACATTCCATTGGTGTCTGATCACCACGGGGATGTCTGCCTTGATCATTCACCCACATTCCATTGGTGGCAAGCCAGTTATGGGGACATCTGCTTTGGCTGCTCACCCACATTACAGCCCAGGGCTGCTCATTGCACACCCCCCGACCCCGACCCCACGCTTCTCCACATCTCTACCTTTCTCTTTAAACTTACCTCCTTCACTGTGGGCAACCTTCTGCCCTCCATTCCCCCTTCTCCCTTAGCCTGTGTTCTTAAAAACCTAAAACCCCTTCGACTAACACCAAACCTAAAACGTAAACGTCTTATTTTCTTCTGTAATACCACTTGGCCCCAATACAAACTTGACAATAGTTCTAGTTCAAAGTGACCAGAGAATAGCACTTTCGATTTCTCCATCCTGCAAGATGTAGATGATTTTTGTCATAAAATGGGCAAATGATCTGAGGTGCCTGACGTCCAGGCATTCTTCACACATCAGTCTCTCCCTAGTCTCTGCTCCCAATGCGACTCATCCCAAATCTTTCTTCTCTCCTGTCTGTTCCTTCAGTCTCTACCCCAAATTCTAAATCCTTTGAATCCTCCTTTTCTATGGACCCATCTGACCTCTCCCCTTCTCCCCAGGCTGCTCCTTGCCAGGCCAAGCCAGGTCTGAACTGTAATTTTCCACTGCCTACCCAATGTCCCGTAAGACTGCCCCTCTCCTATCTTCCTTCGCTGACTCCTTTTTCAGACTCAATCCGCCTGCACCCAGGTGATTAAAAAGCTTTATTGCTCACACAAAACCTGTTTGGTGGTCTCTTCACATGGATGCCTGTAACAATCAGAAGAGTAGTTATCTTCTGGGAGTGCTGACTGTGAGAAGACTGGAGGAAGCTTTCTGGAGTTAGAGATACATTCTGTATCTTGATCTAGGTGGTAGTTACACAGTTGTAACAATTCATAAAGTAGTACACCTAAGATCTGTGCACTTCACTGTCTGTGAATTTACCTTAATATAAAAGCTTTTTTTTTTTTTTTTTTTAAATCATGTGTTTAACTGATATAAGCTTGTACAGGCAATCTGAAATATTGTTACAGGTAGTTAGACAGGCATGAGTGGGGCAGGAGAGGGCCCACCCCCAACCACTAGGAATGTCAGGTGATGGTTTGGCAGTGGTCACATTGCCTCTCTTAAAGTGATACATTGGCAGCCAGTTCCAGAGAGAGGCCATGTCCTGATGGTCCACACATGTTACATTAAAGTGTTAATTGAATGCAGATGCCAGGGAGAAGCAACTTCCTGAGCATGTGCATTAAGAGACAAAATGGTGGAGTATGGCCTTCTGGGGGCACTCCACCAGAAAAGGGAAGACAGCCTCAGATGGGCATGCACACAACTTCCTAAATACACTGTGTGTGCTCACTTTCTGAGGATAAGGAGGGCACTGTGCAGCCCACCCTAAGGGAGGAATCATGGGAAAGGGACCAGCCTATAGAGTCCTAGGATCAAGGTTAAGCACCACACTTGATCTTCAAGGCGCCTACTTGGGTCTCTTCCAAGTGGAACTCTTCTTTCTTTCCTGTTCTGAATCCTTTTTAAATAAACTTCCACGGCTGCTCTGAAACTTGCCTTGGTCTTTTTTCTGCCTTATATCTCTCAGTTTAATTCTTCTGAGGAGGCAAGAACTGAGATTGCTGCAGACCTGCAAAAATTCACTAGTAACTGAGACACTTTCCACTGATAACATATTTGATGCCATGAAACTAGGATATTTGCCACCTGGAACAATATGTGCTAAAGGTGAGGAGAATGTAAAACAGTTCCAGCAACGTAAATGCTGGAGAAAAGGAGATCAACATGTTTCAGCCAGATGACGTGAGCTCTGCAGACTAAACAAGATTCCATTTAGAACAAGCTAATGCTTCAATCAATACAAAACCTTTATTGTCATCATTCTGGTAGTATTCATTTTTCCTGGCTTCTCATTTAGAAAGAGGTGGTTGTATTATTTTTGTATTTGTTTCAGCAAGCTTTAAGGCTTTTAGAATATGAAATAGTACACCTAATATTTGTTTCCAGTACAACGTAGACACAATGTGACATTTATAAAACTAAGTTTGTTATTGAAGTTAAATATGATATTGGCTCTTTTATTATATTTAAGACTTAAAGGATTTGTTGTACCAAAAATGAAAGAAAAAGAGAAACAAAAAAAGAAACCAAACAGTTTCTTCAAGTCTAAATGTATGAAATAATATTTTAAAAATAAAAATTATGTTTGCAGATTCCCTACTTAAATTTTAAGTTAGCACACACTAACTAATCAAAAACTGACCTGAATTTACCGAGCATTTAAATTGTGACCTTTGCTTACTTCTCTTTCACCAAGTGACACATTTCCATTGTCAATTCTCTCTTAAATACGTCATTATTTTATAACATAAAATAATGCCATGCTTTGAAGAGAAGAGAGATAATAGCTTTTTACTGGTTTATCAGACCAGACAGATTAAAGTGAGAAATTTCAAATGGACAAAGCTATCCTCCAAATTCCCCAGTTCTCTCTTGGACTTGCTTACACTTCCAGATCCTAAAGAATTTGATTCGCATTTAGAGCATTTGCTCTGTCTTTGTAAATATGTAAATAGGCTAGAAGGGTCACTGAAAGAGAGACAGGAGATTTGACCCTTGGTATTACTCATTAATTGTGAAACCTTGAGCAAGGGTGAAAGCTAGATATTGTCAAATAAAAAACACTCAAGACTTTATTATCATAAATGCTTTGCAAGGATTCAAAGAATTGATTTGCTAATGAAGTTCTTATCACACATAGGCTGCCTATACATTATACATCTTTCTAAACCCTTAGGGCAGATGGGTTTCTACATGGATATGACAGACTCAAATCTCTATTTTCTCTTCTTGTGTTACCTATTCAAATAGATAAAACCTTTATTACTGATATCAATGGATGCTTTTGAGTAAAACTGCTATGTTTTAAAGAAACCTATGCTTTACTTTTCAAAGCATCTATTTTCCAAACTCTTGTGTGAGAAAACTGCTAGAGTTGAGCAGTAACAGCTGCCAGAAGTTCCCAGAGAGGTCACAACATGCAGCTGGTGGTGGCATGGTTTGGAATCACAGCTTTCAACCATTGCTGTGAGTTCACCTGCAACGCATGACTTAACAAAAGCCTCACTCTCCTCTGTAGAGAGAGAAGAGACCAACGACAGGTGATTCTTTTCAGATCCTGAAAAAAAAGTACCTTAAAGAGTGTCAGCTTTAGTATTATGATTGTTCTTTTCTAATGCAGCTACATATCAATACATATTCCCAGTGATTTACTGAAAGCTGAATTGAGAATAAGAAGCAAACTTTTACTCTCATGTCACCCTGACACAACATCAGTTCAGATATCCAAAGACATTTCTAGTTAATAAGAGATAATATTTTGATGTAACTATACACATTCCATGCATTAAAAGAGAAAATTAGTTTCAATCTAGAGAATATTGCTCAGATAGCCCTGCACACTCAGTCAATGAAATGATGAAATGATTTTTAATGGGATACATAGGATGCAGAAACCTGGAATATTATTACAGGAGAAACATATTTTAAACCTCTTTCTGCAAGTGTTCAGGCCCATAAGATCTAAAACTGTCAATGTATCAGTTATGTTTTGTAGACATGGAAATAAAAACTGAACTCTGTTGTTGCCAGGTGAAAAGATACCCAAACCTGCTTCAACTAACTTAGCAAGTGGAGAGCTGCATGGAACTGTTTAGAAGGCATCATGATATAACATGGAAATACGTGTTTCACTGATCGGAGATGATAAGCTCTGTCAAGTAGTGAGGAATCACCTGCAAGTGATAAATGCAGAGGAGAAGATGCATGACTCAAGTTACCTCATCCACAAGGGACACATCTTTTATTAACATGAGCCTAGAGTCAGAACAAAAAAGAGGGGAAGAATTATTTCACATTTTACTTGAAAGTTTTCATTTCTCGAAATGACTGATAGAATGCTTTATGAACCTCTGTAGTAAAATTGCTTTCAAGGACCAAAACAGGAGTTCCCGGGGAGTTTTGTGTGTCTTTTGAAAATATGTGACTAAGGTAACAAAGTACATAGTCTTTACAAAGACCAAAAGGATTTTTAAGACAGTTGCACACGGGTCTCTGTCTTCATACAGAACTTTTTGTTGCACTGTGCCTTTAAAATATGATTTTAATAAGTGAACACATTGTACTTTCTGAGTAAATTTTCTCTAGAACGGAGAACCTGATTAATCACTCCGCACCAAAATATACATGTAGATTTATATGAGGATTGAGAGATTATCTCATCATAGTATAAAAAGATATCTCTTTGATTCTAACTTTGTTTATCCTTGACAGTCTAAATGTCTTCTATTAGCTCATATGTATTTTTCTTTTTGTTGCTGTTGTTGAGACAGAGTCTCACTCTGTCACCCATGCTGGAGTGCAATGGCACAGTTTTGACTCACTGCAGCCCCCACCTCCCGGGTTCAAGCGATTCTCCTGCTTCAGCCTCCTGAGCAGCTGAGATTACAGGCATCTGCCACCATGCCCAGCTAATTTTTGATTTTTAGTGGAGACAGGATTTCACCATGTTGGCCATGGTGGTCTTGAACTCCTAACCTCAGGTGATATGCCCACCTCGGCCTCCTAGAGTGCTGGTATTACAGGTGTGAGCCATGGAGGCCAGCCAAAAAGAATATTTTTCTATACTGATCAAAGTGAAAAACAATCTCGTATCTGTACACTCATGTTTATTGTAAAACTATTCACAATAGTCAAGTATGGTTTTGCAATTAGAATCAACCAAAGATGGCCAAACAGGAACAGCTCCAGTCTCCAGCTCCCAGCACAAGCAACACAGCAGACAGGTGATTTCTGCATTTTCAACTGAGGTACCGGGTTCGTCTCACTAGGGAGTGCCGGACAATCGTGCTGGTCAGCTGCTGCAGCGCGACCAGCAAGAGCTGAAGCAGGGTGAGGTATCGCCTCACCTGGGAAGGCAAGAGGGAATGGAATCCCTTTTCCTAGCCAGGGGAACTGAGACACATAACACCTGGAAAATCAGGTAACTCCCACCCTAATACTGCGCTTTACCAAGGGTCTTAGCAAATGGCACACCAAGAGATGATATCCCACACCTGGCTGGGAGGAGCCCACGCCAGCGGAGCCATCCTCATTGCTAGCACAGCAGTCTGCGATCTAACAGCAAGGCAGCAGCGAGGCTGGAGGAGGGGTGCCTGATATTGCTGAGGCTTAAGTAGGTAAACAAAGCCTCTGGGAAGCTCGAACTGGGTGGAGCCCACAGTAGCTCAAGGAGGCCTGCCTCTCTCTGTAGACTCCACCTCTGGAGACAGGGCACAGCTAAACAAACAACAACAAAAAAAGTACCAAAAACCTCTGCAGACGCAAATGACCCTGTCTGACAGCATTGAAGAGAACAGTGGATCTCCCAACACGGAGGCTGAGATCTGAGAATGGACAGACTGCCTGCTCAAGTGGGTCCCTGACCCCTGAGTAGCCTAACTAGGAGACATCCCCCACTAGGGGCAGACCGACACCCCACACCTCACACGGTGGGGTACACCCTTGAGACAAAGCTTGCAAAGCAAGAATCAGACAGGTACACTTGTGGTTCAGCAATATTCTATCTTCTGCAGCCTCTGCTGCTGATACCCAGGCAAACAGGGTCTGGAGTGGACCTCAAGCAATCTCCAACAGACCTACAGCTGAGGGTCCTGACTGTTAGGAGGAAAACTAACAAACAGGAAGGACACCCACACCAAAACCCCATCAGTACGTCACCATCATCAAAGACCAAAGGCAGATAAAACCACAAAGATGGGGAAAAAGCAGGGCAGAAAAGCTGGAAATTCAAAAAATAAGAACGCATCTCCCCCTCCAAAGGAATGCAGCTCATCGCCGGCAATGGATCAAAGCTGGATGGAGAATGACTTTGACAAGTTGAGAGAAGAAGGCTTCAGTCCATCAAACTTCTCAGATCTAAAGGAGGAATTACATACCCAGTGCAGAGAAACTAAAAGTCTTGAAAAAAGAATGGAAGACTGGATAACTAGAATAACCAATGCAGAGAAGGCCATAAACGAACTGACTGAGATAAAAACCATGACACGAGAAATACATAACAAATGCACAAGCTTCAGTAACCGATTTGATCAACTGGAAGAAAGAATATCAGCGATTGAGGATCAAATGAATGAAATGGAGAGAGAAGAGAAGTCTAAAGAAAAAAGAGGAAAAAGAAATGAACAAAGCCTTCAAGAAGTATGAGATTATGTGAAAAGACCAAATCTACGTCTGATTGGGGTGCCTGAAAGTGAGTGGGAAATGGAACCAAGCTGGAAAACACTCTTCAGGATATCATCCAGGAGAACTTCCCAAACCTAGTAAGGCAGGCCAACATTCATATTCAGGAAATACAGAGAACGCCACAAAGATACTCCTCGAGAAGAGCAACTCCAAGACACATAATTGTCAGATTCACCAAAGTTGAAATGAAGGAAAAACTGTTAAGGGCAGTCAGACAGAAAGGTCGGGTTACCCACAAAGAGAAGCCCATCAGACTAACAGCAGATCTCTCAGCAGAAAGTCTACAAGCCAGAAGAGAGTGGGGACCAATATTCAACGTTCTTAAAGAAAAGAATTTTCAACCCAGAATTTCATGTCCAGCCAAACTAAGTTTCATAAGTGAAGGAGAAATAAAATCCTTTACAGATAAGCAAATACTTAGAGATTTTGTCACCACCAGGTCTGCCTTACAAGAGACCCTGAAGGAAGCCCTAAACATGGAAAGGAACAACTGGTACCAGCCATTGCAGAAACATGTCAAAATGTAAAGACCATCAATGCTAGGAAGAAGCTGCATCAACTAACGAGCAAAATAATCAATTAATATCATAATAACAGGATCAAGTTCACACATAACAATATTAACCTTAAATGTAAATGGACTAAATGATCCAATTAAAAGACACAGACTGGCAAACTGGATAAAGAGTCAAGACCCATCAGTTTCCTGTATTCAGGAGAACCATCTGACATGCAGAGAGACACATAGGCTCAAAATAAAGGGATGGAGGAAGATCTACCAAGCAAATGGAAAACAAAAAAAAAAGCAGGGGTTGCAATACCAGTCTCTGATAAAACAGACTTTAAACCATCAAAGATCAAAAGAGACAAAGAAAGCCATTACACAATGGTAAAGGGATCAATTCGACAGGAAGAGATAACTATCCTAAATATGTATGCACCCAATACAGGAGCACCCAGATTCATAAAGCAAGTCCTTAGAGACTTACAAAGAGACTTAGACTCCCATACAATAATAATGGGAGACTTCAACACCCCACTGTCAACATTAGACAGATCAACGAGACAGAAAGTTAACAAGGATATCCAGGAATTGAACTCATCTCTGCACCAAGCAGATCTAATAGACATCTATAGAACTCTCCACCCCAAATCAACAGAATATACATTCTTCTCAGCACCACATCACACTTATCCCAAAATTGACCACATAATTGGATGTAAAGCACTCCTCAGAAAATGTAGAAGAACAGAAATTATAACAAACTGTTTCTCAGACCACAATGCAATCAAACTAGAACTCAGGACTAAGAAACTCAATCAAAACCACTCAACTACATGGAAACTTAACAACCTGCTCCTGAATGACTACTGGGTACATAACAAAATGAAGGCAGAAATAAAGATGTTCTTTGAAACCAATGAGAACAAAGATACAATATACTAGAATCTCTGGGACACATTTAAAGCAGTGTGTAGAGGGAAATTTCTAGCACTAAATGCCCACAAGAGAAAGCTGGAAATATCTAAAATTGACACTCTAACATCACAATTAAAAGAACTAGAGAAGCAAGAGCAAATGCATTCAAAACCTAGCAGAAGGCAAGAAATAACTAAGATCAGAGCAGAACTGAAGGAGATAGAGACACAAAAAACCCTCCAAAAAAATCAATGAATCCAGGAGTTGATTTTTTGAAAAGATCAACAAAACTGATAGACCATTAGCAAGACGAATAAAGAAGAAAAGAGAGAAGAATCAAATAGACACAATAAAAAATGATAAAGGGGATATCACCACCAACCCCACAGAAATACAAACTACCATCAGAGAATAGTATAAACACCTCTACGCAAATCAACTAGAAAATCTACAAGAAATGGATAATTTCCTGGACACTTACATTCTCCCAAGACTAAACAAGGAAGAAGTTGAATCCCTGAATAGACCAATAGCAGGCTCTGAAGTTGAGGCAATAATTAATAGCCTACCAACCAAAAAAAGTCCAGGACCAGATGGATTCACAGATGAATTCTACCAGAGATACAAGGAGCTGGTATCATTCCTTCTGAAACTATTCCAATCAATAGAAAAAGAGGGAATCCTCCCTAACTCATTTTATGAGGCCAACATCATCCTGATACCAAAGCCTGGCAGAGACACAACAAAAAAAAGAGAATTTTAGACCAATATCCCTGATGAACATTGATGCAAAAATCCTCAATAAAATACTGGCAAACAGAATCCAGCAGCACATCAAAAAGCTTATCCACCATGATCTAGTGGGCTTCATCACTTGTTATGCAAGGATGGTTCAACATATGCACATCAATAAATGTAATCCAGCATATAAACAGAACCAAAGACAAGAACCACATGATTATCTCAATAGATGTAGAAAAGGCTTTTGACAAAATTCAACAGCCCTTCATGCTAAAAACTCTCAATAAATTCGGTACTGATGGAACACATCTCAGAATAATAAAAGCTATTTATGACAAACCCACAGCCAATATCATACTGAATGGGCAAAACCTGGAAGCATTCCCTTTGAAAACTGGCACAAGACAGGGATGCCCTCTCTCACCACTCCTATTCAACATAGTGTTGGAAGTTCTGGCTAGGGCAATCAGGCAAGAGAAAGAAATCAAGGGTATTCAGTTAGGAAAAGAAGAAGTCAAATTGTCCCTGTTTGCAGATGACATGATAGTATATTTTGAAAACCCCATCACCTCAGCCCAAAATATCCTTAAGCTGATAAACAACTTCAGCAAAGTCTCTGGATACAAAATTAATGTGCAAAAATCACAAGCATTCTTATACACCAGTAACAGACAAACAGAGAGCCAAATCAGGAATGAACTTCCATTCACAATTGCTTAAAGGAGAATAAAATACCTAGGAATCCAACTTACAAGGGATGTAAAGCACCTCTTCAAGGAGAACTACAAACTACTGCTCAGTGAAATAAAAGAGGACACAAACAAATGGAAGAACATACCATGCTCATGGATAAGACGAATGAATGTTGTGAAAATGGCCATACTGCCCAAGGTAATTTATAGATTCAATGCCATCCCCATCAAGCTACCAATGAGTTTCTTCTCAGAATTGGAAAAAAAACTGCTTTAAAGTTCATATGGAACCAAAAATGAGCCCACATTGCCAAGACAATCCTAAGTCAAAACAACAAAGCTGGAGGCATCATGCTACCTGACTTTAAACTATACTACAAGGCTACAGTAACCAAAACAGCATGGTACTGGTACCAAAACAGAGATATAGACCAATGGAACAGAACAGAGTCCTCAGAAATGCCACACATCTACAGCCATCTGATCTTTGACAAACCTGAGAAAAACAAGAAATGGGGAAAGGATTCCCTGTTTAACAAATGGTGCTGGGAAAATTGGCTAGCCATAAGTAGAAGGCTGAAACTGGATCCTTTCCTTGCTCCTTATAAGAAAATTAATTCAAGATGGATTAGAGGCTTAAATGTTAGACCTAATACCATCAAAACCCTAGAAGAAAACCTAGGCAATACCACTCAGGACATAGGCATGGGCAAGGACTTCATTTCTAAAACAGCAAAAGCAATGCAACAAAAGCAAAAATTGACAAATGGGATCTAATTAAACTAAAGAGCTACTGCACAGCAAAATAAACTACCCTCAGAGTGAATGGCAACCTTCAGAATGGGAGAAAATTTTTGCAATCTACTCATCAGACAAAGGCCTAATATCCAGAACCTACAAAGAACTCAAACAGATTTACAAGAAAAAAAAACCCCATCAAAAAGTGGGCAAAGGATATGAACAGACATTTCTCAAAAGAAGACATGGCTACAGCCAACAGAGAGATGAAAAAATGCTCGTCATTACTGGCCATCAGAGAAATGCAAATCAAAACCACAATGAGATACCATCTCACACCAGTTAGAATGGCAATCATTAAAAAGTCAGGAAACAACAGGTGCTGGAGAGGATGTGGAGAAATAGGAACACTTTTACACTGTTGGTGGGATTGTAAACTAGTTCAACCATTATGGAAAACAGTATGGCGATTCCTCAAGGATCTAGAACTAGAAGTACCATATGACCCAGTCATCCCATTACTGGGTATATACCCAAAGGATTATAAATCATCCTGCTCTAAAGACACATGCACATGTATGTTCATTGCGGCACTATTCACAATAGCAAAGACTTGGAATCAACCCAAATGTCCATCAGTGACAGATTGCATTAAGAAAATGTGGCACATATACACCATGGAAACTATGCAGCCATAAAAAAGGATGAGTTTTTGTCCTTTGTAGGGACATGGATGCAGCTGGAAACCATCATTCTCAGCAAACTATCACAAGAACAGAAAACCAAACATTGCATGTTCTCACTCATAGGTGGGAACTGAACAATGAGATCACTTGAACTCGAAAAGGGGAACATCACATACCAGGGCCTATTATGGGGGGTGGGGAGGATGGAATGCACTGGGAGTTATACCTGATGTAAATGATGAGTTGATGGGTGCTAACGAGTTGATGGGTGCAGCACACCAACATGGCACAAGTATACATATGTAACAAACCTACACGTTACACACATGTACCCTAGAACTTAAAAAAAAAGAAATCAACCTAAGTGTCCATCCACAGTCAAATGGGCCAGGTGCAGTGGCTCATACCTGTACTTCCAGGACTTTGGGGGGCCAATATAGGTGGATTGCTTCAGCCCAGGGGTTTGAGATCAGCCCGGACAACATGATGCATCTCTTTTTGTAGAGAACCCCATCTCTACAAAAAATACAAAATTTAGCCAGGCTGGGTAGCACATCACTGTGGTCCCCAGCTACTCAGGAGACTCAAACAGGAGGATTGCTTGAGCCTGAGAAGTCACGGCTGCAGTGAACTGATAATGTGTCAGTACACTTCAGCTTTGGCAACACTGTGAGACCCTGTCTCAATCAATCAATCAATCAATAAAATAACCCCTTAAAAACAGATGCATGGTGGAATATTATTCAGACATAAGAAAGAACAAACTTCTGTTATTTGTGACAACATGGATGAACCTGGAGGATATTATGTAAGTGAAATAAGTCAGGCACAGAAAGACAAATACCACATGTTCTCACTCATATGCAGAATCTGAAAAAGTTGATCTCATAGAAGTAATGACTATAACTGTGGTTACTAGAGACTGGGGAAAGGTAGGAGGAAGGGAAAGATGAGGAGAGGATAGTCAACAGATACAAAGTTACAATTAGAAAGGACAAATAGGCCGGGTGTGGTGGCTCACGCCTGTAATCCCAGCACTTTGGGAGGCCAAGGAGGCTGGATCACCTGAGGTCAGGAGTCTGAGTCCAACCTTATTAACCGGGTGAAATCCCATCATACTGAAAATACAAAAATTAGCCAGGCATGGGGGCACACGCCTGTAATCCCAGCTGTTCGGGAAGTTGAGGCAGGAGAATCACTTGAACCTGGGAGGCAGAGGTTGCAGTGAGCCAAGATCATGCCATTCCACTACAGCCTGGTGAGAGAGCAAGACTCTGTCTCAAAAAAGAAAAAAAAGAAAAGAAAAAAAACGAAGGTAGGAAGGAAGGTAGGAAGGTAGGAAGGAAGAAGGAAGGAAGGAAGGAAGGAAGGAAGGAAGGAAGGAAGGAAGGAAGGAAGGAAGGAAGGAAAGAAAGAAAGGAAGGACAAAATAGTCAATAAGATATATTTCAAAATAACTAGAAGAGAGGATTTTATATGTTCCAATCACAAATGCATGATAAATGTTTGATATGATGGATATGTGAATTACTTTATTTAATCAATACACATGTCCATGTATCAAAACATCACATTGTATCTCCAATTATTGTTTGTTCATTACAAATAAAAAGTTTTTAAAAATAAAAAATAATTTCAGAATCAGAAGATTTTGTGTTTGTGTGTGTGTGTGTGTGTGTGTGTGTGTGTGTGTTTCAGAATTCTAGTTTTGCAGGGGGGATAGAATAAGTCCCTTGGATGTAGAAGAACACCTATGAAGACATAAGTCTTAGAAAAGCAAGTTTTATATAAAAGTTGTTGATAACTGGGTCTGCATATGCTGAGCACCTGACTCTTGACCTCATTGGATTTCCCAGTGACCTTACTGTAATTCTACACTTGAAAACTACAAAAATTCTTGAATGTGCTCAATATTTTTTCCCCCTCCAGGTTGATTCCTAACCTTCTCCAGCTTCTTTCTGGCACTGAGCATGCTGACTGCCATTTACTGTATCAACCAAGTTCCTTTCTGTTTGGCTTCAGTTCGGGTTTGTGCAATGGGAGAGAATTGCTATCCTGCCGTAAGAAAGTACAACAGATTGGGTGGCTTACATAATAAAAGCTTATTTTCTTACAGTTTTGGAGGCTAGAAATCTGAGATCAAGTTGTTGGCAGCGTTGATGTTTTTCTGAGGCCTGTCTCCTTGGCTTGTAGTGGGATATCTTCTGTTTGTCTTATATGGTCTCCTTCTGTGTGTGTGCCTGTGTCCTCATCTCCCCTGCTTATAAGAGCACCAACCATATTGGATTAGTGCCCACCCTAAGGGCCTCATTTCCAGTTACTTCTTCAAAGACCCTATCTCCATATACAAGTACTGAGGGTTAGGACCTCAACATACGAATTTTGGGGGACACACGTCAGCACATCACAGGAGGTACATGTAAAAGATCAGAGAGACATGTTGGGTAATTTTCCCTTTGGCTATGTATTGTCTTCCCTCAGCTGACTTTAACTAAAAGCATTCCTCTTGCTGGGTGGCCACTCTCCTACAGATACTTTTTCCAATGAGTGGATTCTGGTAACTACTACCTTCACTGTCCAGCTGTTAGTAGTGCTAGATTGCTTACTATCACTGCTTGTTTTTCCTGGCCCTTGCCATACTTTATAAATAGATCCTTTATAAAACTGTGTCCAATTATCTCTTCTGAATATGCCATCTGAGCAACAATGAAAAGATTCCACATATTAAAGAGAGAACTAGATTTTATGGTAGAATTTATATAATAAAAATGGTATATCATGAACTTCAGATGATAGACTGGAGTTCTGATTTCTAATTTGCTTCCTAGTAAGTTTAAAGTAACTTTCTCATCCTGATGTTGATATGTGAAGGATCTTTGGGCAGAATTCTTCATTTTCTCAAGTTTTACAAGTTTTCCAGTTGCGTGTATTAATACCAGATTCTATTAATGCTATTCTTAAGGGTGGGTGGGAAATGACTTCTTCCAATTTTCTTTGCAAAATGCCTGTCACTAAATATTTATAAGCTCAGAAATCACTATTCTCTTTCTATTTGTGTGGTCCTCAAATTCTCCATCTTTCTCTAATTTTAGGGCATACATTCTTTAGCAACTGCTTCTGCTTTGTAACAAGATGCTGTGACAATATGAAGAGTAACTTTCAAACTGAGAAACAAGCAGGAAATTGTGATCTTTCCTGCAGCACCATATCCATACCCCTCCTTCTAACTACTCTTTCCCATACCTGCTTCTATTGGTGAGCAATATACATGATGCACACTCATTAATTTCAGAAAAAAGGTTTCAATTTTTCGGGTAAATATTTCTGCATCCTATTTGTTTCATTGGCAAATACTCCTTTTAGTGTACAGTATAATATCCCGAAATATATGTTTCAGGTCTCCCAGGAAACAAGTTTCACAAGTTGGTACATACATGTCATACCCTTTCCATGGTTCAGTTCCATGGGAAACAAAAAGGATTTCTTCTTGCTTTAGCCATGCCTTTGAGACATTGCATTGCAAGCAGAGAAGAGGGACTTTGCTTTTAAAAATATGATGAATTTTTGGTGTTGAACAATATTACATATTCTTTGACATCAACAGCTCGCTGGAGTTGTATAATAACTGCAGAATTATCTAGATGACATTCACCTGATATATGATGCAATGTTTGAAATAACTGGTTCTTATTCACTTCCATATGTATAAATCATTGATTCATCTAGAGACATTTTTTGAAACAATTCAGCCCATGGCTTCACCTATAACATGCCTGCTGAGGGCATGGAATATTCCAGGATGTTGGAAATTACTTTGCTTTCTGCTAACTATCCAAGAGCCACATGGATATTCAAACTGTAGTCCCTGTAACCAAAACACTCAATGTAATATATTCACAAGAATGAAGCTTCTGTCACAAAATTTTCCCATAAAAGTAAACTGAAAACCATTGCGTTAACTATGTGAGTGTGTGCCAGTGTGTACATGTATACAGTTTATGCTACATGTGTGGTAAGACATAAGGTAATTCATCATTCATCTTCCCCACTGGGTTATAAGCAACTACAGATGAATACAATTCTGTCAAGATTAGCACCAAGATGATGGACTTCATATTTTTTTAAAAATTTTTGTTAGATAATTTTACAATTTCAAGATTTGACACTTACTTTGAAGCGACTTCTCTCTATATATAGTAGTCCCCCCTTATCTGTAGTTTTTCCTTCAGTGGTTTCAGTTGCCCATGGTCAACCATGGTCCAAATGTATTAAATATAAAATTCCAGAAAAAGAAATTGATAAGTATTTAATTGGACACTATTCTAAGCAGTGTGATGAAAATGTGCACCTGCTTACTCTGTCTAGGCTGGAAAATGAATCATCTTTTTCCACCGCATCCACACTGCATATGCTACCCACCAGTTAACTGCATAAGAAAAAACATAGTATATATAGGGTTCAGTACTATCTGTGGTTTTAGGCATCCGTGGGAGGTCTTAGAACACATCCTCCACAAATAAGGGGGAGATGTAGATACCTTAGATTTATGAATTCTCAGGATACTTTACCACATTCCCAGTGGTCTTTGTTAACCAATGAAAATTGACAGTATCATTCTCTTTTCCACATTGATCAAAGACAAAACAGCCTTTCACATTGTTTGACAGCAATTTTTCCCTTGTATTGTACAAAACAAAGGCAGGGGGCAAGCATTAGCCTTAACAAGTGATGACTAAAACCACAAATTCTGGCAAGTGCTGCTCCCTGATCCATTACAGCTTTCTTCTGAGGGGCACACACCCATATAGACTTTGGAGTTGGTCTGCCAAGTTCAAATTTTGCCTTGGTCAGTTCTTAACTGTATCACTTAACCAATGACCAAAGTCACTTCACTGAGTGGCAGCTTCCCTCCTCTCTAAAATAGGGATAACAAGGTACCTATCTATTAGGGTCGTTATGAGTTAACATTTTTAAAATACTTCAAATTGTGCTATATAAGCACTGCGTAATCAATAAATTCTGATATATAAGTGATAATCTCTCATCTACATTTTTAAGACTTGAGTCTTGGCAATTTATACGTGATTATCATGGCAAGTAGCTGTAGCTGGAGTGCTTCTGCATGTAAATATCCAGGTGCTTATCTCAGTAATAGAACTAGATATTTCTGTCATGTTTGGACAAAATTGCATATTGCTTTAACAGCTCGAAATAGGGAACCTCATCATGAAGTCAGCTAAATTCTTTACTTTCACAGTTATTTGTCTTGGTATAAAATTATTTAAGTTTGTAATTTAGCCAAAATGAAGCCTAAACTATGATATTTGAAATATAAAATCAGTAGTGATTTTTCCGTAAGGTTATGAGAAGCATTTAAAGTTAGGATTTTTTTTTTTTTTTTTTTTTTTTTTTTTTTTTTTTTTTTTTTTTAGATATTAGAATGAGAATACTACTAAGAAAATGTGTGTGACTTTTTACACGTTGTTTTTAATACATTAAGTTTAAAAAAAAAAAGAGGAAGAAAAATAAAAAATGTTTTCTTTGCCCCATAAGGGAGAAAAACAAATTCCACAGTATTCAGGATCTCCCTTTGGAAATACATGTTTCGTGGAGTTAAAATGTTCCAGTGATGTGTTGAGATTATTTGGTGTGTTTCTCATCCTAAAGAAAATATTCATCCTATGTCACACACAAAGAATTCTCCCACATAGAATGAGAAATTGACCATCAGTTTTTTTAAGCATTTCCTTTCAGACATGGCTTAGCACTTGTTTCTTAATAACTTAAAAGCCCCCAAATATATTTTCAGACAATGTGAAAATAAGATGATTCTTAGAGGATTATAGAGGTGTAGAATATTGTCTGTCTGCATCTAGCAGCATCTTAATTGTGCTAGAAAAAAGTCAAAAAAATGCAACCCTTAAGTTTGTATTGTTTAGAGATGATATCAATAGGCAAAAAAATTTTTGGGCTTATTTTATAAATTTAATGTTTGAGTTAGGAGCCCTAAATATTTGAATCATGCAGAGCTTATTTAATTTTTAGACTTTATAGCTTATAAGAATTTCCTCTAATTACAATAATGTTATCAGAAATATCTTTTTTTCACACAAAACTAATATTTATTCAATAATGGGCATATGATTAACCTTTAAATAACTTAGATGTTATCATTAGCATGTCTATTTTATCCACTATATGATAGTACAGCATTTGTCAAGATTCCTGAAATCTTAATATAATTCTTTTGTGTTCTGATCCAATACAAATATGAAAATAAAAATTATTTTAGTATTAACTACTCTATATCACCTGTACAAGACTAGTTCCTTTATGAGCATAACAAAATATATAAGAATTAGTGTCTTGCTTCTTAATTAGTTCCATGCTATTAAGTTCCCTTGAAAGACTTTTAATACTATACTATTTTTATATTATGTACTTTACATAAAGGTAATGCTTTTTTTTTTTTTTTTTTTAGCTTTTAACCATAGCAACAAAGATGATAAAATATCATGAACTGAAAAAATATTATCTTTTTAATGTTTCTGACATCAAATATAAATTCATTTAACACAGCCTATTTCTGGGTTGTCATAATTACAAGTCTATTCTTGAATTATAAAAAAAAAAAAACAGACAAACATTTTCAACAGCAGCAACTACAATGACTAGACTTCACAGTGCACACACATAACGTAAATCTTGTGAGGGAGCTAATAAAAAAAGATTAACTCCCAGAGTAAGCTCTTATTTGTTCTTTAGATCAGCCAGAAGCTAATTCTGTAGCTGAAAATTAAGCTCCTTAAAGCAGGGTAAAAGGAACAAATCTGAAGTATAAAGGATAAAGTTTCCATATTTTTTGGTAATCTCTTCTCTCCTTTACCTGCATGGTAGCCATTTTTTAAACTAAAACTCTAAAGCCGGTCAATGATAAATATAACATAATTACAAACTTCGCATTGCTCTTACTTTTGTTGAACATCATGACTTGTTGAAATGTTTGCTTGCCTTTGTAGTGAATATTAATAACCCAATGGAATAAATGAAATGATTGGAAATGAATCTATATCTCCAGTATTAACCTTCCACATGAGCCATAGATTTATAACTGGATGTCAGATATCACCATGATATGTCCAGTCATCCCTAAAATCTACAGTTTAATATGTTATCTTCTCCTGTAAACAAAACACCCTAGTCATCGCTCAAGGGTGTCACCTTCATTCTGACTTAGATTTATTTTCTTTAGCCTGTGCCCCCATTTCTCTTATACATAATAATAAAAACATGCTGTCAATATTCCCTTTTGGTCAGTCACTCTCAAATGTACTCCTATACCATTACCACTATCAATACCTAAACTATGCTTATTATAATAATAGTTTTAGTTTACGTCTCCTCATCTTATTCTAAATGTGGCTACTATATTAATAATCATTTCAAAAAGACTGAAAAATAGTATTTATATGACATTCACCTCATAAGAACATGATAGTAAGAATCTCAAGATGGCAAGAATCAAATTCTTCGAACTAGAACCAAATGTCCTTCATTACCTGATGCCCTATTAACACAAATTAACTGTTGTAATTTACATTTTATAACTTTTCTCATGGAATTCTCTTCCTAGATGAACTTCACCTCCACACTCAAGCAAAACATCCTTAGTTGTCCCGTCAGGTAAATACACTATGTTAGCACTCTACCTCCATTGTTTATAGAGCCTGGAATGTCCTCTATCATGATCTTCACCAAATCATAACCAACACTCTTCAAAAAATTCCAGCTTGGAGCCAGGTGCAAAAGGGCACACCTGTAGTCCCAGTTACTTGGGAGGATTGCTTGAACCCAGGAGTTCAAGACCAGCCTGGACAACATAGCAAGACCCTGTCTCAAAAAAAAAAAAAATCTAGCTTAACACTCATCAGGTTTAAAATGCGCTAAGCGTTCAATAAATCTATCTTGTGTAGGAGCCAAGGAAAAACTTCCCCTCCATCCTCTGGAGGTTCACTGAAAATCAACTGATAAAAGACACATTAATAGGAGAAAATGCCTATAAATGTATTAACGTTCATGGAGAAGAAGCACAGAGCAATTGCTCTACCAGGCAATGAGGTACAGATGGTTATGTTCCCTATTCTGAGGGGAAACAGAAATAGGGAAGTGTGAATGACTTTAGGCAGGGGTAATAAATGATTTTTATTGGAATTCAATGAGCTCGAAGAACATACAATCACCTGGGACTAAGTCTGTTGGGCCCACAGAGCAGACAATGGTTTGTGGCAAAAGTCTGTCCAGGTTTGTCGACAGACTGCAGTCTTCCTGTGATATGAGTTCAGTTAATGAAAACTCAGGGGTGGAACAAAAGGTAATCACATTCTGCTTTGGTAGGTCCAGATTTCAGACAGATAAAAATCTTTAGAGAACATTATCATCCTGTGCTTTGGGAGAGACAGAGCACTGAAAAACAGGAGGTATGGGATCACAGACATTGAGGCTGCTTCTTCAGTTCAGCATGTCAAAACACCATGTTTTGGGGTATCAGTTTCTGTGATTCAACACTTGAATACCTACTGTGTCCCTCAGGATATGTAGTGATCTTGGCTGCATAACAACAGAACCTCAGTGGATTAAAATGTAGGTAGGATCACTCATCTAAGACATTTGTCCATCTTAGATCTACAGAGGCATCCACTCTATGTGATCTTCACTCGGTCGCCAGCCTGTTGCAGTCTAGAATATTTGGAATATACCTGCTTCTACGGTGGAAAGAAGGAAACATGGGGAGATCTGATAGTGACCTGAAAGTTACACACATCATTTTACTCCTCACATTCCAGCCCTAACTACATGATACCAAGGTTGTGCAATCCTACCACTCGTTCAGAAGAAGGAGAACTGGAAATATTACTGAGTTTCATCATGTGGCTTGAGATGATAGGTTGCAGGCTGATCTTAAGTGTGGGATATTTTTTCTCTTCATTCTTCTCCACATTTATATTAATATGTAGTCATCCTGGCCTCACCAAAACCTCCACATTATGACAAGATCTCATATTGATAGCTCTAAGCTTCTATCCTATTATAAAATAGGAGTTAACACAGACCCAGTCGTTGAAACAAGCACCTTGGTACACCTGGTTCTTAGCCTTTCATACTTCTCAGAACATTAGATCAAGAGCCTGTGGCATTTACTAAAGCAGTAACCCTCTTTCCAGCAACATGATAGAATAGTACTCCCTGAGACCATGTTACCAGTGTTAGCCGATGACTTCCAGACTAAAGTGGTGTTTCACTACCGAGCACACAGTAGCTAATGTGAGACTCTCTAGAGCCCTTTTATCTTAAAGCAGATGTCAGCACATATAAAGGTAGAGGCTTCTACATCAACCTTAGTCTAAAATGAACACAAACCACAATGAGTGAAGACTCCTTATCAGCCTCTGATGCGTATGTAACTGGGCATAAAATCAACTTTTGTCATTTTTAAGCGAGTAGATTTTGGAGCTGTTTGTCAATATCATAATCTAGGTTATATTGACATTAATATAGATCCTTATGAAAGCTATAACTCAGAGTGATAGTAAGAAGCTTTTTATTCTTTCTAATGGAATGCTGCAATAAGCCCTCAGTGCTTTCAGAAGCTGAGTCTGGCTTGGATCCCCTGGGATGGGGCATTTTGGATTTTATTTTCTCCCAGAGTCAAACTCTGGCTGCCTTTGTTTGCTTTTGAAGCTAGATCCCTCCAGCTCAGGCTACAGTGTGGCGTTTCTATTCCACTTTTGGTCCATAAAGGTATTTATATTGTTTATAGATATTTATTTTGATGTTTTAAAAATTATTTCACCTCTCATTGATGTGTTTGGCATGGAGAGAGTATTTAAAACAGGCTTTCAAAGTGTCACCTCCTCCTACAATTTTTGTGGTTTTCAACTATCAAATCCTCATGTCAAGTCAAGCATTTGCCAACATTAGGGTAGAAAAATACATTCAAGGTCTAATAAGTCAGGATTTTTCTAATCAAGGCATTATCAACATTTTGGGTTGGATCATTCTTTGTTGTAGAAGGCTGTCTTGTACATCGCAGGTTGTATGGCAGCATCTCTGGCTTCTACCCACTAGATTCCATTAGCCATGCTTCTCCATTCCCCCGAGTCTCAACAATCACAATGTCTCCAGACATTGACAAAAGTCCTCTGGAGAAAGAGAGCATAATCACTACTAGTTGAGAACCAGTGACCTGAATAACTCCAAGAGAAGAGTATCAAAAATGTATTTAGTCATTACTAGGATAATTATTAAGAATAAAGACTCTTTAAGTAATTGGGAATATGTATAGATTTCAATTTTATGTGTGTGTATGTGTGTGTGTATGTATCAGATGGGCCCTTTTTTTGCCAAAAAAGTAATCTTACCATTTTATTACATATTTCACAAAAAGAGTGGTATCTAATGATTCAAGAGATAATGTATTAGTTGCCATAAGCATGCCAGAGAGAGTTCCTGTGGCACACGGGTATCAGTTGGTGTCTTCCTGTCCCTTATAAGAGTGGACAACTCATTTCCATTTACCCGGGACTTTCCCAAGTTTAAACACTGATTGCTTAAAGGAAAGCCCAAAGGCAAACTTAGATGGTTGTTCACTGCTAGAGACTTACTGTTTATGCCCACTCCCAACCTCCCTTTCAAGATTTATATTCCGAAACCTAACGGCCAATATGAAGGTATTCGAAGGTGGAGTCTTTGGGAGGTAATTAGATCATGAGCACTCACCCTCATGAATGGCATAAAGTATTAGTACCCTTACAAAAGAGACCCCAGAAAGCTCCCTGAGCTTTCTACTATGCAAAATGCAGCAAAAAGACAGCCATCTATAAATGAGGAAGGCGTCTCTCCCCAGACACTGAATCTGTAAGCACCTTGACTTTGGACTTTCCGGCCTCCAAAACAGAGAATTAAATTTCTGCTGTTCATAAGCCACTCAGTCTATGGTATTCTGTTATACCAGCCCAAATAGAAAAGACAGTCACCCTACAACAAGAGGTAGCAATTCTATCAGTGTGTGCCGGTGGAAAGTTCATGTTAACCTTAAGAATCTGGTCAAATTTTAAGGAAAAGATACTTCTTTATCCACCTCTAGCTCCTATTTCCTGCTGTCTATGAATTTTACTTTTTGCATTAAATCTTAAGGCTCTTTATTAATTTCCTTATTGCCATGTAAACAAATATAGACTTTATACTCTTTCTATTTCAAAATAAAAGACAAACGAAACATTCAAAACGCCTTTTGTGTATAGTAGAATCTCTTGAATTTACATATTTGAATATTACAGAAACATAACTTAAAATAGGATATCAGATATGCCAGCTTTTAAAATTTCTAACACAAATCTGCCATGTTTTATACGCATTTTGTCTCTTCTATCAGTTCCACACCCTGCCACACACCCCTGCCACACTCCCTTCTCTTTTCTCTCCTTCTTTTTCTGTTTATTCTTGATCAGAGTATTTTAACCATGAGTCTATTTCCATAATTCTGGAAATCTGTCACCTCAAGGTCTCACCATTTTCCTCAGTTATTCTATCAAACATTCTTTGTTTTCTATGCACAGATGTAGATTTTCCTCAGATGAATTCTGGAGCGTTTAGTAAAATAATGTTTCTTTCACCTTATCAAACATGTTATATGAATTTGTAGAAGGAAGAAAGTGTTCTGACTAGTGATAATAGAAGACATTTTTTCCCATGAGAAGAAACAAAAACAACAAAGTCACAGTGGTGAGATGATAAGGGTCAGTTTGGAGGAACAACAGGTAGTCTAGTATGGCTGGAGAGGAGGATCTGTGGAAGCAGATATGTTTGGAAGATTAGGTTGGGAATACTTGAGACAGGTTAAATGTCAAGTAATAGACTTGGGAATTTATTTCATAAGAAGTAGAAAACCACTGAGTAATTTTAAGTAATTAGATTAAAACTTCTATATATTAAGCTAGCAAACAATTATCTTTCCTTTCATTCACTTTTATATTACTTTCTTATTGGTTAACCTAGAATATATGCTCAATATTTACCACTGTAATAGTGCAATTGCCTCTGTGGTAGAAATTTTACATTATCTTTTCTCTTTCCATTGCCTAGACTGGTCTGAAACTGATATAAAATGTAAATTAGGTTTCCTAAGTAATTTTTATCAATTAATATTATTATCAGAATATCTACCATCCAATACATTGTGCATTCCTTTTTTATTTGAAAAAAAATACTGTTATTAGGAACTGCAAACAAAATGCAACTGAACAAAAGAAAAACTTCTAAAGTAGTAATACCACCTAGTTTCTATTTTTCCCTCTGGCAAACCAGACTTCTTCCTCTGAAAACAAAATAAACTATATCGAGGTAAGGTATTTAAAAACTTTACATTTCACATACTCTTAAGCTTTTCGGGGTAATATTCAGTACATTTTAGATTCTCCCTTTCCATGACAGAGTTCACATGGGATTTCATTCAGAAAATAGTTGAAAACCATTTTCTGTCTATAAATTCCCAAGTGTACTGTGGAGAAGTTATTTGCAGTCTGTTGAATCACCAATGGGCAAGAATTTTTGCTTCTCTCCCATTTTAGTTCATCAAGGAATCATTTTTGCTGAATTTTATATTATATATATGTAAAATATATACACACACGTGCATACTTCAAGAATAAATGAATATTTTTACCCTCTTGCTACTTCTGGTCTTTTTTTCTGTCCTTTGTTCATTTATATACATAATTTTGAGCTAGATCTCCAGAAATACCATACTTATTTTGTTAGATGAATATCACTAAAGCTACCAGTGTTTTCCATCTGCATGTGTATATTTTTTCTTACAAATGAAACAGAATAAAATTAAAAATACAATACTGCAAAATGTAGCCACAAAGTGACCAAAGTCTTACACCTATATCCATGTTCCACGTTCCTTTAAATAAAAACTCAATACTAAATTTCCCCTCAAGCAAAATTCAATTGAGAAAGAAAACAACACATACTGCATTTTCCTAGTGTCACTGAACTAGAAAGGAATTACCATTAAGGAACCCATATTGTGTTAAACCTTTTTTCTCCCTAGCCATTAATTTACTTTAATGGATAAAAGAGAAAGAACAAAAAAAAATTTCTATTGCCTCACTAATATAATTACTAAGCATTTGCAATGGCTCCAAGCTAAAAGTAATAAAATTATGATCAATATAAAACAAATACGTGTGGCCAAACTGCTTGAGATATCCATTATATCCAATTATTTTTATGCTTCTTTATGTAGGTCTGACTTTCACATAATAGGGCAACAAGGATTATTCTGAATATTACCAGGTGTTTTCCCTTAACCAGCTCATAGTTAGGCTAAAAATTCCACTTTCTCAGTTAACCTTTGAGAGCACACAGAGCCATTTAATTTGCTCTTTCTGAAATGCTGTTTGTTAGGAGAAAAGGTTGCCATCCTCATGAATCATTTGCACCCATGCTGGCAGGACAGGATTCCGGCATAGTTCCATCTGGGCCTAGCTTATTTTCTGAATATTTCTTTCAATTAGTCTTTTCTTTGTGTGCCAGCATCTTCTTCAGGCTGTTTCCTAACATTGTCAGAAGGTGGAGACTAGAAGCTATTGGGGGCAATGTTGTTCATATCTCAAGAGCAAGCAAGCAGCATTAATTTCTACAATCACCAAAGTCCTAAAATTCACACTGATTGGACTCTCCCTGAACCAATGCCCGTGATCAGGCAACTGTGTAACATGCTCACTTACTAACCCTGGATTATCTGAACATTTGGCTATTGCTAGTTAGATAGAAATACCCTGACTGGTTTAGATAAAGGATTCACCCCAATGCTAAGTGTTTAGCTAATCTCACCAAATGAAATGCTGCTACACAGTAGGAGACAGAGAAACTGGGTGTTGAGAGGAAAGCACACAATATGTTTTTGTCACTGATCAGGTTTTCCAAGGCAGATTCTGAGAGCGAGGTTTAGTTTATTGGCATCTCTAATAAACTGTTTATTAGAGAGTTCCCTTGGGATCAACACCTGTAAAGAGAGGGGAGGAAAGCTGGAGTGGGCAGAGCAGCAGGCCTAATGACAGGTTTTACCGACCCTATGAAGAGTTCTGAAGCCACAGTGGTCCTTCAGAGGGTCAAAGGGTCAGACTTCTATTCTCCCTTGTCGATCAGCCACCAGATGTGGCAGACTGGGAAAGCAGCGTGACTTTGGTAACTCTCAGCAGGTGAGGCAATTCCTGAAGGGCTGAAAGCACACGTAGATGCTGGGGCAACAAGTCCTTCACCAAAGGGAAATGTGGGTAGTACCTCCCCTAGAATCATGTGACACATAAACTCTTTACACAGACATGTATGCATATGCATAGAATGCATGGATTGGTTAAACTCTGAAAACTCATTATTTTTCAAGATAACAATGCAGTTCAGAGATTGGTTTTATTAATTCTTCCAGCTGATCAGAACTTGATTGACTCAGAATGTAACATTTTTCCTTTATTTATGCAAACATTCCACGTTAATCTCAAATCTTGAAGAAGCAAAACACAGTGTCAAAATTGATACTGGGAAACATTGGTCCACTTTACATTTTACTTTTGCAAGCCAAACACGAGTTTTTGAGTTACCAAACAAAACAAAACAAACAAACTATGCAGCAACATAACATCACCCTCCCTCAGACTAATAAAATGAACAAAATAGCTTTAAATGAAGAAGAAAGAGAAAAAAAAATCTTTAGAAGCAGCAACCAAGTAAGGATGCAAGAACAAAGTGAAGCCATAAATCTCAAAAAGCAAAGGTTAAAGAATGAAACAGAGAACTCTAATGTGATAGTTGTTAGCTCCCTTGCTCCCCAAAACAACACTGAAAACAGGAATGACTACAAAATCCTCTGAATTCTCACTAAAATCTTCCATTTAGAAAACTGTAGACTGGGCCAGGCACAGTGGCTTATGCCTGTAATCCCAGCACTTTGGGAGACCGAGGCGAGTGGATCACAAGGTCAGGAGTTCAAGATCAGTCTGGCCAAGATGATGAAACCCTGTTTCTACTGAAAATACAAAAATTAGCTGGGCTTGGTGGCAGGCACCTGTAATCCCAGCTACTAGGGAGACTGAGGCAGAGAATTTCTTGAATCTAGGAGGCAGAGTTTGCAGTGAGCCGAGATTGCACCATTGCATTCCAGCCTGGGCAACAGAGCAAGACTGCCTCAAAAAAAAAAAAAAAAAAAAAAAAAAAGTAAAAGAAAAAAAAGAAAAATGCAAATTGGGGATAAGCCCTTTTAATATTTTTTCTTCCCTTACTGTTCTGTATAGTTTGAATTTTTATAATAAATTAGCATATATTGTTTTATTTCAATAACTATTTAAGTAAAACATCAAAATAAGAATTAAAAACTTACTCTATGTGTCCCATAAACAGTATCTACTTAAAATTGCCAGCCTAATACATGAGAATGTGAGGGCTGATCTTGGCCAATATATATTCTGCTAATGGATTTGCTTCAATAGATAGACCTCCAAAAATTTTATTTATTTATTTAGAGACAGAGTCTCACTCATTTAGCCAGACTGGAATGCAAAGGTGCTATCTCAGCTCACTGCAACCTCTGTTTCTCGAATTCAAGTGATTCTCCTGCCTCATCCTCTGGAGTAGCTGGGATTATAGGCACATGCTACCACGCCAGGCTAATTTTTGTATTTTTAGTAGAGATGGGGTTTCACCATGTTGGGCAGGCTGGTCTTGAATTTCTGACCTCAGGTGATCCACCTGCCTTGGCCTCCCAAAGTGCTGGGATTGCAGGCATGAGCCACCATGCCTGGCCAAAATTTTATTTAAAACAAGTAATAGAAATTATATATCAGTTTTCTGAGGGAGTTTATTCCAAATAAATGAAAATATGTCTTATATATTACTTTATTATTTCAGCAATATACACTGATATAATACATTTTCTTTCCCAAGATCTTTATGTTACACTTTTCTACAGTTCTTTGTGTAGTATGAGTGGCAAATGAAAATCCCTTATTTGTTCAATTTTCACAGCCATGTATTCTTACCCTCCCAATCTTGTAGAGTGTGAACATCATCCACTCTCATCATTCATTTTAAAATTTTGCCCAGCACTGTGCTGAGCATTGTGGGAAATCCAGGAAACAGTATCTGCTCCCAGTAAGCTCGGAACAGGCCCCTAGTGGCTATTGTGTCTGCCAATAACAAATGTTCCACAGGTAACTACTAGCTGGGATCTCCCCCAAGGACACTTCTCGAGGTCCCATTATGTACTACAAAAACTAAACTTTCAGGTCTCAACATAATGGTCCTAGAAGCCTACCAAGTAAACATTCAAGGGATATGGGAACACAGGTTTAGCAGATGATTCTTCTCTCTCTACTCTCCCTCTTCCCTCAATCATGTTTCTTTTTTTTTTGAGACAGAGTCTCGCTCTGTCGCCCATGCTGGAGTGCAGTGACCGGATCTCAGCTCACTGCAAGCTCCGCCCCCCGGGTTTACACCATTCTCCTGCCTCAGCCTGCCTAGTAGCTGGGACTACAGGTGTTCGCCACCTCGTCCGGCTAGTTTTTTTTTTTTGTATTTTTTAGTAGAGACGGGGTTTCACCGTGTTAGCCAGGATGGTCTCGATCTCCTGACCTCCTGATCCGCCCGGCTTGGCCTCCCAAAGTGCTGGGATTATAGGCATGAGCCACCGCGCCTGGCACCTCAATCATGTTTCTAAGCAGCTGAACACAAAGAAAAGTAAGTTGGGGAGGCGGTAGGTGTAAAGAGGTTGGAAGAAAAAAAAAAAAAAGTAAATGTGGCTAAAAGAGGAAGAAGAATGCCTATAACTAAATCCAGTCCTCAAAGACCACTCTACGCCAAGGTTATTTGATCATCATCACTGACTATGAGTGCCAGGAGACCTAAGTTGAAGTAACTCCTTCTGTGACTTGGACAATCTATGTGGCCTCTTTATACCTTAATTTCCTTATCTGTAAATTGGTATTAGATAAGGGCCTGGTATTTTTTAGAGTTAATAAGACAGTTGACTACAGGAAAGCACTTTATAAATGGTAGCATGCTATAAAAACACAAATGCAACTGAATGTTCCGGTTGTACCCAGCCCAAACTAATTTAGAATCAGTTTGCCTAATCAGTGGGATGATGACTACTCCAGAAAGCTATTTGCATGTGTTGTGGGTGGGCAGAAGGTATTTTATTTTCAGGCTGAAGGAGAAGAGAGAGACAGAAAGAGAGAACCCAGACATTAGGGCTAGTCTAGGAAAAGAAAGTGAAAACGGAGAATTGAGAGTGTCTTTTTTCAGTCAATATAACAAGCTTTCTATCCCCAGTGGTGGTAAGAATTAAAATAAATACCGAAGAAGACATTTACATGAAATTATCTGTTTTTCTAAGTGCTAACGTGGTTTCCTGGCTCAAGCGACAAAATGTGGCAGTAGGCTCACTGTTTCTACAGCCATCATAGATCCCCACAGGTACTGAGGCCCAAGCTTGGCCAGCAGGCAAGAATGGAGGTGCCTAGTGTGAAATCCAAACAGATGATGGCACCCAGCCAACACACAATCCCGTGCAGGGTCCCAGTGGAAGGGGATGCCCACTTGCAAGTGGATTGCAGAAAGCATCCTTCCTCAAGGAAGGTAGATACCGGAGTAGAATAAGAATTGCTTCTGAGTATATTCAAAATTTTCCAGCGGCCAGAGGTCTTACATCAGCAAATATCTAAAATGAAGACATTTTAAGTATGGATTTTTTTTTTTTTTTTTTTTTTTTCTTTTTTTGAGATGGAGTCTCGCTGCTCTGTCGCTCAGGCTGGAGTGCAGTGGCACGATCTCGGCTCACCGCAAGCTCCGCCTCTGGGGTTCAGGCCATTCTCCCGCCTCAGCCTCCTGAGTAGCTGAGACTACAGGCGCCTGTCACCACTCCCAACTAATGTTTTGTATTTTTAGTACAGATAGGGTTTCATCATTTTAGCCAGGATGGTCTCAAGCTCCTGCCCTCCTGATCTGCCCGCCTTGGCCTCCCAAAGTGCTGGGATTACAGGTGTCAGCCACCACTACTGGCCCTTAAGTATGGATTTTAATGTTTGTGCCTTCTGGTGAGTGAGGCTTGAGAATTTAATTAGAACATATATATACACACACACACACATACATATACACACACACATATATATTATGTATGTGTGTGTATGTGTGTGTGTATGTACGTATATGACTTGTACAATAGGATTTCTCTGTTATTTTCTCATGTATGAATTATATCTTTATTTTATGGATTTAATCTCCTATGGAAAATAGAACAGCTAAACATGATTGAATCTATGTAAGGAATGACATATTTTATTGTACCTTGCACATCTAGTACAATAAAAATTATGTCCTGAAACCCAAACTACTTAGGGATTTTCCAATTTTGAAGCTGGAAATACTCTTTCTTCAAATGAAATCTCCTATTGAATTCTATCTAATATGAATCTCAATTGAAAACCAGCATAATGAGCAAAGAAAATATCTTTACCTTTAGTTTGACACTAGAATTCTTACTGACCACTGTGTTTTCTTGAGAAAAAAAAACTAAAGCAAATGCTGGAAAGTTCTCTGCTTTCCCTTTCCCCACAGAAGTTTTGTGTGTTGGCTGGAATTGAGCAGAAGCAAGTCAGGAGAGAAGTTTGTGTTCCTAGGGCAATCTGGGAACAAAAAAGAAGGGGATTTACTCAAGTTAGAAACACATCGGTTCTGCGATATTTTTATTTTTATTTTTTTCGAGACGGAGTCTTGCTCTGTCGCCCGGGCTGGAGTGCAGTGGCCGGATCTCAGCTCACTGCAAGCTCCGCCTCCCGGGTTTTACGCCATTCTCCTGCCTCAGCCTCCCGAGTAGCTGGGACTACAGGCACCCGCCACCTCGCCCGGCTAGGTTTTTTTTTTTTTTTTTTTTTTTTTGTATTTTTAGTAGAGACGGGGTTTCACTGTGTTAGCCAGGATGGTCTCCATCTCCTGACCTCGTGTTCCACCCGTCTCGGCCTCCCAAAGTGCTGGGATTACAGGCTTGAGCCACCGCGCCCGGCCTCTGCGATATTTTTTAATGTGTAAATCAGTGAAGCTTATCAGCCTATGGAGGTCAGAAACAACATGTAACTACCACAAAATCAAGAGTGGGAGGCGGTCTTGAGCTAATAAAACACACAACGAAAGTTGACCTTGATGTTGGAAGCATATGCGGGACCCCAGATAGTCATCCTTTGGTCAGTCTCAGTCAATCTGGGTAGCTGCTGAACCATCTTCATAGAAAAAAGGTGGGTATAAAACAGTAAGTTCTATGATCTTTAAAGTTCTTTCCAGAAGGAAGGACTAAACTGAGTTTTGTTGGTTTAGTGTAAGACTTTTATTTTACATTGTGTTTCGTTGCTGTGGTTACAAGTTCAAGGATCAAGCTCTTGGGTTGTTTCTATCCAAACCCCACCCTCATGAATACATTTAAACTAAATTAAATCTGATTTGTCATAAGTCACTTTACTGTTCCACCTTCTTTTTCAGGCTTAAGACTCTACGTAGGCAAGTACTACAATCACTTAACATTACAATCATAATAAACTTAAGTATTTTCTTGCAGATATGGAAACAAGCCTTTGATCTGACATGCAAACTACCCTCATGTTTTTCACTTAACTACCCTTAAGTTTTTCACTTAGTCATTACTTTCAGTGTTTACTATCGTCAATATACTATGGGAAAGGCAAGAAATGTCATGGCTTTACATATGATAAGTTTCCAGTCAGGAGAGCTCTTACAACATGAAACAATGCATATTACAAAATCGATATAAAAATGCTATGAAAACACAGTGGAGAAAAATAACAAAATCTGTCTGGAGAAGCTGTCACCTGCCAGAAGCAACTTTCCAGAGGAATCTTAAAGAATGAGTAGAGAAAAGAGAGAGAGAGACGATGAAGGATTGAGGAAGGTGTATACTGTCTAGACAGAAGGACTAGCACGGACAGAGGCATGGAGTCATGATGTTGCCCAACATAGTAGCCATTTAATTGACATTTAGTAGCCAGGCCTACCAAATGAGGAAAAATATAAAGCTCACTTAACAAAACTTTATTTTTAGAAATAAAACCAAACAAAAAATTCCAACTTTTTGTTGTTAATTATTATTGAATTTTTATATTGCTTACCCCCAGAGAATATAATACACAGTCTCATTGTATTTTCCCACTGTATTCCCAGGGACAACTTTCAGACTCAGGCAAATCTCTTATTGAAATTTTGCCAACTGTTTGGGCAGCAAATAGCAGCAGTAGACATGACATCAGAAATCTGACATTGTAAAGTTTCTGGCTATATTTAAGAGAAATGGCTTAAATCAAGTCGGGTTTCAACATGTTTATACAAAATGAGCCTTCAACCATTTCAAATTTCACTCATCATAATTATAATTCTATATGTTTTTGAAGGCTTTATAGTTCAACTCTAACACTTTGCTCAGGGCTGACACTTGGGCTTTCTCTTCAAAACCTCATAAGAACTAGAATCAGGTAAAACCAGTTTAGCAGACTTTGTAGAGGGTGAGTTACAATCTCCTACACCGTCCCATACTCCAAACACTTACCCCTAAATTGATGGGTGCTGCTGCTGGAATGTCAACATTCCCAGAAATACTGTCAACAAAAGCAGGGCTGGTCTCCAAGATATTCAAAACAAGTAACTCAATAAGTACTATTTTGAAATATGAATTGTTTAGAGCTGATTTTGGAATTATTGACCACATGTAATTTTATTTATCTGGCTGTTCTCAAAGAGAAACCTTGTCAGTTTTGTGGACTGACAATGTATCATTTCTTTCTTAAATGATAGGTCATGAAAAAATTTGAGGACAGCGGAGTTGCCTGGAAAGTCATATAAAAAATAATCATTTGCAACTTTAACAAAGAAAATGAGTATTGGCAAAACCCCACAGGCAATCATGAAATTAAAAATTGGAATAAGATACGCATCTCATTTTTGTTCATGTTAAAATACCTGTAGAAAGTGGTTCTTTAGTAGATTGAGTAAACTTCAATACATCATCAACAGAGGCATAGAATTTTAATGCTGGAAATGACGTCTCTTATCATCTACACCATTTTATACATGAGCAACTGGGATCCAGAACAAATAAATGACAAGCCTAAATTCATCCAGGATTTTTACTAGAAGGGCTGCACCCTTGACTACTAGTGTTAAGTTTTTGACATACATTACATAGAGGAATAACTTTTGGAAATATTAACATATGCTTTTTACCTGTCCCATCTTTTTAACTAAGACACTCCTCCATTCAGTGTGGAAGACATGAGGCTACCAAATCTTTAAGGAATCAAATTTTCAGGGGAGAAAAATTCTTACTTTTCTACTTAACATATACATCTAGATGAAAGAATGAAAAGACTGTAGAATAACATATCTTTAAGAAGAGCCCATTCCTCACTCCCCCATTTACCTCCCCTTCTGCTATATAATGAGGAAAAAAAAAAAAAATCAAGATTTGAGTGAAAGGAGAACATTGAAAGGAGGACAATTGAGAAGCAGACTGTACTAATGTCTCCAAAAGGAAGATGCTAAATCAATAAACGAGTTTGGAGATTTTAAAGCAAAGAGGATTCTATGTCTGCTCAAAAGAAGGCAGTATCCATGAAGGAACAGGAGAGCAAAACATGGCTTCCTGGAGTATTAGAGGCAGTAAAGGACTAAGACAGTTGTCACAGTCAGACCTGCAGCCAGTGCAGTCTGCAAGATTCAAACCTTTCCCCAAACTCCTGAAAGGCTTAGAAGCCCACTGAGATAGAGAACCAAGAGACCCAGAGGTCTCATGGTAGGACAAGCGGCGGTATTGCAGAAAGGCATGTAGATTTAATAACTAAGAGCTTAGAGAGTGGCTGCTGGGCAGAGCAGACAACGTACACCTCCAGGCATGCCAGAGAGCCCAGAAACCAACTAAGGTCCAGCATCACCCAGCAACTTCTACAAGCACTCCCACTAGCTATAGGCTGACTTGTGTCCCCCTGAAATTCCTATGTTGAACTTCTATCTATAGGCTTTCTATCTCAGTGGGCTTCTAAGTCCTTCAGGAATTTGGAGAAAGGTTTGAATCTTGCAGACTGCACTGGCTGCAGGCCTGACTGTGACACTGCCTTAGTCCTTCACTGCCTCTAATACTCCTCAAAATATGACTGTATTTTGAGACAGGGTCTGTAAAGAGGTAATGTTAAAACAAGGTCACTAGCATGGGCCCTGCCCTAATTCAACATGAGTGGCATCCTTATAAGAGGAAGACATTTGGGCACAAAGGGAGAACTCTCTGAACATGAAGAAGCCATCAACAAGGCAAGGAGAGAGGCCCCAGAAGAAACCATCCCTACCAATACTTTGATCTCAGATTTCTAGCCTCAAGAACTGTGAAAAAATAAAATTCTGTTGATTACATCATCCAGTTTGTGACACTTTATTATGGAATCTCTTATAAACCAACAAACCACCCTTAACCCAGGTGCCAATCTAAGGAAAAGAGATCTAAGATATGATTCATAATCTGACTGTGGTTAAATCCCCTAAAACTGAACCTCTTAGAAATTACAAGATTATGCTGGGTGCAGTGGCTCACACCTGTAATCCCCGCACTTTTTTTTTTTTTTTTGGAGCTCGAGGTGGACAGATCACAAGGTCAGGAGTTTGAGATCAGCCTGGCCAATATCATGAAACCCCATCTCTACTAAAAATACAAAAATACTATGGTGGTGGGCACCTATAGTCCCAGCTATTCGGGAGGTTGAGGCAGGAGAATCACTTGAACCCAGGAGGTGGAGGTTGCAGTGAGCCGAGATAGCACCACTGCACTCAGCCTGGGCAACACAGAGAGACTCCATCTAAAAAAAAAAAAAAAAAGAAAGAAAAGAAATTACAAGTTTATAGTTCTGTCGATTGAAATCACAATAGTGATTTGAGTAAGGAATATTAAAAAAAAAGAAAGTTACAGTGTACAGAGTCCCATATGGCAATGATTATTTGAATACTGTGTTTACTGATATTATCTATATTTTGACTTCATGGGAAATTATGACTTCTTAAATACCATTTTTTGGTTTGCTTGTTTTGTTTTACAGATCTGAGAAATCTGACCGAACCCCTTTGCTTTATTATTCTTGTCCTACAATCCTCTATTATCTCATTCTGCACCTCGGAGGCTATTGATTTTATAGGGAATTCACTTTGGATAAACTGTACGAAGTCAAAGATATAAAATAAGCAGCTACTTACTGAACTCTGGAATTTAAAAAAACAGTACAAAAATCCCTATTCATAAAAATACTTTTCATATTAGTTTATTGAAAGACTAGTGGTATGGATTAATGGCTTAGGCAGTTAAATGAGTTAATACCTTAGGACAAGGTGTTTTAAATAGTTAAATATTTTTTGGTTGTTAGTTTGACCACAGTTCCATTTCTAAATCAATAAGGTATTTGTCAAACATGGATGACCATATAAATATAATTTTGGAGTAAACAAAAATAGTAGATTATTCTATCACTAAGAAAATGTTTGGCCTTAGGCAATTTACTAAACTTCTCTAAGCTTTCACTGCCACATATATAAAATGTAGGTAAAAGTACAATCTAAAATATAGGCTTGTCGTGAGTATAAATTTGATGACTCTGAAAACAGAGTAAATTATTAAATTAAGAAATTAGTTTAAATATCAATTAAGACCAAGTTATAGAAAATTTTTTACATCTAAACTGGATTTTGCACTTGACTTTTGGTAAGAATGAATATTAATAGAGAAATGTTCTGGCTAAGAAAATTTGATTTCTATATATTATAACTACAGTTTGAGAATAATTACTGATTGTTTATCTCTTGAATTCTGTGTGCAATGGGACAAAGTATCATGGCACCTGTCATCTTAGAGTAAATCTTAGTCATATATTCTACTTTTCTACTCTAGGGAATTATTATCATAGTTGCAAATATATATTATATCAGAGACACCAAGCTCTCTCTTCAAGAGTGAATGACTTATTCCTCTACATGCCGGGACTGCTGATAGCAGAAATTTGTTGGTTGTCTGTCATTTGGGATAACTGCTTTACCCAAATTTTCAGTCCTATAAGTAACATATCTAATGACTATGAAGGGCTCACCTGTGAGCAACTGACGAAAGAGGCAGAAACAAATCTTGATTAATGGGTTGGCTCAGTATGTGGGTACAACTTGGAAATGGCTGGAAGCTACACTTAAAAGAAGGTAACCTTGAAAGAAGATAGTGAGAAAAAAATCTTTCCATGGAGTAGAGCTTTAGGCTATACAGCTGGTCACCTGCACTGTGTACAAAGATAATTGGAACCAAATCACCAGGTCAACAAAACTATCAACCAGTGACCTCAGCTAACATCCTTCATCAGATATCCCAGTGCTGGAACAATAGATGCATACTTGCAAGCCATAGTGGTAGGGATGGAGGCTGAGCTCCTATTTATAGCAGTAGACTAAGTACTGTCATTGCTGAATATTCAAGTCAGCAATGGAAAACAATGATGAGCCTCAATGTGGCACAAACCCTCCTTTTGGCAGCATACTGACTACACTGGACCCTTCTACCTAGGAAGTGGCAATGGTTTATTTTGATAGGAATATACTTATAGTCTCATTATAGGTTTGTATTGTCTGACTTCAGGTTTGTAGCCATCAGCACTATCTGAGGCTCTAAAAACTAATCCACCAGCAGCATAGAACTACTTTATAGCAAAGGACATGCAGAGCAAAAGTGTAAGCAGAGACCATGAGATTTGTTGGTTATATCATGTACTATCCTACCCATAAGTTCTGGCTAATAAAGTGATGGAAAGGGATGGTGAAAGCATAGCTGGAGCACCAGCTTAGACAGGGTAACTTGGGAGGATGGGGTGCCATGTTCCAGGATGCAGGACATTCTAAATCACTGGATTTTACATGGTGCTATATCTTTAAGTGATAGAATACTTGGACCCAGAATCTAAGTGCTAGGGAGAAGGGATACTCTGCTATCACTGCTAGTGACACTTTTGGGGAATTTGTGTTTTCCATTTCTACAACTGTGAACTATGAAAGTTTATAAGCCCTCCTTCCCAAAGAGGAAACACTTCAATCAGGGGACACAAAAGTAGTTCCATGTAACTATAAAGATCAGTTGCAACTGGGTCATGTTGCAGCAAGCACTGGGATATCTGATATTTTTATGAATCGGATTGCTATCATTTTGGTTTCCTTATAACAAGAGACCAGGAATCAGCAAGAAGAATCACCATCACGGAAGGAATAGTTGATCTTGATAACCAGGTAGGGCCGCTGTTACACAAGGGGACAGGGAGAAATATGTTTCAACTAAGGTAATCCAGTTGGACGCCACTTTGCATTCCTGTGCATAACTGCTATGGTAAATAGAAAAAATGTATCATCCATGGCTAGACAGAGAACAGCATACAGGGCTCAGACTTCTCAGGGATGGAGGTCTGGGTCACGTTACCAGGTAAGGCACCAAGAACAGGAGACATTCTAGCTTGTGATCAAGCTAATCTAAAAATGATAGAGCAGGAAAGACATAACAGTTTTGGTTCACTAATTTCTCAGGATTTCTCTCCCCCTACCACCCTGGAAACTGTAGGAGCTGTTCCCAGATTTGATACAAACATGTGATTCTGAGTGGTGCAGTGAACTGCTGTGGAAGCTGTAACTGTTATCTAATTCTCCCTTCTAGAATAAACTTATTCTTTTACTTGCATGTTTCATGTGGACATCTTTCAACTGTCAGGCCTATTTAGAAAGTACTTTGGTAAAGAGAGTTACCTCATCAAAGCACACAAGCACTTCCCCAGGCAACTCACCCAATGACTAATCCACGTGGGAATTTAAGACCCAAATCCCTCACCCCAACTCATAACTTTGAAAGATTATCCAGGCTTTGGATCTCTCCACGGGATTTGTAGAGGTCTTTGTTGACACTGTAACACAGCTTACTTTCTTCTACTCAATCCTGCTTCCTCCCCTTCCTTTCCATGAGTGTTGCTATAGAAACATTTTCTAAAAAAGTTCCTGTGTGACCACCTTCTCCTCTGAATCTCCTTCTGGAGACCTCAGCCAAATACCACCACATACTAATTGAAGGACAGAGAAACCTCACCAGTCTCAAAGAAAAAGGAAAAAGGAGAAAAGAAAGGGATAGTGATGGTGGCTAAAGTTAGAAACTTAACAGAATAAGAAGAAGAGTAGTCAAAAAGGTAAGTCAATCTGGGAGTTGTTTCTGTATTTCATAAAATGTAATATGTACACACACACACACACACACACACACACACACACACACCCCAAGGTAGATTCCATTTAAAAATTTAATAATAGGAAATTGTTTTCACCTTATTCCTACTTGTAATATTGAATAATGTACTGAGAGTGTTGGGATAATAATGGAGTTATTTCTCACACCTGATTGCTCATATTTTTAATTATCTGTTCACAGGATCCCTTGTAAGACAAAACAAACAAAACACCAATAATATTGTTCCAACATGCAAAGAATGCACAACCCAATACTATGATTTAAAAAAGTGAAATAATTCTTTTTTCTGTGTGTTTAAAAAATAGATATTTTAAGGCACTATTAAATGTATAAAACATAATAAATTTCCCAATTTCTCTGTAAGTGGGTCTCCTACAGAAAGCTCTCAGTAGCCTCAGCTAAGCATCAATGTTGAGAATTGTAGGGAACTCTGGCCATCATGAATATGTTTGCTCAACAAATTCTCCCGAATTCTCTAAAGGCTATTTTAGATTGCATTTGGATTATAATAAAATGAATTGTAAAACGTTAGTATGAAAAATTAAGTTTAATTTTCTTCAAAATGTTTACTTGTTTAATTTTAAAAAATAGGTTTTTTACAATTTAGCTAGTCCAGGTTTGTTTTAAATTAAAGACTAAGAAATGTTAGATATTTTAATCTAAAGATTTGATATTCAAAATTATGTTGTCAAGAAAGCAATGCTCTATTTTATTAAAATGTTAATTGGAAAAGAAATGTGTAAATGTTTGAGGGTTGAATTTGTTCTATATATAAGAATCTGAAGAAAATACCCTGTAAAATTTGATTTGCATTTCCTTGGGTGTTTTAGGAGACATTGTACACAAAATAAAATATTTAGTGTTTGGGAATTTGTATGCATGGGCTTTAAGCCCAGAACATAACTGTATGTTCCTTTATAATTTAGTCTTTCAAGAAATTATTCTTGGGCAATGATAGAAGCACTGTAAGGGTAACAAAATAATTACACACAAACATATACATATACACAAATGATTGTTTTATAAGCTTACATCTTAGTGTATCAGAAATAATTAATGGAGATACTATATCTAAAATTCTCAACAAAGGTCAATACTCAATAGAGAAGAGGTGTTGTTATCATGGTCAAAATGAGGAACATTTTGAAATGCAGAAAAGAATTTCTTTTTCTTAAAAGAACCCAATAGATTCAAATTTAAATATATATGTGTATATATATGTGTGTGTATATATATATGTGTATATGTATGTGTGTATATATATGTGTATATATATGTGTGTATATATATTGGTTTTGGTTACTGGGCTTCTACTTAGGATTTAGAAAGTGGAAACGAGCAACACTCTCACCGTTGTAATAAAAATAACAGAAAACCTCCACGTTCACAACTTTTCTGACACTCTATAGAGAGCTAAGGTAAAAGGGCAACAAACTAAGTGAAAATCTGAGGAAAGACAGGTGCCTCGAATGAGTGAAGAGACACAATGACTCCCTTTCCGAGGGAAGATGTCACGAGACAACAGTAGCAGTTTTGTATCATTAATTGAAATTAGATTTGTGTTTATGCATATACACTTAATTTACATACTATACAATGTCAGACAACTTAACATTTGAGAATTTTCTAAACTTGGTATTAAATAACAGGGTTAGCCGGACGCGGTGGCTCATGCCTGTAATCCTAGAACTTTGGTAGGCCGGGGTGGGTGGATCACGAGGTCAGGAGATAGAGACCATCCTGGCTAACATGGTGAAACCCCTTCTCTACTAAAAATACAGGAAAAAAAAAAATTAGCCAGACGTGGTGGCAGGTGCCTGTAGTCCCAGCTACTCGGAGGCTGAGACAGGAGAATGGCGTGATCCTGGGAGGCGGAGCTTGCAGTGAGCCAAGATGGGGCCACTGGACTCCAGCCTGAGTGACAGAGACTCAGTCTCAAAAAAAAAAAAAAAGAAAGGCACAATCTCCACCTGGACCCTTGTGTATTCCTGCTATGGAACAAAAGCCCTAAACCAGTGGGAAAAAGGCAAAAGGGACTGTTTCCTTAGGCCCCTCATGAAAGCCCATTGCAGGCAAGAAAAGAGAAGAGTAAAATACTCTCAGTCCTTAGCAGGAATATATGTTGGGCCACAACTTGTAGCTTAGGAAGGCAGACTCACTAAGGTGGCCCATCCTCAAGACCTAGAAACAAAGTACCTGCCTAATATTCAAGTTAATCAGAACAACACAACAGAGAACAACCTTCTACCACCACCACACATACAAACTTTCCATCACTGAGTTAACAAATGTCAAGTTTCAGGTGGCAAATTCACTACTGGAGAGGGTCAAGAGCATAAAGAGAAGCTATCTTTGAGGCACAGCACAAATGTAAAGCTTAAAGTTGTGAATGGAGGAGACATTAAGAAAACATCTCAGACAAACCAGCCCCTACCTTAAACATAAGGTAATGCCAGGGGAATTTGAAGTGTGTCGTATACTGAGGATAAATATAAAAACAACAAAACCCAAATACAGCTTAACTACTGATGAAATGTATTAAATACTCCATAGAAGAAAATGGGTGCTCGTATCTAGGCATACACATTTTATGTACCTCAGTCTCTACTGTCCTACACAAACTGTCTAGCTTCAACAAAAAATTACAAGATGAGAAAAGAAGAAAAAATACTGTTGAGAGGTAAAGTAAACAATAGAATAGGACTCAGATATGATATAGATATTATAATTATTAAATACAGGATTAAAACTAATTATTATGAATAGGTTAAGACCTCCAGTAGAAAAGGTGGACAACATAAATGATCAGGTGGGTAATTTCAGTAGAGAGATGGAAACTATAAGAAAGGTATAAAATGCTAGAACAAAAAAAAAAGTATGAAAGATGAGAAATGCTTTTGATAGGCTCATCAGATCATCATAGCAGAGGAACTAATAAACTTGAGAACAAGTCAATACGTTTACTAAAAATGAAACACGAAGGAAAAAAGGAATTAAAAAGAGGAAGAGAGTATCCAGGAGCTATGGGATAATATTTAATGGCCTAATAAATATTTATTTGGAATCTCAGAAGGAGAAGATACACAAGTGAGAAAAATTATTTGAAAAAGTAGTGACTGAGAATTTTTCAAAAATTAATGAGATACTACAGTATGTGCTGAGGATCTCAGAGGACACAAATTGGATATATTTCAAAACAAACAAAATGCCAACAGAAACACAAATATTCAGGTACAACTTCTCCAAACCAAAGACAAAGACAAAATGTTAAAATAATAGAAAAAAGATATTATATTTAGCATTACAGCAGATCTTACATCAGAATCTATGCAAAACAAATGACGGAGTAACATTTTTAAAATGCTTATGAAAAAGAATTTTTAATCTAAAATTCTATATAAAATGAAAATATATTTCAAATTTTTTAAAATAAAAGATTTTGTCAGATCAAAAATTACTAAGGGAAAGTATTGCCAGAACTACTCAGAACTACAAAAAATTAAAGAAAGTTCTTCAGGCCAAGCAGTAAAATACAAATAAAAGATGTGGATCTAGAGGAGGTGAAGCAAGATGGCTGAATAAAACTCTCCAGGAATCATCCCCCTGCAGGAAAATTAAATAGAAAAATTATCCACACAAGAAAGCACCTTCATGAGAACCAAAAATCAGGTAAGCAATCACAGTACCTGGTTTTAAATACAAGAGGCCCTGAACAAGGTAGGAAAGAGGCTTGAATCACTGACATCACAGCGCCCTAATCCGCCAGCAGTGGTCATGTGGCATGGAGAGAGATCTGTGTGCTTGGAAGACAGAGAGCAAAGTGATTGCATTGGAACTCAGTGCTGCATGTCACAGTGGAAAGCAACACAAGGTAGAATTCAACCAGTGACCAAGGAAGAAGCATTTAGACCAACCCTAGCCATAAGGGAATAGTCCATCCCAGCAGTCAAAACCTGAGTTTCAGCCACCACTGCAGGCTAAATAGCTCTGGGGTTCTAAATAAACTTGAAAGACACTCTAGGCCACAAAGACTGCTATTCCTGGGCAAGTCCCTTGTGAAGTTCTGGGACTCAGAGACAGTGGAATTGGAGTGCATGTGACATAGTGAGCTACCAGCTGGGGCAGCCAAGGGAGTGCTTGTATCATCCCTCCCTCACCCAAGTCCATACAACCTGCAGGACCAGAAGGCATCCTTCCTTCTGCTTGATGAGAGGAGACTTTGCCTTACAACTTAGATGTGAGCTCAGCCTCAGTAGCATAGGGCACTAGCAGATTCATGAGGACTCTATTCCAGGCCCTAGCTCCCAGATGACATTTCTAGACACACCCTGGGCCAGAAGGGATCCTGTTGCCTTGAAGGGAAGGATCAAGTTCTGGAAGAATCCACTACATACTGACTAAAGAATCCCTTGGCATTGAACAAACATTAATAGTAGCATGGTACTACTCGCCGTGGGCTGTGGGTGAGACCCAGTGATGTGCTGGCTTCAGATGTGATCCAGAACATTCTCAACAACTGGTGAGAATGGGGAGAGACTCCTGCTGATTCATGAAATGAGAGAGAAGAGTAAAGGGGACTTTGTCTTGCAGCTTAGCCACAGTGGGGTAGAGCACCAAGCAGGTTCCTGGGCCCCTGACTCCAGGCATTGGCTACTGGATGGAATTTCTACACCCACCCTGGGCCAGAGAGGAGACCACTGTTCTGAAAAAAAGAGACCCAGACCCGATAGAATTTACCATAAGGTAACTGAAAAGCCTGTAGGCATTGTGTGAACATTGACAGTTGTGGTGCAATACTCCCTGCAGGGCTAGGGCAGGAGTGGCTATGAGGAGACTCCCATTGCTTAAGGAAAGAAAAGGGAGGAGTGGGAAGGACTTTGTCTTGTGGCTTGGGTGCCAGCTTAGCCACAGTAGAATAAAGCACCACGTAGATTTCTAAGGCTCCTGATTTCAGGCCTGGCTCCCAGATTGCATTTCTGGGCCTGCCCTGGGCTGCGGGGTAGCTCATCACTCTGAAGGGAAGAACACAAGTCTGGCTGGATTTGGGAATCCAAATCCAAAACAAGGCCTGCTGGCTGAGGAGCCCTCAGGCCTTGAGTCAACACTGGCAGTAGTCAGGCAGTGGTTGCCATGAGCCCAAGACCCAGTGCTGTGCTGGCTTCTGGTCTGACCTAGCATAGCCCCATTGCTTGTGGTCACAGGAGTGCTTACGTTACCCCTCCCCCAGCTCCTCATAGCTCAGCACAGGGAGAGAGTGACTCCATTTGTTTGGGGGGAATCTCTGTCAGGGAAATCTCTCAGATCTTATCCAATAACACCAAGGCAGTACCTCTAAAACCCAGGAAGAGTTACATTGTTACTGGACTTGGGGTGCTCCTTAATGCGGATATAGCTACAGTGACCAAAAACTTAGATGCAACACTCAATCCTCTTAGAATACTTTGAAAGCTTTCCCAAGAAGGACAGTTACAACTAAGCTGAGACTGTGCAGACTACAATAAATACTATCTCTTCAACGCCCAAACACCAGCAAACGTCCACAAGCTTCAGGACCATGTAAGAAAATGTGACCTCACCAAATGAACTAAATAGGGAACCAAGGACCAATCCCCAAGTGACAGATATATATGACCTTTTAGACAGAGAATTCAAAATAGCTCTTTTGAGAAATTTCAATGAAATTCAGGATAAAACAGAAGGAATTCAGAATGCTATCAGATAAATTGAACAAAGAAATTTTTGTAAAAAAAAATCAAGCAGAAATATTGGAGCTTAGAAATGCAATTGACATACTGAAGTCTCTCATCAGAGTCTCTCAACAGAAGAATTAAGCAAGAGAAAGAATTAGTGCACATGAAGAAATGGTATTTGAAATTGCACACTCAAAGGAGATAAAAGAATGAGAAAGAAGCACACCTACAAAGTATAGAAGATAGCCTCAAAGGGGTAAGCCTATAAATTACTGGCTATAAAGAGGAGGCAGAGAGAGAGATTGAGGTAGAAAATTTATTCAAAGGGACAATAACACAGAACTTTCCAAATCTAGAGAAAGATAACAATATACAAGTACAAGAAGTTTGTAGAACACCAAGTGCATTTAACCTAAGACTACCACAAGACATTTAATAATCACACTCCCAAAGGTCAAACATACAGAAAGGATCGTAAAATCAGCAAGAGAAAAGAAACACATACAAAAGAACCTGGACAGACTGCTCATTGAAAACCTTACAGTACAGGAGAAAGTGGCATGACAATTTAAGATATTGAAGAAAGGAAAAAAAAACTTTTATTCTAGAATAGTTTATGTAGCAAAATATATCCTTCAAACATGAAGAAGAAATAGTTTCCCAGACAAACAAATGTTGAGGGATTTCATTAATACCGGATTTGTTTCACTAGAAATGTTAAAGAGGGTTCTTCAGTCTGAAAAACAAAACAAAACAAAACAAACAAAACAAAACAAAACAGGTTTTTTGATGAGCAATAATAAATTATCTGAAGGTACAGAACTCACTAGTTAGAGTTAGGACACAAACACAGAATATTATAATACTGTAATTGTGGTGTGTAAACTATTCATATCTTGAGTAGAAAGACTAAAAGATGAACCAATCAAAAATAATAACTACAACTTTTTAAGACACTATAATAAGATATAAATAGAAAGAACGAAAAGTTAAAAAGTGGGAGGATTAAAGTATAGAATTCTTAGTTTTCTTTTCTTAGTATGATCATTTGTTTTTGCAATCAGAATTAAGTTGTCAACCAGTTTAAAATACTGGGTTATAAGTCATTACTTGCAAGCCTGATAGCAACCTCAAATAAAAAAACCTATAACAGATACACAACAAACCAAAAGCAAGAAATGAAAACATACTGTTGTGGGAATCCAGAGACCAGAGAGAGCAATAGGGTGGAACAGGAGGATTTTATTTAGGTGAGCAGCTCAGCAGATTCACATCCAAAAGGCTGAGTCCTGGACAAAGACAGGGCTTGATTTTTATACATGCATCTGTAGTGCAAAATGCAGTGGTATGAAAGTAAGTAGAACAAATACAGTTTATCAAACAGTAACGGGCTCATAACTCAGGCTTTCATGTGACTCTTGCTATGCAGTTCAAGTGGCTGTTATCTAGGCCTGCTCAAGATACCTACACAATCTCATCTTGTGTCCTCTATGGTGCCCAGATGGCTGCAATCTAAGCTTGCTCAAGCATGTCTCATGACGTCCGTGATGCTACAGAGACTTACAGACACTAGTTACGGAAGACAGTAATCTATAAACTCATAAAAACTTGCAGAGCAGGGTACAGTGACAAGGAAGGTGTAGGGATTCAAGGGGGAAGCTGCTCATACCAAAAGAAAGGAAGAAAATTTGATTTTTCCCTTTTTAACTTTTGCTTCAACACCAGCAGAGAAAATCACCTTCAAGGAAAGGAAGGAAGGAAGAGAGAGAGAGAGGAAAGGAGGGATGGGGAGAGGGGTGAAGGGAGGGAGGAGATTACAAAATAACCAGAAAACAAACAACAAAATAGCAGGAGTAAGTCCTTATTTATTAAAAATCACACTAAATGTAAATGCATTAAATTCTCCAAAAAAGACAGAGTGAACTGATTTTTTAAAAATAACATCCAACAGACACTTCTCAAAAGATGACATTCACGCAGTCAACATGAATGTTATATGAAAAAAAGCATATGTAACATGTAGCATGAATGTTACATATGAAGGAAATCTCAACATCACTGATCACTAGAGAAATGCAAATCAAAACCACCATGAGATACTACCTCATGCCAGTCAGTATGGTAACTATTAAAAAGTCAAGAAACAACATGCTGGTGAGGCTGTGGAGAAATAGGAATGCCTTTACGCTGTTGGTGGGAATGCAAATTAGTTCAACCATTGTGAAAGACTGTGGCAACTCCTCAAAGACCTAGAACCAGAAATACCATTTGACTCAGCAATCCCATTATTGGGTATCTACCAAAAGGAATATAAATCCTTCCATTATAAAGATACATGCGCACATATGTTTACTGCAGCAGTATTCACAATAACAAAGACATGGAATCTATCCAAATGTCCATTAATGATAGACTGGATAAAGAAAATGTAGTACATATACACATAGAATACTAGGCAGCCATAGAAAGGAAAGAGATCATGTCCATTGCAGGGACATGGATGAAGCTGGAAGCCATTATCTTCAGCAAACTAATGCAGGGACAGAAAACCAAATACCAGGTATTCTCACTTAAACGTGGAAGCTGAATATGAGAACACATGGACACAGGGAGGGAAACAACACACACTGGGGCCTGTTTGGACTGGGGGTGAGGGGAGGGAAAGCATCAGGAGGAATAGCTAATGGATGATGGGATTAATACATAGGTGATGGGTAGATCTGTGCAGCAAACCATCATGGCACATGTTTACCAGTGTAACAAACCTGCACATCCTGTGCATGTACCCTGGAACTTAAAAGTTGAAAAAAAAAAAGAAAAGACCCAATGATATGTTACCTACTGGAAACATACTTCACCTATAAAGACAGACATAGACTGAAAATAAAAAGCTAGAAAAAGATATTCCATGCAAATGGAAACCAAAAGAAGCAGGAGTAGCTACTTTTGACAAAGACACCAAGAACATACATTTGGTCAAAGGAAAGTCTCTTCAATAAATGGTGCTGAGAAAATGGGATATCTATATGCAGAAAAATGAAACTAGACCCCTATCTCTTGCCATATACAAAAAATCAAATCAAAATACATTAAAGGCTTAAAGGTAAGACCTCAAACTGTGCAACTACTACTAGAAAACATTGCAGAAACTCTCCAAGACATTGGTCTGTGTGAATGTTTTGAGTAATATTGAACAAGCAAAGGAAACTAAAGCAAAAGTAGACAAAATGGAATCATATCAAGTTAAAAAGCTTCTGCAAAGTGAAGCAAACAATCAACAAAGAGACAGCCCACAAAATGGGAGAATATATTTGCAAACTATCCATCTGACAAGTTATTAATAACCAGACTCATAATGGTGTGGTTGTGTCCCCACCCAAATATCAACTTGAATTTTATCTCCCAGAATTCCCACGTGTTGTGGGAGAGACCCAGGGAGAGGTGACTGAATCATGGGGGCCGCTCTTTCCTGTACTATTCTCATGAAAGTGAAGTCTCACAAGACCTGATGGGTTTATCAGGGATTTCTGCTTTTGCTTCTTCCTAATTTTTCTCTTACCACCACCAAGTAAAGAAGTCCCTTTTGCCTCCTGCCATGATTCTGAGGCCCCCTCAGCAATGTGGAACTGTAAGTCCAATAAAATCTTTTTCTTCCCAGTCTCAGGTATGTCCTTATCAGCTGTGTGAAGACAGAATGATATGCAGACTATATAAGGAAATCAAGCAACTCTACGGGGAAAAATGCTAATGATCTAATTTAAAATGGGCAAAAGACCTGAATAGACATTTCTCAAAATTGGAGAAATACTAATGGCAAACAAGATGCTCAACATCATTGATCATCAAATAAATGTAAGTCAAAACTACAATGGGATATCATCTCACCCCAGTTAAAATGGCTTTTGTCCAAAAGAAAGGCAATAATGAATGCTGGCAAGGATGTAGAGAAAAGGGAACTCCAGTGCATTGTTCTTAGTTATGTAAATCAGTATAGCCACTACAGAGAACAGTATGAAGGTTTCTCAAAAAACTAAAAATAGAACTACTGTGTGATCCAGCAATCCCACTGCTATATATGTACCCCAAAGAAATGAAACTAATATATCAGAGATACCTGCACTCTCATGTTCACTGCAGCACTATTCACAATAGCCAAGATTTGGAAGCAACGTAAGTGTCCATTAACAGATACTTCTTTAAAGAAACATTCCTTATCAATTCATCCACTCACTATTCAGCCATAAAAGAGAATAAGATAATGTCATTTGCAACATGAATAGAACTGGAGATCATTAAGTGAAATAAAGCACAGAAAGACAAATGACACATATATATTTTTTTAATTTATTCAAAGTACTAGCTGATTCAAAATTCTATGCTGTTACATTGTTAGGCCAAATGCTGAGATTAAATATTATTCCAGTTTCATTCTTTCAAGATGATTGATGATAAAAAGCTTTTGTTTGAATAGGAGAGGCTATCAATGATCAGCATAGGTTTTTAACCTAAACATAAAATAGGATCTGTGCATCTGTCTTTTTTAAAATTATTATTATAATACTTTAAGTTCTAAGGTACATGTGCATAATGTGCAGGTTTGTTACATATGTATACTTGTGCCATGTTGGTGTGCTGCACCCATCAACTCGTCAGCACCCATAAACTTGTCCTTTACATCAGGTATAACTCCCAATGCGATCCCTCTCCCCTCCCCCTCCCCATAATAGGCCCCGGTGTGTGATGTTCCCCTTCCCGAGTCCAAGTGATCTCATTATTCAGTTCCCACCTATGAGTGAGAACATGCGGTGTTTGGTTTTCTGTTCTTGCGATAGTTTGCTGAGAATGATGGTTTCCAGCTGCATCCGTGTCCCTACAAAGGACACAAACTCATTCTTTTTTACAGCTGCATAGTATTTCATGGTGTATATGTGCCACATTTTCTTAATCCAGTCTGTCACTGATGGACATGTGGGTTGATTCCAAGTTTTGCTATTGTGAATAGTGCCACAATGAACATACGTGCAAACTTCACATATTCTTACTCATTTGTGGAAGCTAAAAATAAAAACAATTGAATTCATGGAGGGAGAGAGTAGAAGGATGTTTATCAGAGGCTGGAAAGGGTAGTGGCCATGGAAAAGTAGGGATGGTTAATGGGTACAAAAATATGGTTAAACAGAATGAAGAAGATGCAATATTGGTAGCTTAACAGGGTGACGACAGCCAAGAGTAAATTTATTGTACATTTTATAATAACTAAAAATAGAATTGGAATGTTCGTACTGCACACAAAAAAGATAAATGTTTGAGGTGACCGATACCCCATTTACCCTGACATTATTATGCATTGTATGCCTATATCAAAATATCTCATATGTCCTATGAATATACATACCTATTATGTACCCACAAAAATTTTAAAAATTCAAAAACCTGTATCTACACAAAGAAATAAAAAAGTGGTAAAAGTAGAATAATTATAAAATTCTTTTATTTTAAATTGCTTTAAAGAATTACTGACTTCCTAAAATGAAAATAGTTAACAAGATATTTTCAGTTAGCATACATAATGCCAAAATATATGCTAATAGCAGAAAAAAATCAGAGGACAGAATTGGGACTACATATGAACCTATGTAACATGATTTTAATGTATACTCTGATTAAGGATATATATTAGGTTGGCACATTGAAAATAATGGCAAAAACTGCAATTACATTTGCACCAACCTAATACTGTAACCCTGAGGTCAATCACTAAAAATTCTTTTTAAAAACATAAATAATAATTAGTGAAGATGAAATAGAATCTCAAAATATATGTAAATAATCTTTAAAAAGGCAGAAAAATTGATAAAAGAAACAAAGAGACAGAACAAATAATAGCATGATAGTAAGTTTTACTCCGACCACATTAAGAACAAAATTAATTATAAGCAGTCTAAATATACCAATTAAAACATGGATACTATCGGGTTTGATGAAACAGTAAAATTCAACTCTGGTATCTACCAAGAATGCACTTCAAATAAAATGACATAGGTAGATAGAAAGTAAAAGTACGAAAAAAAAAAAAAAAAAAAAAAAAAAAAACATACAATTATATTATCATCAAAAGAAAGCTGAAAAAATAAATATTAATAAATTACCTTATATGAAGGGCATAAGTTATAAAATTATAAAGGAATTAATTCTCAAAAAAGTGTAACTGTCCTGAATATGTGTGATTTAACAACAGCACCTCAAGATGCATGGGATGAAAAACAGTGGAATTCAATACAGAACTAGACAAATCTAAAATTATAGTTTTAGACTTCAAAACTCCTTTCTTAGTAACTGATTAAACAAGAAGTGAGAAAATTAATAAGAAACTAGAAGACCTGCATGACACTATCACCCAAAGTAATCTAATTGACACTTATAGAAAACTCCCCCTACAGTGAGAGAATGCACAATATTCTCAATGGCACATGGAGCATTCCCCAAGATGCTCTATAGTCTATGCTGTAACACCAACTTTAAACAAATTTTCAAAGTAGAAATCACACAGATTACTGGGCAATAATAAAATTCAATTTGGAATCAATGACAGAAAGATACCTGGAAAAGCCCACATACTTGTAACTACACCATTTGTCAAATCAGAAATCACAAAGGAAATTACATCATTTTAAGTAGAATGAAAATGAAATAGAACATTAAAAGTTATTGTTTTCAGCTAAAGCAATGTTTAGAGTGAAATTACAACACTACAGGATTAAATTACAAAATGTAAAAAGATCTAAAATAAATGACATAAGCTTTCAACTTAAACTAGTAAAAAAGTTAAGTCAAAGGAAGCAGAAGGAAAGAAATAATGAATATAGAAAATTAATAATATTGAGAAAAAATATACAGGATTGGATCATCATGGCAGACTGGAAGGCAGGACTAGATTGCAGCTCTGGACAGAGCAGTGTGCAGAGGCTCGCATTGTGAATTTTAGCTCCAGATTGACTGCGAGCACAAACCAGCAATCCCAAGAGGTCACACGAACCATCTGAAGGAAGGAGACTGCTCCTGCAGGACCTGGGAGACACACCAAATATTGTGAGGGCCCCAACTGCAGAAGTAGGAAAGGGAGACCCTCCTCTCCTGAACACATACGCTCACTGGAGAAACTGAAGGTCTGTTTGTGGGAGAAATTTTTGATTGTACCTGGAGCTGAGTCAGTTTGGAGAGCCAAGCGAAATAAGGGGTAGAGGAAGCAGCAGAAAGGCCCTGGGAGCTCGCTGGCTCCCCAAGCAGGCCATTCCTGCCTGGCGCCACCAGGATCCATCCAGAGGGTGGCAGAGGAGCAGGGGATAAAACTCCACAGGCAGAAGGAAATCTCTAGCTGAACTTTGTTAACAATTTGAACAGGGTGAGAAACCTCCTGGCTAGAAGTCAGGGGAGGGTGCAAATCTGGTGTGCAGAGTCCACGAGCAGGGGAAGAACCATACCCTTTTCGTTTGCAGCTGGGAGGTGGGTAGCCTGAGGCAGATTTTCAAGCCCATCTTGCCCACCACCTGGAAACGAACTTGGGGCTGTTTGGGGGAATATGATGGGAGTGAGCCTGGCCCTTCAGTTTTCATGGGAGCTGGGTGAGGCCTGTGACTGCCGACTTGCTCCCACTTCCCTGAAAACATGCATGACTCAGCAGAGGCAGCCATAATCCTCCTAGATACACAACTCCAGTGACCTGGGAATCTCATCCGCATCCCCCACAACAGCTGCAGCAAGTCCCACCCAAGGAGAGTCTGAGCTCAGAGATGTCTAGTCCCATCCCCACCTCATAGCCTTTCCCTGCCCACCCTGGTAGCTGAAAACAAAGGACATATCATCTTGGGAGTTCTAGAGTTCTGGCCACCACCCGTTCCTCCCCATACTACCATAGCTGGTGCTCTCCGGAAAGTGCCACCTCTAGAAGGAGGCCAACCAGCACAAAAATAGAGCATTAAACCATCAAAGCTAAGAACCCTCATAGAGTCCACTGCACAACCCCTGACCCACTGTCACCTCCACTGGAATAGGTGCTGGTAACCAAGGCTGAGGGACCCACAGATGATTCACATCACAAGACTCTGTGAAGACAACCCCCAGTACCAGCCTGGAGCCAGATAGACTTACCGGGTGACTAGATTCAGAAAAGAGACAACAATCACTATAGTTCAGCTCACAGGAAGCTACATCCATAGGAAAAGGGGAGAGTACTGCATCAAGGAAAACCACGTAAGACAAAATAATCTGAACAGCCTTCAGCATTAGACATTCCCTCTGACAGCATGCAGAAGCACAAAGAACACCCGGAAATTCATCACAAAAAGATTTTCACCTAGACACATTGTCATTAGGTTATCCAAAGTGAAGATGAAGAAAAGAATCTTAAGAGCTATGAGATAGAAGCACCAGGTAGCCTATAAAGGAAAACCTATCAGATTAACAGTAGTTTTCTCAGCGGAAACCCTAGAACAAGCTAGAAAGGATTGGGGCCCTATCTTCAGCCTCCTCAAACAAAACAATCATCAGACAAGAATTTTGTATCCAGCAAAACTGAGCTTCATCATCTATGAGGAAAAATGCAGTGTTTTTTAAACAAACAAATGCTGAGAGAATTCACCATTACTAAGCCACAAATACAAGAACTGCTAAAAGGAGCTCTAAGTCTTGAAACAAACCCTGGAAACACAACAAAACAGAATTTAATTATAAATTAAATTTATAGGCTATAATCACATAGCCATAAATCACACAAGACCTATAAAACAAAAATTCAAGTTAAAAAAAGCAAAAGCAAAAAACAACAACAAAAAAAACAAAGTATAAAGGCAACAAAGAGCATGATGAATGCAATGATACCTCATATTTCAATACTAACATTGAATGTAAATGGCCTGAATGCTTCACTTAAAAGATACAGAACTGCAGAATAGATAACCCACCAACCAACTATCTGCTGCCATCAAGAGACTCATCTAACACATAAGGACTCACATAAACTTAAAGTGAAGGGGTGGAAAAAGGCATTTCATGTAAACATACACCAAAAGTGAGAAGCAGTAGCTATTCTTATATCAGACAAAACAAACTTTAAAGCAATAGTAGTTAAAAGAGACAAAAAAGGACATTATATAACGATAAAACACCTTGTCCAACAGTAAAATAATACAGTCCTAAACATATATGCACCTAACACTGAAGCTCCCAAATTTATAAAACAATTAGTAATAGACGTAAGAAATGAGAGATAGCAACACAATAGCAGTGGGAGATTTCAATACTCCCCTGACAGCATTAGACAGGTCATGAAGACAGAAAGTCAATCAAGAAACAATAGATTAAAACTATACCTTGGAACAAATGGACTTAACGGATATATATAGAACATTTCATCCAGCAACCACAGAATACACATTTTATTCAACAGCACATGGAACATTTTTCAAGATAGACATAAGACGATAGTCCATAAAACAAGCCTCAATCAATTTAAGAAAATTGAAATTATATCAAGCACTCTCTCAGACCACAGTGGAATAAAACTGGAAACAAACTCCAAAATGAACCTTCAAAACCATGGAAATAATAAAATGTGCTCCTGAATGAGCACTGGGTCAAAAACAAAATCAAGATGGAAATTTAAAAAATTTGTTAACTGAATGACAATAATGACTAAACCTATCAAAACCTCTGGGATACAGCAAAGGCAGTGCTAAAAGGAAAGTTCATAGCCCTAAATGCCAACATCAAAAAGACTGAAAGAGCACAAACTGACATTCTAAGGTCACACCTAAAGGAACTAGAGAAACAAGTACAAACCAAACCCAAACCCAGTAGAAGAAACGAAATAACTAAGATCAGAGCAGAACTAAATGAAATTGAAACAAGAAAATCCCACAAAAGATAAATGAAACAAGAAGCTTGTCCTTTGAAAAGATAAATAAAATTGATAGACCATTAGCAAGATTAACCAAGAAAAGAAGAGAGAAAATCCAAATAACTTCACTAAGAAACAAAATAGGCAATATTACAACTGGCACCACTGAAATACAAATGATCATTCAGGGCTACTATAGGCACCTTTATGCACATAAACTAGAAAACCTCAAAGAGATGGATAAATTCCTGGGAAAATACAATCCTCCTAGCTTAAATCAGGAAGAATTAGATACCCTAAACAGTACAATAGGAAACAGCAAAATTGAAATGGTAATTTAAAAAATTACCAACAAAAAAAAGTCCAGCACCAGATAGATTCATAGCAGAATTCTATCAGACTTTCAAAGAATCAGTACCAATTTTTTTGGCACTATTTCACAAGACAGAGAAAGAAGAAACCCTCCCTAATTCATTCTATGAAGCCATCATCACTCTAATACCAAAACCAGGAAAAGAAACAACCAAAAAAGAAAACTACAGATTGATATCCTTGATGAACATAGATGCTAAAATCCTTAACAAAATACTAGCTAACCAAATCCAACCACATATCAAAAAGATAATCCACCATGATCAAGTGGGTTTCATACCAGGGATGCAGGGATGGTTTAACATGTGCAAGCCAATAAATGTGATACACCACATAAACAGAATTAAAAACAAAAATCACGTGATCATCTCAATAGATGCAGAATAAGCATTCGACAAAATCCAGCATCCTTTGTGATCAAAACTCTCAGCAAAATTGCCATACATGAGACATATCTTAATGTAATAAGATATAGCCTATTGCTCCTAAGCTATACAACTGAACAGCATGTTACTCTACTGAGTAGGCAATTAAAAATAATGGTAAGTATTTATGTATCTAAATATATGTAAACACAGAAAAGGTAAAGTAAAAATACAGAATAAAAAATAAAACTAGTACTCTTGTATCACTTGCTATAAATGAAGCTTGAAGAACTGGAAGCTTCTATAGATAAATCAATGAGTGAGTGGTGAGTGAAAATGAAAGTCTAGGGCATTATTGTACACTACTGTAGACTTGATAAACACTGTACACTTAGGCTACCTTAATTTTATTTAAAAAGTCTTTAATAATAAATTGACCTTAGTTTACTAGAACATTTTATGTTATAAGCTCTTAAATCTACCTTTTTGACTCTTTTGCAACAAAACTTAAAACACATTGTGTAGCTGTATACAATTTTTTATTTATATCTTTTTCTATAAGTTTTTTACTATTTTATTACTTATCAAACATTTTTGTTAAAACCTAATACACAAACACACACATTAGCCTAGGCCTACACAGGGTCAGGATCCTCAATAGCACCGTCTTCTACCTCCACATTTTGTCCGACTGGAAGGTCTTCATGGGAAATAATAAAATGCATGGAACTGTCATCTTTTATTATAACATTGCTTTCTTCCAGAATACCTCCTGAAGGAGCTTCCTGGGGTTGTTTTATAGTTAACTTTAAATTTACATACATATGAGTGGAGGTACACTCTAAAATAACAATAAAAAACATAGTATGGCAAGTAACATGGTTGTTTATTATATAATATTATGTACCATATATAATTATATGTACTATATTTTTATATGACCAGTAGCACAGTTCTGTTTATACCTGCATAACAACAAATACAGTGAGGAATACATTACACTATGACATTAAGACAGCTAAAACATAACTAGGCAATATACATTTTTAGTTCCATTATAATCCTATGGAACTACCTTTGTGTATGTGGTCCAACATTGACTGGAACATTATATGTCATATGGCTACATATACGCTTTTCCAAACACATTACATTATTTAAAAATTAAAAATTCTACAAGAGAATCTTGCCATGTGGTGAGTGGCACAATATTTGTAGGTAATTCATCACCTGAAAATAGAATGTAGAAAAAAAAGCACAAAAAGCTCTTTGGACAATAATGAAGAAGGACCTGTTTGAAATGAAATCTAAGAATTTAGGAGTACTTAATTCTGTTTGCAATACCTTGTGACAGATACTAGGGGTTTGGAGAGTTCAAGCAATTCAACCAGACAACAAACTGATGGAAGTTGCATAGCCTCTTCAAAATGTTTTCTCTAAATCTTTCTCCAAGAAAGAGGATGGAAAAAATTAGAAGAAATACCTTTGAGGACAGTATAGTGGAATGGAATCTTCATTTGCGACAACGATTAGGTGTTTATTTCTACAACTCACTCTTGGAATAGTGATTTTAAATATAATATACAGATACTTCATGGATAATAGAATTTGTGGTTCCCAAATTCTGGGATAATATGTATTTAAATCAAGTTGATAATCCAAAATATAAGTAACACTTGCTTACTTACATATCTGAAAATAAGGTCTAAGTGAGTACACTTGAAGTTATTTGCATCCTAAAATATTTCAAATATATTCAGCCTATGATAATGTAATATGTATGATAGTAAAGCTTAGGAAATTACTGTAGATGGGAAAATCATATAAAATATCACATACTAATATCTGACTGTCAAAATCAGTTATGGCTAAGATAAAACTAATCTTCTACTTCAGGAAAAGTGGAATTCTAAGTGAATTTCAGAGTTCAGTCAGTAATCTATTATTCTTCCATCTGGTACTTAAGCAGGAACACAAGATAGAAAACACAGACATACATGCACTTAGCAGAATTTTTTGCTCTTTAAAATCTCAAATTGTGATTCAAGGCAACTAAAGTGATCTTATTTCTGAGAGCAATTCAATTTTTATTTCATTTGGTAGAACTCCTTTTGAAGTGTTGAAACAAAGCCAGTTTTGGTTTGGATTTCTTCTAAGCAAAGGGAAAGAAATCACAGTTACTCTTAAAGCATATAACATTAAGAAACAATAAGCAACACTATTTTGCAAATTTGAAGATAATTTTTACAAACAATCTGTAAAATTGGTTGTTGAAGTAACTCCCATATATAAAACAGTTATACTATTTTATTATTTAATTCTAATCCTGCCAAAAATAATGGTAAAACAGAAATCCTATAATTTAATGCATTATTGGAATGCTGCTGATGAAGTACACAAACAGTGGCGATGTTCCAAAACTACATATGAATTAAAGTCTTATGTTTCGATGGGAAGAGGAATTACATCTTAAAATTCCTTGTCATTTGTTGAGCCTCAGCACAAGTTTGAAGACATACTATGTAATTTTTAATAATAAAGGATTGTTTATCACTATCTTGATTTCAATTTGGTGTTAAATCTTACAGAAACATAAAGGAGGAATACTATAACAAAGTAAACCAAAGTCAATCTAAAATATACTCTTTTAAACTAGGTTAAAAGATTCATACACATTTAAAAGATGAAGAGCTTTTTGGTCTCTAGCAATATTAACATTAATTGTCACCAAACATCATCATTCTTAGGAAAAAACGAAAGTCATTAAAAGATAGTCTAAGGAATTCTATTTTCTTGACAATGGTACCATAAAAGAATATTAGGGTTTTCTCTTTCTTTTCAATGTAAAACACACATGTGATATTAAGATTAAACCACAATTAATCTTTTATACCATTGAAGGATATTACAATGAAAAGAAATTTTTTCATACATATTATTGGAGAAATGTGTCCTTCAGGAGGTTATAAGGCGTTAAGACTTGGTCCACATGTCCCCAATTTCTCCCTTTCGTGTCTCTGGATTAGTGGATATAGACTTAGGAACACTGTTCATTTGCCATAGCAGATGAGACTTCTGAAGTACAAAATCTCAATGTTAGAAAAGATTCTAGGGCATTTTGAAATTGTCAGTCTAGCGTTACTTTTAATAAGTTAGTCAAATTGCCAGAATTTGTGCTTTTTTATGTCTTGCTAAGCTAAAAACAAATGGATTTAGGTTGTATCTCAAATATTCCTCAATTATTATAAAAATTAACTGACAGTTCAATGACAGGTTTTTCTGTTGTTGTTCTTGTTGTTCAAGACTGTGCCTAAAGTTATTTACTGTTGCTTTATGGTGTTTCACTGGTCTTTTCTATGTGAAAGCATTATTCCATAATATTTAAGCATAATTTTCCTGATATGTATGAAAATTTAATTGATCATATATATTATATATATTTGAAAAAGACCTCTAATTCTCTATTAAACTATGCTAAAATATATTACCAAATACATTTTTATTTGAATCCAGAGTTTTTCATGTGTCTGTAAATGCAATTATGTCCATTCATGAAGGTGTGACTTTTAAAAATTAATACAACAAAACAGACTATTTTGGCCAAAGTCTTTAAAACCAAAATATTGCTCAATAAAGCAATTAATTTTTCTTAAAGTTCAGTATAAGAACAATGTTAGACTACACTAAGGAATTTGGTTCAGATAATTTATCAAGATAACTCACATTGATTTTTATTATGAAACAGTCTTTAAGATACAATCATATATTACATATTCAACAGTAAAGTCAGGACATACTATACTATTGTGGTTTGGTATAAGATAAAATTTTATTACATTATATGTAGGAACATTTGCTATAATTTGTTTTGCTAATAATTTGATCTATCTAGGTTATTTCAATTTAATTTAAAATATAGTACTCATTTTATAATTAATAATACATAGAGTTGCTGAAACTCAAGTATATATATGATATATTTCTGTCCACTAAGTTGCCTAACGTAGAACTGAGAAAGCTTTGGGCCCTTAGGTCCTAGGTTAGATGACGGACACATTCACCAAAAACAAAACATGTATATAAAATAAAAAATGTATACAAGCAGATCCTCAAAGAATGTAATTTTGTTCAATGTCATTATAATGTTGATAAGAAAAAAATCAATTTCCAGATAGGGCCACTGTCGGTGTGAAGCTGCATATTCTTTGCATGTATAATATTGGTTTTATTATATATCATTTCACTTAAATTTATAATTTCTAAGAATATGTTGATGACATTTAATTAGGATTTACTATACATATAAATTGAATCCTGCATACAGTGTCAAATATTCTAAAATGTGTGGCAAATATGAAAATAATTTCAAGTGCCCATGTAAAAGTAGGTAGTAACAATTGATTGGTTCATAAATTTTTTTCCATATTCTAAGATGACTCAATGTTCAATATTATGTTTAAAAATGAAAACATTTTTGAGAATAAAGCTAATAATTACAATTAATGCATGTAATTATATGTGTAAAATTTAAAAAATAAAATATTTGAAATTAAAAATAATAATTTGAATCCAACATTTTCATTCAAATAAAAATTTTGATATCAGCTCATTTGGCCGGTTTAGCAGACTAATTGGCTAATTGTAGAAGACAGTAACAGCTCAGCAAAATTTCATTCCCACTAAACCACCTGCATGGGAGAAGTATACATTCCCATTCAATTGATATTGGGCTAGACAATGTCATATACTTTGGTCAATGGAATACGGGCAGAAGTGACTATGTGTGACACTGCGTATGCAAATTCTGAGCACTGCATGTTTCTACTTACCTATCTGGAAGCTTCTGACCTCCACTATAAGAAGATCATGCCCCAGGGAGACCCTATTCCTCTGGGTAGACCCAAGGATGAGACATTTTAAGCAGGTTATTCAAGTCAATTATTACACACATGTGTATAAAATAAATGTACATTACTATATGCCCTGAGGTATTTCTAATACACTATTCAGAAAGTGTAGTAATAACTAAGATATTACCCAAAATAACAACTAAATATATAGTACTTAGAAATTAACTTGCAGAAAAATATATAAAACCCTCATCAAAATTATTTTTTAATGTTTGAACAGAGATGATGATCTGAAGAAATGGAGGACATTGCACACTTGACTTAAAATTAAAAGAATGTCAATTAAATATGTTAATCCAATGTAACCAAAATAAAAATTTAGTCAAATTTCTTATAAAATAAATGTATTCCAAAGTTCATAAAAGAAATATTTTTCCAGCAACAAGGTAAATCAACCCTTAAGAAAAGAAAGAATAAAGAATAGAAAAATAAACCAATGGAAAAGAACAGAGTTCAGAGATACATCATTGTATACCTCATGGTAACCATAAAGAAATAAAATCTAGTAGACACACAAAAGAGAAATAGAAAGGAATCAAACATGCCACTATAGAAAATAACTGAATCACAAAGAAACATCAAGAGAAGAAGAACAAAAGAACTACAAAAAAAATCAGAAAACAATTAACAAAATGGCAATAGTAAGTTTGTACTTATCAATAATTACTTTAAATGTAAATGAATTAATCAATCAAAAGACTTTTGTCTCCAATCAAAAGACAAAAGACTGGCTGAGTGGATTTAAAAAGAAAAACAAAAAACAAAACAAGAAAAAAACAAAAAAAACAAGATCTAATTACCTACTGCCTAAAGAGACTCACTTTAGCTTTAAGGCACACACAGGCTAGAAGAAACAGAGAAAGATATTTCATGCAAATGATAACAAAAGAGAGCTAGGGTGACTATACTTATATAGACAAATGTAAACAAAATATACTTTCAGTCAAAGCCTGTCTCAATAGACAAAGACACTATGTAATGTAAAAGTGATCAGTCTATCAAGAGAAAGTAGCAATTATACATATTTATGCAGGCAACATTGGAGAACATAAATATATAAAATATTAATAGAACTGAAAAATAAACTTAGACAGTAATAGTAGAGAACTTCAATACCCCACTTACAACAATAGATAGATTATCTAGAAAGAAAGTTCATAAGAAACAGTAGATGTGAACAACAGTATAGATTATGTGGACCTAACAGACACATACAAAACATTCCATACAAACAGCAGTACAATACATATTCTTCTCAAGTGCACACAGAACCTTTTTCAGGATAGATCATAAGTTACATCATATATCTGAACAAATTTAAGAAGATGGAAGCGATATAAAGTATTTTCTCTAGTTACTAATGGTACGAAACTAGAAATCAGTTAACAAGAATAAAACTGGAAAATCCACAAATATGTGGAAATTAAACAACATACTCCTGAACAACCAATGAGTCAAAGCAGAAATAGAAAAATAAAAAAGTATCTTTGAGACAAAGAAAAATGGAAATACAACATTTTAGAATATATGAAATTTAGGAAAAGTAGCTCTAAAGAGAAGTTGATAGTGATAAATGTCTACATTTAGAAATAAGAAAGATCAAATAAACAACCTAACTTTACTCCTCAAATAGAAAAAATAAGCCCCAATTTAGCCAAAGGAAGGAAATAATAAAGGTCAGCACAGAAACAAATGAAATAGTGACTAGAAAAACAATAGAAAATATCAATGAAATTAAGATACGCTTTTTAAAAGACAAAATTTTAAAACCTTTAGCTAGGTGAATAAAAAGAAGACAAAATTACAAATGATAGAGGTGAAATTACAGCTAATATCACAGAAATACAACGAATTACAGAAGACTACTATGAACAATTATGTGCCAACAAATTGGATAATCTAGAGGAAATAAATTCCGAGAAAGATATGACTAGCCAAGATTAAGCTAAGAAGAAATAAAAATCTGAACATATCAATAATGATTTGAAAGATTGAATCAGTAATAAAATATCTCCTAACAAAGAAAGTCTAGAACCTTACAGCTTCACTGGTGAATTCTACCGAACATTTAAAGAATAATTTGTGTCAATTCTTCTCAAAGTCAATAAGTCATCCAAAAAATTAAAGGTTAAGGAACGCTTCCAAATTTATTTTGCTAGGCAAGTATTACCCTAATGCCAAAGAGAGACCAGGACAAAAAAGGAAAATTACAGGCCAATATCCCTACTTCAACAAATTACTAGCTAACTAAATGAACCTCACATTAAAAGATCATATAGCATAATCATGTGAGATTTATTCCTGCATGCAAGGATGATTCAACATACACAAATCAATAAATGTGATACCACACCTTAACAGAATTAAGAATAAAAATTATACAATTACCTTAGATGCAGAAAAAGCATTCCAAAATTACAACATTCTTTCCTGATACATATTAAGCACAGAAGGAATGAATTTCAACATAATAAATAATATGTGACAAGCCCACAGGTAGCATAATACTCAATGGTGAAAAGTTGAAAGCTTTTCATCTAAGATTAGGAACAAAACAAGGGTGCCCAATTTTACCACTTCTAGTCAACAGAGTACTGAAATTCCTCATCAGAGAAATTAGGCAAGACAAATAAGTAAAAGACATCTAAACAGGAAAGGAAGAAAATTAATTGTCTCTGCTTGTAGATGACATAATCTTTGTATGGAAAACACTGAAGACTCAACAAAAAATCCTGTTAGAAATAATAACAAATTTGGTAAAGTTTCAGGATAAAAAGCCAACATACAAAAACCAGTTGTGGGCTGGGCGCAGTGGCTCAAGCCTGTAATCCCAGCACTGTGGGAGGCCAAGACAGGCGGATCACGAGGTCAGGAGTTCGAGACCATCCTGGCTAATATGGTGAAACCCCGTCTCTACTAAAAAATACAAAAAGCTAGCCGGGCGAGGTGGCTGGCGCCTGTAGTCCCAGCTACTGGGGAGGCTGAGGCAGGAGAATGGCGTAAACCCGGGAGGTGGAGCTTGCAGTGAGCTGAGATCTGGCCACTGCACTCCAGCCCGGGCGACAGAGTAAGACTCTGTCTCAAAACAACAACAACAAACCAGTTGTGTTTCCACGTACTAACAATGAAATCTGCGAAGAAAAAATGAAATTTTTGTATACTGTTAGTGGGAATATAAATTGGTACAGCCATCATGGAAAACAGTAAGTTCCTCAAAAAATTGAAAATAGGACCACCATGTGGTCCAGCCATCCCATTTCTCTCTATATATCAAAAGGAAATGAAATCAGCACCTTAAAGATATATTTGTACTCCCATATTCATTTCAGTATTCATGATAGCCAAGATATATAAATAACCTAATATATATGGACAAATGAATGGATAAAGAAAATGTATACTTAACAATGGAATATTATTCAGCCTTTAAAAAGAAGGTAATCCTGTCATTTGAAGCAACAAGGGTGAAACTGGATGACATTCTACTAAGTGAAATAATCCAGCACAGAAAGACAAATTATGTATGATCTTACTTACATGTAGAATCTAAAAAAATTTAACTCCTAGAAACAAAGAGTAGAATGATAGTTGCCAGAGGCTGGGTGGTAAAAGAAATAGGGAGACATTGGTCAAATTATTAGAGTTTCAGTTAGGCAGGATAAATAAGTTCTGGAGATCCAATGTATAACATGGTGACTATAGTTAATAAAACTGCATTGAATGTTTGGAATTTGCTGAGAGAGCAGATCTTCGATGTTCTCATCACAAAAAAAGGTAACGTGAGGTGATGGATATGCTAATTAGCTTATGATTCTCTCACAATGTATACATATATCAAAACATTATGTTGTACATGTTAAATGTGTATTATATTTATTTTTCAATTATACCTCCATATAAATGGAAAAAATAGAGCTAACAGCATTTTTGTAAGTATAAGGGTAAAAGTTAATTTAATTAGACCAAAGTACAGATATCTGTTCAAGAAAAGATACTATCAGAAAAAATGAATAGACCAATGAATGGGTCAAGATATTTGTAATGTCTTGAACAGCAAGTGAATAATCTCTGTAATATATAAGAAACTTCTAAAAATAACAAGAAGAAGACAGCAATCCTAATTGACAAGTGGCAACAACTATGAACACGTAAGTTATAATCAAGGAAACCCAAAAGGCCAACATGCACAAAAAGTGCAGTTCAAAATTAATTGTCAGAAAAATGCATTTAAAACTAGATTTTATTTTGAACTATAATATAGAAAGATGAGAAAGGTGAATAATTTCAGTTATTGGAGAGATGTGGTGATTTAAGAATGCTCTGCATTGCTAGTGGAAGGGCAGACTGGTACATCTGCACTGCAGAGATGTGTCATTACTTAGGCAAATACAGTGTAGGCATAACCTATGATAGGGTTAATCTGCTTCTACAAACACAAGGAAATTTTCACAGAAGTAGTTAAATGGAATTTTCCAGGACATTTATCCAAGCATTGTGTGTAGCAATGTGGATGTGGAGGCAACCTGGGTATCCATCACTGTGAGAAATTAGTAGGTAAAAATGTGTAGTAGATGAACACAGGAGGCTACACAACAAATGGAAACAATAAATAGATGCATACCTTGTGATATAAATGGATCTCAAAAACATGGTGTTTAGTTAAAAACAGGAGGTTTTCTGGTACTATCATTAAAATAAATCAAAATACCTATGCACAAAACACAATCTTCAAGAACACATATTTTAAAAAGACACAAATTAAACACAATAGAATGGCTATTGTTCCCATTTTGATGAGTAACAAATGACTCCAGAACTTGATGTTAAACAACAATCATTCATTTTGCTCACAGATCCATGAGCCAAGAATTCACAGGTGACTGGAATAGGTAGTATCTTGCTTACTTAGTATCTATAGAGGTCATCTGATGTGTTATAGCGGTAGTTGAACTGGCCTGTCATGTTTAAGACCTCTCCAGTCAGAAGTTTGACACTTTGGCAGAGACACTAGAAGGCTTTGCTCAGCTGGAACCCTCTCCTCCATTGTATCTTCAGGGCCTGTCTGTATGGTTTCTCCATAAAGGTAATCAAATTAGGAGAGCAAAACAGAGACTGTCAATACTCTTAAAGTCTAGTCCTGAAGTTTATGTTGCATCACTTCCGTCATAATTAGAATCACATAGTTGGTCATAGGTGAACTCAGATTCAGAGTGAGGGGAAGCAGACCTCATCTCTTGATGAGACAGATATCAAAGTATTTACAGTCATCTTTATTCAGCCATTGTTATCTACAGAGGAAGAGAAATGAGAGTAGAATATGGAGATAAAAGGAAATGCATAGTGTATTAGTCCATTCCTGCACTACTATAAAGAACTACCTGATACTGAGTAATTTATGAAGAGGTTTAATCAATTCACAGTTTGACAGGCTGTACAGGAAGCATTGCCTGGAGGGCTTAGGAAACTTACAATCATGGCAGAAGACAAAGGGGAAATGAGCATGTCATCACATGTCAGAGAGAGAGCAAGGGAGGAAGTGCCATACACTTTTAAACCAATAGATCTAATGAGAACTCACTATCACGAGAACAGCATGGGAGAAATCCACCCCCATGATCCAGCCACTTCCCACCAGGTACCTCCCCCAACACTGGGAATTACAATTCAACATGAGATTTGGGTGGGGACACAGAGTCAAACCATATCACATAGATTAAATAAAGGTCTAGAAAAAAAACAGTGATGATAATATACTATGAACTGAGGACTATATATTTAATATTTTGAAAAATTACATTCTGATTTTAAAAGATGGAGAATCCTTTAATACTGTGCCTGCCTTTAGTCTAATCATTTCTTTAGGCCCAATCTTTCATGCCTAAACATTATGGTCAATATTCATATGTTAATCATATTACATGTTTCAGGAGGATAAGTATTGGTTAGAATGACAATGTGTACCTAAATTTTCCAGATTGGAGAAAATATTGCAAATTTTTATGTAAAATCTGGGTGGGGTTTTTTTATTTTTACTTTTTATTTTTTTTTGAGACAGAGTCTCTCTGTCACCCAGGCTGGAGAGCAGTGGCACGATCTTGGCTCACTACAACCTCTGCCTCCCAGGTTTAAGCAATTCTCCTGCCTCAGTCCCCCACCCCCGAGTAGCTGGGATTACAGGTGCCTGCCACCCTACCTTGCTAATGTTTGTATTTTAGCAGAGACAGGGTTTCTCCATGCTGACCAGACTGGTCTCGAACTCCTGACCTCAGTTGATCCACCTGCCTTGGCCTCTCAAAAGGCTGGGATTACAGGTGTGAGCCACCACACCCTGCCTCTGGGTGGTATTTATTTGGATATTGGCTACATAACTGTAATAGTTTCCTAAAAATTCAAAATACTTTGTAATTAAAAAATATTTCTACTATCAAATATTCACCTGAGAAAAAAATGAATACTAACATTTTTAATAGTAATAGCAACCTTAAAATTCTGAGAACAGAATGGTTACCAGTTTAAACTGCCTTTAAAATTAAACAGAGGCACAGCTGCATTTCATAAATAAAAGCAACTTACACAATAATTTTCTTCAGCTTAACAGGAGATGCAAACACATACTATTGTTTTGAGTTTGGGAAGATTTATTTTGAGAAAAACTTATTTTTGGAGGGAGATTACAGTTTATACATTATATGCTGTATAATGTATAGCATATACATTTTATTGAATGTACAGCATATGAATTTTATTGCTGAATTCAGAATTTTCTGTTAAATGTTAAGGAAGTATAACAAAAGCCAAGGAAAGTGTTAAAATGACAGACATTTTAAAAATAAATCAGCATGTATGTATTCAGTACCTACCACACTCAAGGTAATTTAAAAAAATCTGTGGAATCAATAGTCAACTAACAATATTATGTTAGGGGATTTACTTAACCTTTCCAAATCTTTCCATAATGAGGGGTTGGACTAAAATCTCAAGTTTTTGTTTTTCATAAAAGTTTCATCTTTGATAAGAAAAAGTTTTGGTAGAACAAAAAATTAAAATTAGTATATTTTAAAGTCACAGATTAGGTCTTCAGATAATAAATGTATATTATCTCAGAAGAGGCTGATACTGATATAGAAACAATAGAAAAGAAGAGGTAAGATTGACATGAAGTTTGAAGAAGTGTGTGTTTGAATAAGGTACAGAGCAAACAGAAGAACTTAAGTAAGCATCATAACGAGGACTGAAAAATCAAAAATGAAAAGTTGTCAGACCAGGCACAGTGGCTCATGGCTCATGCCTGTAATCCCAGCACTTTGGGAGGCCAAGGTGGAAGGATCACTTGAGGTCAGGAGTTTGAGACCAGCCTGGCCAACATGGTGGAATCCAGTCTCTACTAAAAATACAAAAATTAGCTGGGTCTAGTGGTGGACACCCATAATCCCAGCTACTTGAAAGTCTGAGGCAGGATAATCGCTTGATCCTGGGAGGTAGAATTTGCAGTGACCCAAGGCTGCAAGGCTGCAAGGCTGCACCACTGCCCTCCAGCCTGGGGAGCAGAACAAGGCTGTCTCAACCAAAAAAAAAGAAAGTTGCCTGTGAAAAAGATAATAAATCTACTTGAATTGAACACGGGAAGATGTAATCCATGGCTAGATTCTACCACTGAGTATTATTTGGCAAGCAGAGTAGTTTTCAAGTATTTTCTATTATAAGTTATCCTCATTAAAAAAAATTAATGATTAAAATTCTTAAAATGGAGACTTTACCGAGCACGATCTGACCCCATCCACACATGGAAAAAATCAACTGAAGCTAAGTAGAGGTTGTCCACTTTTAGATAGAATATTACTCTGCAGTTATCCACAACTCCCACTCATTCCTATTTCACTCAACCAGTTTTACTGGTCTATGTTTACTGATGAGTCCCAGAAAGACATTTGAGTATGACAAAGCCACAGAATAGGTCAATTTCTAAGAACTTACAGAAGTGACAATTACACAATTACAAAGCTACAAAATTTGAATTTCATTCTATGAGCTTTTACTATATGCAGTTTTTGGTAAGAGGATTTATGCTTTTGAAATGCATTTTTTTATTTAAAAATAGTTCCAATTAAGTCATTGAAGGTGCTAAAATCAAAGAAAAGTCTCCTCAGGAATTGGGAAAAGATGGAATCAAGAGCTGAAGCAGGAGGTTGATTTTAGAGGAGTACTGCTGTCTTAGAGGTGTGAGAAATGTAGGATACAATGGGGTAGCAAAAGGCAAATGTTGCATCTCAGGTTGAGGCTGAGTATAATAGTAGATAAAAAGACTTTATCAATTCATAGTTCTGGGGTAGAGTTTGGGCTCTCTACTACTATTTTTATGATTATTGGCACGTCATTGACATCTGTTGACTCTCCAAAATTCTGCCAGCAAAATTAAGGATTTTAGACTTATTTCAGCATGAGGGAGTGCCACCTTGACAGACCTTTAGAAGTGTCTTAATGTTACCAGTGGTAAATCTGTATGAGTCTGCAGCAACCTCACTTCTTGCCTCTTTGAAAGATTTTGACAGAGGGGGTGTAAGGCAGGAGAAACTGAGGCAAGTTTTAGAGCAGGAGTGAAAGTTTATTAAGAAGTTTTAGAGCAGGAATGAAAGAAAGTAAAGTACACTTGGACGAAGGTCAATCAGGCAACTTGAGAGATTAAGTACCCTGTTTGATCTTTGACTTCTTGGCATGCTTTTGGGGTCTCACATCCTTTTTCCCTAGATTCTTTCCCTTGGGGTGCACTGTCCACATGCATAGTGGCCTGCACGCCCTTGGGAGGTGAGTTGCACAGTGTGTTTACTGGAGTTGTGCACATGCTCACTTGAGATGTTCTTCCCTTAGCTGTTAAATGTCCCTGGAAGGTCATATACCAGTAAAATGTCACCATTTTGTCTGTTAATGTGCATGCTTGAGCCCACTTCCCCAACTTCTGAGATCTTATTGCGAAGCTGCTGATCACCAGTTCCAGGTTTTTTCTATTTGTTGGGAGACTGCCTTTCCCTGGTACTGGCTATGACCAATGATTATTTTAGAGAAACAATTTAACAACTGTCTGACCATACCTGATGATCACCTGACATTTCTGGTGGTGAGGGAGCCCTCTGCTGCCCTGCTTTTGTCTGGCTACCTACCTACTATAACATTAATATGATAAATAGGACCTTAACCTGAGTGAGCCTTAGGAGGTGACAACTGGTTGAGTTTGGGTAGAGATTATGATTTAACAGCTTTGAATTGGTAGGCACAGAAGGCAAGGAGTTCTGAAGCAAGCCCTAATAAAGTGTTCATCTTGGCTGGACACAATGGCTGACACCTTGATATGGTTTGGCTGTGTCCCCACTCAAATCTCATCTTATTGAAGCTCCCATAATTCCCATGTGTTGTGGGAGGGACCCAGTGGGAGATAATTGAATCAAGGGAGTGGTTTCCCCCATGCTGTTCTCATGGTAGTGAATAAGTCTCACAAGATCTGATGATTTTTATAAGGTGTCTCCCTTATTTCTTGGCTTTCATTCTCCCTCTTGCCTGCTACCATGTAAGAAGTGCCTTTCACCTTCCACCATGATTGTGAGGTCTCCCTAGCCATGTGGAACTGTGAATCCATTAAACATCTTTCTCTTTATAAATTACCCACTCTTGGGTGTATGTCTTTATCAGCAGCATGAAAATGGACTAATACACAGCTGTAATCCCAGCACTTTGGGAGGCTGAGGTGGTGCGTTGCTTGAGCTCAGGAGTTTGAGACCAGCCTGGACAACATGATGAAACCTTTTATCTACAAAAAAATAGAAAAATTAGCTAGGCATGGTGGCATGAACCTCTCTGGGAGGTTGAGGCTGCAGTGAGCAATGATTGCACTATTGCCCTCCAGTCTTGGCAACAGAGTGAGGCCCTGTCTCAGTGGAAAAAAAAAAAAAAAAAAAGTTGTCATCTTTATAACGACAATGCCTAGTTCACAGTCTTTTCTTCCAGGAGGAGGTATCTCCTGGAGTAGGCACTGAAGTTAGTTTTGCTTGGTATAAACACTGTTAAAATAGAGATAGGGAAATATATTCCTGGTATTATTTAACACTGGGACAGAAAACTATCCCTAGTGCTAGTATGTTGGTTTCATTTCTCACCATATAACCCATGTGATCAGAACTTTATTCCTCTCATATGTGAAAAATAAATGATGGTAAAATCTTCGGAGAGAACCTGCTGGGCCACTTCATATAAAATAAAACTTCACTCCTCATCTCTTATTGCTTTTTGTCTGCTCCTGTGTGTTTTGTTTGTGGCACTTGACCTTTTGTCATTTTAAATTATTATTTATTGTTTTTTATTCTTAGCACTTTCTTCTTTACTGGACTATTAGCTCCCTGAAGTCAGAGTCCACATTTATTTTGTTCATCTTTTTATTTGTAAAATTTGGCACAGTATCTAATTCACAGTAGAAATGATTTCCTCAAAGAAATTAAGAAAAGAGCATTCAAGATTGGTAAGAAGTTAAAGGGTTCTAGGAGAAATGTGAGTTCAACAAAAAAAGAAAAAAAAGGCAGGAAGGAGATTATATTTTTGAGTGTTTGACATGATTTAGTGATAGATATAAAGAAAACAAGCAAGTAAAAATCAAAATTGATTCCCATAAAATTAAGGAAAAATAAAAATTTATACAAGAATAGAAAAATAATCATTACATAGCTCAGCTTTTAATTATATTTATATAGGCTTAATAATGTTAATGATATATAATAATTATACATATACTTATTACATAATTATATAATAATTATATTGACATTACATGTGAATGTAAACAATAATATAGATGTTTAATCAATAACCAACTATTAATATCTATATTAAGAAATGGGAAATGGTAATTGGCAGAAGGTGGAAGAAGGATATGGTTCTAAGAATACTAAACTTCTATCTTTTGTAGTAAAATTCAAAAGTTAACATATACAACTAATTTTTTAAAATTAACATAAATCCATGAGTTAGGAATTTATGCAGTTACCTCTAGGGAATAGAGGAGGGCAGGGGAGGAAGAGTAGAGAGCAATGGGACAAAGAAGAGCTTTTGTTTATTGCTACAAGCTCTACAGGAGCATTGCCACTTAGAAATTATTTATATATGTACTATAATAAAATGTTAAAATTATAACAGAAAAATTTAAAACATATATAACCACTTGTGTATATAATTTGGTCAGAAGTTCTTCATACCTTCCCATTGCTAGATGAGCAAGTATAAACGATAAGTCTGTTTGACCTTCCCAGTCCCAAACACTATGAACACCCGCCACAGACCCTCAGTTATGGTCACCTTTCTCCAAACATACTATGCTCTTTATTATTTCCTACTGCTGTAACATGCTTTTCCTACCTTAGGTTCTCTAATATGCTACTGAAGAACTCCTACTCAATCTTGAAGACCCAGGCTAGATAGCTACTTCTTGATGAATCTCTTCCCTCCTCCCTGACAAGTGCTAATACCACTTTTATGCACCCTGTATACTTAAAACTATTAATGATCTTCATTGTCCCTACACAGTACCCATAGCCAGTGTTCCTGAACATGAAGAAACCAGTTGAGATTGGGGATGATAAATGCAAATTCATCACTCCCACTAGACAAACGGTGCAAAAGTCATTCTTACTGATACATTGTAAGCATCCTCGTTGTTGGTAAAAGCAGCAGTTGGGTTTTTTAGGTTGTTTTTGTTTCTGTTTTTGTTTTTAACTGGTAAGAGAGTTGAGCTTTGTTTGATGAAACATAAAAGAATTAATTCACATTTTTTGAATATTTCCATTTAAATCTGTTTTCACACCTTAATGTATTCCATGCTAGGAATAACTCTCTTTCATTGATCACAACCTAATTATCTTATTTAGAAGCACATTTATTATGATTTACCAAAAAACAATGTCATTTTAAATTCAGTCTAATTTCATTTTTAGCCTGCTGAGTCTGAATGCTAATATACTTCATTGGGTCCTTCAAATGACTTTGTTTTAGTAATGTGTTGATGACAGCTATTTGCTGGTTCAAATTTAAATTTTCTTTGCCTGTGCTATTTAAATTATAATCAGCACTGACGGCCAGTGGTCATAAAGAGACCACAGTTACAGAATGTGTTTTCTTAGCAACAGAAAAATAATGTGGGGAAAAAAAGCACTACAGCAGAAACACCAGGGAACAGACTTAATATGGTCTGATGAACATGTAGAATATGCATTTAACACAAAGAAAATTATATCTTGTCTCAATAGCAATATTCATCACTCTCATTACTCCTACTGGTAAGATGACAGTTAAAAACTGCAATAATAATAGCAAACTCTAAAGTGTCATTCTCTTTTATGATTATCTAAACATGATTTATTGCTTTTGTTTTTGTTTTCATGGATTTTGTCAATACTAACGTACACTACTCTGAATGTTTGATATAAAATAAATTTTTAATATTGCAGTAAAAACTATCAAGCTGTTTCCTTTCTCTTTGCTACATATTCGTGCTATACCATTGGTCACTGCAGCACTCCACTGCATGCATTTTGATACATTCAACTGTATAGAATCAAAATTGCTCCATTCACTTTCAAGTGATTCCGATAAATGAAATGGACACTATGCTTACTTACAAGATTGAGATAAAAATCTTACCTCTTGTGAAAATCAAAGTAAACAAAGAGGAGCTGAACTCTGATGAACATGTCTGGGCCACAGTTATGCCTCTTAATTGCAAACTGTTCAACAATTCTACCAGTTCCATGTTTCCAGTTGCCAAAATACACCTCTCTCCAAAATTTATCCAAGCTTTTGCCTACACTAAATTACATATCAATCCTAGTGAGAATTTACCTTTACATATTTGCATTTAGAGTGAAGACCAACAGATAGCAAAATAAACCTAGCAAACTTCTAATAGACAGGGAACAGATCTTTCTAAGTACCCTGAAATGTCTAGCACAATGCAGTAAGTTCTTTTTTTTTATTTTTATTTTTATTTTTGAGACGGAGTCTCGTTCTGTCGCCCAGGCTGGAGTGCAGTGGCCGGACCTCAGCTCACTGCAAGCTCTGCCTCCGGGGTTTACGCCATTCTCCTGCCTCAGCCTCCCGAGTGGCTGGGACTACAGGTGCCTGCCACCTCGCCCGGCTAGTTTTTTGTATTTTTTTAGTAGAGACGGGGTTTCACCGTGTTAGCCAGTATAGTCTCGATCTCCTGACCTCGTGATCCACCCGTCTCAGCCTCCCAAAGTGCTGGGATTACAGGCTTGAGCCACCGCGCCCGGCTCAATGCAATAAGTTCTTGATTATGACTGTGGTAGCAGTCATCTGAATTACCATAGGATGCATAAATTAATATTTTGGGAATTATTAAAATGATATTTTACAACTAGGTATTTTTTTGCATATTATTTAACAAATTCCACATTGAGAGACATGGACTTTTCTGAAAGCAATTTCTTATAGAATGAAATGACACTAAAGATTTTTGTATGGGCCTAGTTATCAAGCCATTTCAGTGGGAAAGTGGAAGGTATGTATGTTGAAAGACACCAATTAGTAAGACATTTTAGAAGGGCAGGACTAAACTGATTAGTATTTCTAGGGCATAAGAAGATTGACAGAGAAGCACACCCAGAGGTTATCTGCTTACAGATGTGGACATTAAGCTCTGATAACAGTTAACCTGAAAGAAAGAAGAAGACCTACTGCATGACTCAATTCAATGCCTGAAGCAGTTTCTCACCTCCATCTAAACTCAGAAAGCCCTTAGTAATTTTATCTTTTTGTTTCCCACCCCTTCACCCTCCTTAAATCTCCCCTGAGAAAGTTACACACCCTTTTTTAGGCCCCTGCATTTCAACAAAATGCTGGAAGAAGACTGGATTCTGGATTGACCAGCATATGTGTTCACAAAACCTCTCTGTTCTCAGATTTACAAACTGATCATTAAAGGAATATGGATTCATCTTGGTTAAAATGATGAGAATTTGCCATACTATGTGTCTTATTAATTAGCATTTTCAGGGCCCCAAAGCTACTGCTGCTGTACATATAAATATGGTCTTTTGAACTCTGACTTTACATGAGATTTTAGATGATTTAGACTTTTTGGCATTATAAATTTACTCCCATCTAATAATATACTGTTACTACATTTGTGTCTGTAAAGGCACGGTTGGTTTAATGTACAATTATGTAAAATGTATCGGGGATATGGCATAGTAACTATAATATTTCAAACTAATTCTTTGTTGTAGGGCAAAACAACTAGCAGTAGTATAGCTTTACATTTAGATATATTTTAAAACACAAAGTCATAAATAAAATAATTTCAATAAGAAAAATCCTGTAGCTTTCAGAAGCATGGGAATATACCGAAAGAGATAATTGTCTCTTTAATTGTCCATATTAGTGATTATGTAGTAGGAAAAATTTTCCAGGAATATTTAACACTAAAATGACCTCCCTTCTCTCTCCTTTCACAGAGAGTACTTTAAGCCATCCATTTTGAATTATGGGGTAGGCTGTTTCCGTTAATTTCATTTTGATGGTGTAATATTCAGAAAATTTAAAGCAACAGTAGACATAGCAGAAAAAGGATAAAAGAAAAACATGCTTCCTCACTATCTGCTTTTGACTAAACTTTAGACATTATTTATAATTCGCTTTGATCAGACCCTTATTTTAAGCAAAACACAGAGATCTTTAAGGTATATTTAAAATTAATAATTTAAAAAAATGCTGATTCCCCTTGCCTAAAATTATCTTCTCATCTACATTTCCCCATTGTACATGAATTGACAAAGTGTTATTTTGCTTTTCATGATGTATGTGTGTGTGTGTGTATACATATGTATTTCTTTTTCTATAATGGAGTCTTGCTCTATTGCCCAGGCTGGAGGGCAGTGGCATGATCTCAGCTCACTGCAACATCTGCCTCCTGGGCTCAAGCAATTCTCCTGCCTCGGCCTCTCAAGTGGCTGGGATTACAGGCATGCACTACCACTCCTAGCTAATTTTTGTATTTTTAGTAAAGATGAAGTTTTTCCATGTTGGCCAGGCTGGTCTCAAACTCCTGACCTTGTGATCTGCCCACCTGGGCCTCCCAAAATGCTGGGATTACAGGCATGAGCAACCGCATGCAGCCTCATAATGAATTTTTAAGTGGTTTTTATCTTACTTTGTTGTACAAACCTTTTGAAACCATGGTGGAACTTATATTTAAAATAAAATCTCATCTGATTATACTCAAACATTTCTCAGAAAAATAATGTCTCCTGAGAAATGATATTCCTACACCAAGGAATAGCTTCAAACCAATTTATATTAAGTCTCATCTGTAATCACCTAAGTTACAAGCATTATATCCCTGTGGGAGACCAGACTATGCTACCCCAAAATATGAAGGATTGTTGAGCTGAAGATAATTAAGCAGGAGCAGATGCTGGGAAGCTCTGAAAGCAGAATACAGATTTACAAAGACAATAGGTTTATTATTATTATTATTATTATTATTATTATTATTATTATTATTATT
>NC_045436.1:64658920-64693745 GCF_002776525.5 Piliocolobus tephrosceles
TTATTATTATTATTATTATTATTATTATTATTATTATTATTATTATTATTAACACACATATACACACCAGGGAGAACAAAGGTTAGTCACCAAAGACAGCTCTATACATTGACTGGTGCAGACATGGTGCCAGAAGACGTGGCATTAACAAGCTTTACTACTGTAACTAGACTTTATCTGTCATTTATTTGCCTTCCTCCAAATTGCTGCTCCTAGATACCCAAAGTCCTTTTCCTTTGTCTTCACTTCTCTAAAAATTTACTATTCTTTATTGAAGTTGTTATGTAAACTAACATTTGAAGCCAGTTCTTTGAGAACTTTTCATTCTCTGAATGTCTCCCATGTACATATGAAAAACACATGTAAATAAACTTCTGTTTCTTTCTCTCTTGTTAATCTGTCTTTTGTGACAGAGGTTGTTTCCAACTAAGAACCTACTGTTGATGGAAAAAAAATGGTTATTCTTCCTCTATATCTCCAACTCCTCCTTTACTTCCTGGTAGTTCTGTGTAACAATATCAAGCTGTTTTCAGGATAAAAGCTGATTTAGAAGGTTTTGTAATTAACACATGACTCTGAGAGCTTACTTCACTCATAAAATGACAAAATTACCCAGTCCTTAAACGTATCAACCATTACCATGAAATTTTACTCTATCTGTGCAGAATAAAAAGGTTTAGGTTCATTCATTTAATTTCGATTCACTGGACACCTGTTATATGTTAGGTACTGTGCTAAGCAAAGGAGTAGAAAATGCATATGATAGTTGGATCTCAACGGGCCTTTGATTAAATTCTGATTCTGATGTTTATTACCTGTTGAAATTGTATGGCTGTGTCCCCACCCAAATCTCATCTTGAATTATAGCTCTTATTATCCCCACATGTCATGGGAGGTAATTGAATCATAGGGGTGGGATTTTCCCAGGCTGTTCTCATGATAGTGAATAAGTCTCATGAGATCTGATGGTTTTATAAAGGGCAGTTCCCCTGTACATGTTTCCTTGCCTGCCACCATGTAAGAAAGGCCTTTAGTCTTCCTTTACCTTCTACCATGATTGTGAGGCCTCCCCATCCATGTGGAACTCTGAGTTCATTGAGTCTCTTTCTTTATAAATTACCCAGTCTCGTATATTTCCTCATAGCAGTATGAAAATGGACTAATACACTTGTGTAATAAAGAATTTGACTGGCTTTTGTGCCCAGTTCCTGAGAGGTAACCTCTAAACCCTTGGCATTTCCAAGTGATAACATAGTCTTTCATGGTGGGTCACTGAGACATATCTGATAGCCTATGCCAATGAGATGACTCATGGTGTTTTCCTAAATAGTTTATGCTAATGAGATGACTCAGCATGAGGACTGGACACATCAGAAAAACCAACTGTGTAATTAGAGGTTGGGCTTTGAACCAGCCAATGTCAGCCCAACCTGTGCAGAAGGGAGGAAGACTGGAGATTGAGCTCAGCCACCTGGACAATAATTTAATCAATGATGCCTACATAATGAAACCTCTTTAAATCTCCAGATACTAAAGCTCAAGTGGTCTTCCTGAGTCAGCAGTACTCCATGCCAAGAGAATAACATATCTTTGACAACAGAAGCTTCACATTTAAAACCAGGCCAGTATCAGATTTTGCCCTATGCATCTCTCCTAATGGGTATCCTTTGCTTGCAATAAACACCACTGTAAGTATAATTGGCTTAAGTGATTTCTGTGAGTCTTTCTAGCAAATGATCCAAACTGAGGGTGGTTTTGGGAAACTGATGAACTTACAGTTGGGGTCAGATTTGTGGACAGACTTGGTAATCTGGATAACTGTGACTAAACCTTAAGTGCACTCTTAAGAGAGTGCGGCTGACTCTAGGTACTGAACACATTTGCTGGCAAACTGTGTATCTTTTAATATGTCAGTCTTTATTTCTTTAGGTAAAATAACAATACCTAAATTACCAAGTTATTATGAAGATAAAATAATTACATAAATTACCTATCATGTTTCTTGCACAGAACAGGCACCCCACTAATGCTTTACTATCGTTGACTAGGAATTTTAAAAGACCACCCTAATACAGTATATTATAAATGAAAGACTCACTGAAAATTGCTCTCACAGCACAAAAGCAAGGGACGTAATTTTCATGTGTCATGTCTTTGACTTGTCAGATGAGAGAACTCCATCTATAAACATCTCATTTCCAGGGTCAGTGACAAATATCATTAGGAATCTTAGGCTTATGACTAGTGATGTTAACCTTTGAGAATTTTTTTAAAATATGAGAATTAAAAGAGCTCCATTATAAATATCTAAGATTTAACTACAAGATAAATTTTACAGAAAGTAGTAACTGATAAAACTACTGGCATAATAGTATACTAATTGGAGCAGAAGTAGAAGAGCTTGCTCAGAGCCCTAATTCCAATGTGATGCTTTACTGTTTCCAGCTCTGTGACTCTGGGAGAGGTCCTTGTCCATCTAGAAAATGCCATTGTATAGCCTATTATTAAAGCTGATGTGAATCAAATGAAATGGTACACATAAAAGAGCTCAGAAACTACATTCTATTTAGTCTAGGTAATCATTGGACATGTAATAATATTATAATATGGAAGTAAAAATATTTTTGAGCAGTGAGATAGAAACCCCATTGATCAGCTCAATAAAGTTAAGAGAACTGGCGAAAATAAGGTTAGCATTTAGAAATGAACCACTGCACTTGAAACTGATGTTACTTAAGGATGAACTCAGAGTACCAAAACATAAAAAAGACATGCTATGATGCAAATGTGCCCAGAGATATGCTCTGGTTGGTGCAAAGAGTTTTAAAAACTCCTTTATCATTTTATATACTTGGTTCATATTCCCAAATGGCAACCATCAAGTGGAAATAAATTGAATCATTCACTCTCCAGCTTTCTGCTGTTCTCACTCAGGTCCTATTACTTATAATGTTTGGGTCCCCTCAAAATTCATATGTTAAAACTTACAGCATGACTGTACTTGGAGACATGGTATTTAGGAAGTAATTAAACTTAAGTGAAATCATAAGAGGCCCTGATCAATACTAATAGCATCTTTACAAGGAGAGAAACCAGAGAGCTTGGTCTCTTTCTCTTAGTGTACATTCAGAGGAAAGATGGCATGAGGACAGAGAGAGAAAGCATCTCTCTGCCGGTCAGAAAGAGCCATCACCAGAAAATGAATTTCACAGAACCATACTCTTGAACTTCCTACCCTCCATAACTGTGACTAAATATGTTTCTGTGGTTTAAGCCACCCGGTCTGCTGTATTTTGGCAGCAACAGCTGACTGATAAAGTCCCATTTCTTCTTCTATCACTAGCCTGGTGCCTAGAAGTATGTAAGCTTCTAATTTCACATAGTTAAATAATTTCTAGGTACTAGAGATCAGAATCAAGGTGGCTGTAAGTGGTAAAAATCAGGACTTGGAGACAGATGTGAACAAGGAAGACAGGAGAACAAGAGGGAGATAAAAAATTAAGAACAAAGACATTTACAGGTCATTAAGAACAAAGGCATTCACAGGTCAGAGTAAGGCAAAGAAGGTAGGAGAAAAAATTATAGTTCAAACAATCTAGAAAGCCTTGCAACCTAGTGTGTCATTGGCCCAAATCTCTTGCTATAGCTGCAGAAGTAGCAAGTAGTCATGAGTTTAGCCTGGTCTTCCAGGGAGCCTGCTGGGAAGAAAAAGCTTGTCAGGAAGCCACAGCTGTGGCAAGCAGGTCTTGACTATACCCTGATCCAACGAGATCTGTAAACATTTCTACCATTACATTAGTCAACACATCTATCTGCAAAGACTCTTTCTTAATTCTTACTGAAACATCAAATTCCTAAATTATCATGATAATGGAAGCTGTGATAATCAAAATTGAGAATCAGAATGAATACATTTATTCTTTAAAGGAGGCCAAGAAACCTTTCTTTCCATATAGAATACTGAGTGTTTCTATATTCCTACCCTCACCTTAGGAAATACTCTAGCTATCCATATGATGGAGAGGAAAACAAGGACTGTCAGGTAAGAATGACGGTGGCTGAATATATGTGAGTGCTCTCAAACCTGACTGGTTAGGATTGTATTAGGACACATAAGGAGTGGGCTGAGTCATGTAGGTAGTTCTGAATCACTCTTTCTCACCAGTCGAGAAATCTAGAGAAGGCAGGGTTGAATTGACTGTGTGTGCATAGGCCCAGGATTGGCAGGAAAGCTGGTTAGCATCCGCATTTCTGAGGAAGTGATTCATATCCATAATGTTATATTTCATTGTAAAAAATATAAGCCAATATTTCCATTTATCCACTAATTTACTAAATAATTTATTCAAGAAGAAATAGTTAATAAGCTAATTTGGTGACCATTTCAAGAACTATAAAGTTAAAAATTTGCTAAGAAAAATAAGACATGTATCTCTAAAATCTATGAAAATCTTTTATAATTATATATCTGAAGAGCATTACTGACAAAAACTGCTATGAATTTCCAGATAAGGAAAAGTCTGTAGTATTTGGCAGGTGCATCCCAGAGAAAGTAAAAATTGAATAAAAATATTTGGATAGGAAAAAGAAGCAGAGGATGTGATCGTGCAAGCCTTTGCTTCAACTCCTTGAAGGTTTCCCGTTACCAAATTAGTAAAATCTGAACGTTTTATCAAGACACTCCAGATGCTGAAAATCTGGCTCCAAACTAAATTCTGGCCTTATCTGTGACTGCTCTCAAGTTATGTCAATCATTCCAGATATGTTATCATTTACATTTCAAACCTCCACATCATCTCTCTGTTGCTGTTCCCACTGCCTTTTCTTACTCCATAGGCATTGTGAAGTTCTGCATATGCTTTAATATCCAGCTCAAACACCAGTGAATGTAAGAAGCATTTTCTAACTCTGCCTCTTTGAAGAGGAAATGTTAACTGGCCCCTCCTCTGTGCTGACAGTGAACTGTAGCTACAGTTATTGTATGCTGTGAGAGATTAGCCTTCCCAATCATCTGTCAGTAACCTCTGATTCTTTATAATAACTGATACTTACCTTCCCTTTTACACTGGAAACTCTTTCCATACAGCAAATATTTTTGAATGCTTACTTTTTGCCAGGCAACTCACCTTGAGTAAGCAACTATGCATTTTTCTTACGTGTATCACCAAGCAGGGCTCTAGAAATCATTTTCACATGCCACTTGCCATTCTCCCTTGACTATAAGCTAAGCTTGGTGGGAAACAAAATTTATATCCATAGAAACTAGCACAACATCTGGTATATATTAATTTCACTAGCTATTCCTTGAATACATGGATAAATTTTAAGAAGCAATGAGAAGACCACTCTTTTTGGATTGGTGTATTCATGTTGCAGAGTACTAAGAAAATAAGTGTGGAATCAAACATTGAAGTCAGGTTATGGAATGTGTTAAATGCCATACTAAGGAAATTACATTTCTCTTGAAAGCGGCAGGATTTTACTCTTTGAGCGTGTGGTGACAGGATTGCACGTGTGATTTAGAAAAATTGCTCTAACAACATTTTGTAGCCCACTGTGGGAGAGGAAAGTTTAGAAGGAAGAGGCACTCTTAGATACTTTTCAGTAGTCGAAGCTTGAGATGATAAACTCTGAAACTAGGATGCAACTTGTGTGAATGATTAGAAAATTATACAGATTTTTATTTATTTTAAATTTTTGTATTTCAATAGGCTTTTGGGAAACAGATGTTATTTTATTACATGGACAAGTTCTTTGGTGGTGATTTCTGAGATTTTGGTGCACCAATCACTTGAGCAGTGTACACTGTACCCAATGCATAGTCTTTTATCCCTTACCCTGCCTCCCACCCTTTCTGCTGAATCCTCAAAGTCCATGTATCATTCCTATGCTTTTGCTTCCTCGTGGCTCAGCTCCCACTTATGAGTGAGAACATACAATGTTTGGTTTTTCATTCCTGAGTTACTTCACTAGAATAATGATCTCCAATTCCATTCAGGTTGCTGTGAATGTCATTATTTCATTTGAAAAGGATAAATATTAACAAAAGGAGATGAATGGAAGATGATGCCATTTATTTGATTCTAGGTCACTAGGATGATAATGATAAAAAGATAGAAAGATATTAAGTAATATGATATAAATATTTATTCCCATTTTGCGCACATGTTAGATTTTAGGTGACAAGTGACTATTGGGCATCCAATCAAAATTCTATTCAATAAATATTGAGTACCTACTCTGCTAGACAACTAATCAGATTCTGAAGAATCAGAATTCAGAAAGACACTTCTTTCTTTACTCAAGGAAGGTGATTTTAAGAAAGTAGATTGTAAATAGGTAATTACAACCATGTAGGATAATATATTTGATATTTAGAGAGTTAATATGGTAGGAAAAAGATGAAACAACTGAATGTGTTTTGAGCCGAAGATAAAAGAGCAATACATTTGAAAATGAACAGAGTTGTGAAGCAAGGGCTTCATGAGAAAACTGATGTTTTCATCATTTGATCTGAATCTTAATGAAGCAGAAATTTGCATGGTAGAGACAAAGAGTGTTTTAAATAAATATATAAAAATACACAATTCTTTATGAACTTGTACTAGAATAAGAAATTAAGACTTGACAGACAACTGCATAAAAGAGACTTATTTACAGTACAGAAAGGAACAAAAGAACAGAAACTGACCTATTAGGAATGGTAGTTGAAGCATGGAGGTATAAAATCTAAAAAATGAAAAATCAGTATCAAATGCAGCAAAATTGTTTGAAAAAAAAATGAGAGATGAGAAAAGTCTTTTGGAACTCATGAGGACTGGTGACAACCAAGAACATATTTCCCTTCGACTGGTGAGCAGGAACATCAGATTGGCTTTCAAAAGTGAATTGGTGTAAGGTGAACAAATGAAAGTGGAAAGTATAGTACACTTGAGGATGTTTATTTAAAAAGAGAAAGAGATTGATAAAATTACATCAGCAATTCAATATTTATTGAGCAGTAGTCAACTGGGTTCTAAGTGCTTGGACACAGTGGTGAATAAGGCAGTCAAAGTCCTTGACACAATGGTGCATAAATCCATTGAAAGTCTCCCACTTCAAGAAAATAGGGAACCTACTCATATTAAAAGTCAGAGGGCGAGGAATAAAAAAAAAAAAAAAGGAAGTATTAATATCCCGAATGAGGCTTAACTGGTGGAATTAGGTTCCTGGGGGGAACGTTGAAGGAACTGAGAAGGGAACAGGTGGGGGAATAGTTCTGACATGGTTAAGTGCCATTTCTTCCTTTTAAACTTAAGTTTAATCATTTAGTTTTTAGTGTTTCCAACTACTTATTGTATCTTATATCATATTGTATTTCGTGAATGAGGAACTTAGTACACTTAGTCCATCTATTATTGTTGTCTACATTATCCTTCAGGGATCATGTAGAGATTCTATGAATACAGATTTTATTGGGTTAAACATCCAAAATGTTTGCTATTAAACCAATGTACATGTTGAAAGTGAGAAATCAACACTACAACTATATACTGGATTTTATGATTTTATACATATTAATGTTCTAGAATGATTTAATTTACCTGTTAGTTTCTCCGATATAACTCTATAAATTATTATAAACTATTATTTATTTTATAATTGAACACAATGTTATAGGATATCCCTTAACATTGATTTTTAGGTTATCTTCAAGCTAAAAGAATATTAGTCATTAAAAACACATTGTATAAAAACTTTATTTTGCCCAATTGGTATAAAACAACTCATTTCTGATTCCAAAGCTAAGTAGAGGCTGTAGATTCCAAGGCACCATTTTCTTTTCTGGTTATCTGTTGTAGTTATAATGTATCCTGTGCAATTAAAAAATATCAAATATATTTCCCTGAATATTTATATTAAAAATGGAATGCCAGGATAAAAGCATGCTGAAAGGTCAAATTCAATCTTCAAACACTGTAACTTGAATAGCTTTTTAGAAAGAGAAGGCAAATGAACAATCTCTCTTTTAGTAGAATGCTAGTTGTTTCCAAATCTTCTGCCACCTTTTCCCATAATCATATAATTATAGGCTAAGTGTTTTACATCTTCCCTTGAAGGTGTGACCATATGCCTAAGACTGTGACAATGGAACGTGAGTGAAAGTCATACCTACACATCTTACATTATTTGTTTTTAAAAATACCTTTGGAGGTCCATTTTTGTGTGTGAAAGTGTCAATGGCCCGGGTATAGACGGGAGCAATGCAATGGAGGAATCTTAAGCCCTTGAATGACCTGGTGGAGCAGAGTTGCTCCAAAAGCCTGAGATGCCATTTTTTTTAATTTAAATGTTTAAATTTTTTAAATTCACCATAAAAATTATACATAATTATGAGGTACATAGTGATATTGTGATATATATAATTATCATATCTATCATGTTAAACATTTATCATTTCTTTGTGTTTGGAACATTCAATAGCTGCCTTCTAGCTATTTGAAACTATATAATATTGTTAATTAAAGTCATCCTACAGTGCTACATCACAAATTATTAACTCACTAGACTTTGGAATCTCTTTACAATAACCCAGGGACTACCCTAATACCACAATAGATTTTTGGTTCTATTAGAGAATAATATCTCCTTCAGAATAATTATATCTCTGCTCTTTTTCCTTAAATCAAAAATAGTAATCCATAGTAATTCAAGATTGTGAGTCATAAACACAAAAATGTTATAGCTAAGATTATATGTAATCTAAATAGTGCCATAATCTTGTTTTAAGTGTTTCATTATAATTCAATATATCATTTATTATAATTCATTACAAAACTGTCATCAGTGGAATCACAGATTATATTTTAAGACTATTCTACAGTTGCATGAAATACATGGAAAAAAACACACACACAAAACTTCAAACAGACCTCTCTGCAATCATTTTATCTGCCTCAAGTAGTGTCCCCTCCCTATTGTCCAATTCCACAATATAGTTTATAGCCTTTTCTTGAAGTACTGAAAAATAAAAAACAAAAAGTATTGTATACTTTTATATAATCTAATTCAAACACTCTGGAGAATGGCTTCTTCTCCAGTTATTAAATCTTTTCCTCTCTACAACTATTTACCTTGACTTTTATAAATTTTATATAAATTTAAGGGGTATAAGTACAATTGTTACATGCATATATTGCTTAGTGGTGAAGTCTGGGTTTTAGGGTTTCCATCACCCAAATAATATACATTGTACCCATTTAATAATTTCTCACTGGCCTCCACCCTTTCAATGTACCTTTTTATCTTTTTCTGGTTTAAAGACCATCTCCTGGATAGACAGCATGTTAAGAAGTCTGAACACTAAGAAAGTCCTCAAAAGGCTAAGAATTTACATCTTAGACCACAAAGTCCCCTTCTAGTCCACTTGATCCTAAAGATCTTCCTATAAGAAGCGATTTTAATTAGATGAAGTTATTTCAATGTTTTACTTCTCTATTCGGGATACTAAAAAATAGTTTCTAATAATTTGATAGTATAGTACAAGCAAAGCACTAGAGAAATTAGAAAACAAAAAAAGGGAATTAATTAAGTTGGGCAGAGATTTCCTGAAAGGGATGGGGTTTAAAATGATTCTAGCAAAACAGGGAGAAAAATAGGAGAGTACTTCCTTGTAGGAAAAATAGGATGGGCTCTAAGAAAAATATTTTCAAATGTAATGGCAAAATAACATGAACTCAGACCTCATTTAAAACTGGAAAGTATGACAAATTTTAGCAAACAGTTTAGAAATTTTAAAACCTACTTCTTTACTGAGCATTTAAAATATTTATTCTAGTTCATGTAGGAAGAAAGGAATTTTTGAATGTGAATTTCTTTTTTAGTTTTAGATGACACAATTCCAATCAGTAAGAAGAAATCATCGTTGATTAAAACTGACAGAAATAGAAGTCAGAATTATATATGTATGATATATGAACTGTAATCATGTTTTACCAAGTGAATGCTAAATCACTCAGTATATTTCAAAGCGGTTTTTTTTTTTACATATGGTATATCATTTTCAATAAACAGGCTGATATACAAATTTTCCCAGATGGTATGTGTGTGGAAATGATTTCAATAGTGTATTACTCTTATAATTATCTTTCTTGAAAGGAAACTAAATACAAAAGATAGGCAAGTTAGCATAAGTCTATAATCTCAGACCAACCAGAAAGTTGGCTTTGGACAAATAAGAATTTTAGTTAAAATTTCAAAATATAATTAACTGTTGGCCCTCTATTTCTTCCAGCTATGCTGACAAATTGTCATCATATATAGATACAAGACTATTCTAGGATTTATTGCTTATCCTATTGCTTCATGTCCTCACTACTCTACTCTTCTCAGAAAAACTTGCTCATATGATCAGATGATGAGACTCCAGGATCTACTAAAAGTATATGTTTGTTGATTGTTAATATATTTACATTTCAAGAGACTACATGAAATACCTCAAAAAGCAAAAAGCTCATAGATACAAAAAGACCCAAGTTTCAGTCATGGCTCCATCAGTTACCACTTTTGGCTACTCATACAACATGTGAGGACACATACAACTTTGAGACCAGAGTGGTAAAATGGAGATAAAATTACCTTTCGTAATTATTAAAAGTATTTGTAAAACAAACAGTACAATAGGATCATTGACATAACTGATACACAATGAACATTAGCTACCATTACACTTCATAAAGAAAGACTTGTTTAAATGGTTTACTTTTAAAACATGATATTAGTATTTCTCATCATCCAAATTTCAGGTTGGAAATCAAAGGGTTTTTTTAGAGCTTTCTTTCATTTATGCATAAACTAAAACTCAAGGTAATAAAACTCAATACACACACATAGAACCCCACACAGCTTATCTTCATTTATTACTTTAGGACACTGGGCACATATTCCAATGACATTGAAATTTACAAATAACTGAGAATTCTCATTTGAAATTTTCTTCACAGTATTCTTTTTTGAAAATTTTTAATGGTGTTACAATGAAATCCCCCACATTTCATGAGTGAGATTTTTTATAAGAAATTTACAGAAATAATTTAGCAAAAAAGTAGAAACAAATTTGATGAAAATATTAGTCATACTAATTTTGTTAAATGCAAAGTATCTAATTTAATAAAGGTGAGCTAAAATGGACTATACATTCACTTCATTTGTTGAATATATTGATATATCTTTTTTTAACCATATGAAATCATGTTAAATGTATTTACTTTTACAAAAGAACAAATCTAATGATATGAAATTTATTTCATAAATCATAGTTACTATAGACACATCTGAGGATGTGTTATAAATATACTAATTGGAAGATGTAAATAATTCATGCCTCAGTCTTACATTTGGGCTTTTATTGGGAGTGCCTTCAGCATTTGAAAACCCCCGAATTTTAAGTATCTGCTTGTATGATAGTGATGGTTGTAGCCAAGTAAGACAGATGATAGAAGAGGTAAAACACAGTTGTTGGAACCATATTGGGGAAAAGTCTTCTTATAAACTTAAAAGGAAATTATTTGCAGTCAGCTTCAACAATTATTTATGGAGCATCTGCTCAGTGTTCAGAACTGTGCTGTTTGGCATCATTTTTCTTTCTAAATTTGGATATTCCAGTTAAAAATCCTTAACTGTCAAGGAGAAATATTTAGCCTTTCCTTGGGACTGTTGAGTCATTGCTAAATTACTTGAAATGGCATTTAAACATAAGGATAGTTTTATTTCTGCTAAATCTCTACTTTAAAAAGCAGTCAATTATCAATTTTAAAAAGCTCCTTCACTCCTATTTGAAAATTATAAAACTACAGCAAATAAGTCAAATATTTTGAGAACTTGATTTGCAAAATGCTCAGTATAATAACTTTTAAATATTTAATTAAATGCTTTTTAAATAGTAAGGACAGAGATCACATCTTTGTAATGCATCCTGAATACCTTGAAAGTAATACCTGGTACAAAAATAAAGGCATTTAATAAATATTTCTTGAACAGATCTGAACTTACCAACAACTCAATGAGTTTGAAATAAGTGTTAATTTTAAGAAAGAGAATATTGCTTTCTAGATAATTATTTTAAGTTGAGGAGACAGAAGGAATAAGAGAAATGCCAATTATATCTAGAATACTGTGAATATGCTAGAAAAGATCATATATACACACAAAAAAAGAAATATTTCTATTTCCCATTTGCTAAAGTACTCTTTTGAGAAAGGCATTTCCTCTTCATCTGAATGCCTTTACGATGTATTTATTATAGAATAGGGCTTGGGAAATAGTGAGTTTTTTGGAAACAGTTTGGTTTGCTTTTTATGAAATACTTCATAAGTTGTGCTTTAAAAAAAATACCGCATTGTTTTGACACAATTCAGTGAAAATCTGGACAGACTTATGTAACTCTATTATTATTCAATAATTTCCAAGAAGGGAACACATTTGTATTTTCATATTGATACAATTTTAGATATAGAAGAGGGTGCAGCACCCACAATGTAAAAAGAAGATTGTGTCAATGGCTAGCAAGTCACTACACTTAGTAAGAGTCACCAAAGATGACCGAGTAATAAATGTACTGGGAAAATCAAAACACAGATGGCCTCCTTTTATACTCTTTTATCAGAGAGGAAAAAGCACCTTTTATAATGCACCATAATTGATTCACCTAGAGATTAGGCTCTCATGAAGGTAATTATGCTTTTGGAGCTCTAATCACTCAGTGGTGTGAGGAACATTCTGTATCGCTCCCTTAAAATGAAGGGACCACCTATTATTTCTGTACCATACAATGGAAAATGAAACTAAAGTATAAAAGGCTAACAAATGAAATAATATTTATGCTTTAAAAAAGGTAGCACATTAAAAAGCACCATGATATTATTTCTTTTTTAAGTTCTTGAATACATGTACAGGATGTGCAGATTTGTTACACAGGTAAACGTGTGTCATGGTGGTTTGCTGCACCTATCGACCCATCACCTAGGTACTTAATCTCAGCATGCACTAGCTCTTTTCCCTAATGTTCTCCCTGCGTTGCCGTCCCCACAACATGACAGGTCCCAGTGTGTGCTGTTCCCCTCCCTGTGTCCGTGTATTCTCATTGATCAGATCCCACATATAAGTGAGAACATGTGGTGTTTGATTTTCTGTTCCTGTGTTAGTTTGTTGAGAATAACGGCTTCCAGCTCCATCCATGTCCCTGCATAGGATATAATCTCATTCCTTTTTATGGCTGCATAGTATTCCATGGTATATATGTACCACATTTTCTTTATTCAGTCTACCATTGATGGGCATTTGGGCTGATTCCATGTCTTTGCTGTTGTGAATAGTGCTGCAATGAACATACGTGTGCATGTATCATTAAATAGAATAATTTATATTCCTTCGGGTATATACCCAGTAATGAGATTGCTGGGTAAAATGCCATTTCTGGTTCTAGGCCTTTGAGGAATCACTGCAAAGTCTTCCACAATGGTTGAACTAATTTATGTAACCACCAACAGTGTAAAAGTGTTTCTATTTCTTCACAGCTTCACCAGCATGTGTTGTTTCTTGACTTTTTAATGATCACCATTCTGACTCACGTGAGATGGTATCTCATTGCGGTTTTGATTTGCATTTCTCTAATGATCAGTGATGTTGATTGAGCTTTTTATTTTTTATTTTTTTGTACGTTTATTGGCCACATAAATGTCTTCTTTTGAGAATGTGTGTTCATGCATTTGGCCTACTTTTTAATGGTTTTTTTTTTTTTTTCTTGTCAATTTATTTAAGTTTCTTGAAGATTCTGGATATTAGACCTTTGTCAGATGGATATATTGCAAAAATTTTCTCCCATTCTCTAGGTTTCTATTCACTTTGATGATGGTTTATTTTGCCATTAGACTTCCACACAATAGTAGTGGGAGACTTTAACACCCCATTGTCAATATTAGACAGAGAGTCAAGATAGAAAATTAACAAAGATATTCAGGACCTAAACTCAGCACTGGATCAGGTAGCCTGCTAGCTATCTAGAGAACTCTCTATGGAAAAACAACAGAATATGCATTCTTCTCAGCTCCACATGGTACCTACTCTAAAATAAATCACATAATTGGAAGTAAAACACTCTTTAGCAAATGCAAAAGAACTTATATCATAAAAGTATCTCAGTCCACAGTACAATCAAATTAGATCTCAAGATTAAGAAACTCACTTAAAATCACAAAACTACATGGAAATTGAGCAACCTGATCCTGAATGAATCCTGGGAAAATAGTAAAATTAAGACAGAAATCAAGGAGTTCTTCAAAACCAATGAGAACAAGGAGACCCAGAATCTCTAGGACACAGCTAAAACAATATTAAGAGGGAAATTTATAGCATTAAATGCTCACGTCAAAAAGCTAGAAAGATCTCAGATTAACATCCTAATATCACAACTGAAAGAACTAGAGAACCAAGAGCAAACAAACCCCAAAGCTAGCAAAAGACAAGAAACAATCAAGATCAGAGTAGAACAGAAGGAGATAGAGACATGAAAAATCAGTTTTTCAAAAATCTCAATGAATCCAGGAGCTGTTTTTTTGAAAAAGTTAACAAAATAGACTGCTAGACTAATAAAGAAAAGAGAGAAGAATCAAATAGACACAATACAAAATGTTAAAGGGGATATCACCACTGATCCCACAGAAATACAATCATCAGAGAATAGTATAAATACCTCTACGCAAATAAACTACAAAATCTAGAAGAAATGGATGAATTCCTGAAGACATACACTCTCCCAAAACTGAACTAGGAAGAAGCTGAATTCCTGAAGAGAGCAATAACAAGTTCTGAAATGGAAGTAGGAATAAATAGCCTGACAACCAAAAAAAGCCCAGGACCAGATGGATTTACAGCTGAACTGTACCCACAGTAAAAAGAAGAGCTGGTACCATTTCTTCTCAACCTATTCCAAACTATTGAAAAGGAGAAACTCCTCCCTAACTCTTTCTATGAGGCCAGCATCATCCTGATACCCAAATCTGGCAGAGATACAAAAACAAAAAAGAAAACTTCAGACCAATACCCCTGATGAACATTGATTTAAAAAAAAAATAATTCTCAATAAAATACTGTGAAATCAAATCTAGCCATACATCAAAAAGCTTCTCCACTACAATCAAGTTGGCTTCACCCTCAGGATGAAAGTCTGGTTCAACATACACAAATCAATATTATTTTTTATCCAGATCTTTTCACATTTCAGTTAGAATATAACAAAAAAAAAAATGTTAAATGGCTTGAGCTGAAGTTGGGCAAGAGTAGTGAACACTGTGAAACTAAACTCTTGTATTCACTGTAGGGTATTGAAACCAGACGGATTCAATCTTTTTGAAAGTCACTTATGAATAGTAAATCCCTGTTTGTTTTCCTACTGCAATATGTATGATACCATGTTCACAAGGATCATTATTTAATACAATGAGCATACTGAGATTTTAATAGAACATCTAAAATATTTTGCCCAGCAGTATAATAGCTGAATGCTATTGCTAAGCAATTGTTGATGCACTTGATAAATTAACAGCTATGTCATAAATAGGACAACTTGATGATTATACTACATCCTATTGGTTTCTGTTGCTCATTTGTTCACACTCAAGAAAGGATAGTAAAATGAAAGTAAACAGAACATTAATTTAGGGAAAGGCCTTAAATGAACAGCACCTGGTCCATAAAATATGTAAGTATTTTAACTTCTACTAATAGTATATTACTTATAACATACTTCACAGAAGATCCTAATATCTAAGAGTAGTATGTCTGAGTGGGAAAGTTGAAAGCCAATGCATTTCACTTATGAATAGTTTTCACTAGATAGAAGTTTTCATAACAATAAATCACATACAACTGAGAGAAAAGTGTCACTATGTATGTCAAAACTAGTTGGCTCATGCTGAATGAAGTTCCAATTATTGCACTGTGGGACACTGGTCAACTTCTCTTTCAGGAAAATAATTCTATATAAATTAGCCTATATTCACTTATACTATCCCAAAATTAGACATAGAGAGATGCTGGTTTGATACCTTTGGTTTTGTGCCATCAAATGCCATTTTTAACACTGAGATTTGCAATTGCATTATCTAGGTTAAATATTTACATATACCTACGTATATATGTATGTATAAATTTGTATGTATAAATTTATATGTATAAATTGTAATCTGATGAAATAAGATCTTTTAAAATATTGAAGATAATAATATTCATTAAATGCTGATAATTATTCTCATGCTTGTTAAAGTGGGGTAGGTTTTTTTTTACTGCTTGGAGAGTGAGGCTTACTAATATTAGTGAAACTATCAAATACAATGCATTATGAAAGGCTAAAGTTCAAGAAAAACTGAACAACGATCATGTCTTCTGTATCTAGGATCAATGAAAGAAATTTATTTGCTCTTTAGATAGTTGTAACTGTAGTTAAGAATAATTTATGAACCTTTCAACACAATAGGAATCTGGAAAATGTCAAATAAGTGGTAAATATTTTAGTTCTTGGAAGTCTGCTTAAAAAATGGGGAGGCATGAGTTCCGAAAGCAAGGGAAATAGATAAAATACTATCTTGACTAAATAACATGCTTGTTATTTTAGTCTTAGTAAGAATTTCTGTAGTGCAACTTGTTAAGAACTATGCTCTTTTCTACTTGATAGGCTGCACACAGTAAAAACACACTTGCTTGAATACATTTTTTAACGAAAGACTTAAACCATGACAATTAGGGTAAGGCACTCTACATTACCCACCATTGTGCTCCATAGGTAATGATGATTCCAGTTGGCATTTACTAAGCAGGCAGAAAATTGTAGCAATTATTGAAAATTGTTGGGTTTTAAACACATTGTACTCAACTCTCTCCTCCCGCCCTCTAAAACCACATTCAAATTCTTTTTATTAGAAAAATAATAAATCATGCCGGGCGCGGTGGCTCAAGCCTGTAATCCCAGCACTTTGGGAGACCGAGACGGGCGGATCACGAGGTCAGGAGATCGAGACCATCCTGACTAACACGGTGAAACCCCGTCTCTACTAAAAATACAAAAATTAGCCAGGCGCAGTGGTGGGTGCCTGTAGTCCCAGCTACACGGGAGGCTGAGGCAGGAGAATGGCGTTAACCCGGTAGGCGGAGCTTGCAGTGAGCTGAGATCCGGCCACTGCACTCCAGCCTGGGTGACAGAGCAAGACTCCGTCTCAAAAAAAAAAAAAGAAAAAGAAAAAGAAAAGAAAAGAAAAATAATAAATCATGCTGCTTCAGCATCAAAAAAACTAGATTTCATGTAAAAATTATTTCATGATATTTTATTGCTGTTTGTTGTAAACAAAAAATACATATTCACTTTTTTCCCCCAATCAGAATCATACTTTTCACTTTCCATCAATTTCCCTATGCTTAACATATTTGCCTATCCCCACTGAAAGTTAAAACTCAAATTCTACCTCTCCCAAGAAACCTTTCCTAATCTTTAGAAAAACTTTATATTTTTCTCCATCCTACTTTGACAATATTTTTTGTAGTTCCATCAAGCACTTAGTATGCCTGTTAATATAGTTAGGTGTATGTTAAATATCCCTATAGTAGGGATAACAGAGTAACTATGCTCACTAAAATGTGAATGTGTGGTTGAGCCCATGCATCTTTATCTCTGTTCCTAACATCAATAACCCACTCAATAGCCAGCATATTATTGAAATTAATTGAAAACAAAGAAATCTAAAGTTTAGTGACTCCTAAACAGGATACCTTCAACTTAATGACTCTTAAACAAAAATACCTTCTTATTATGAATTCCACAAAAAGAACTATTTTTTGTTTAGTGTTAGATTTAAGAATGTCTGTTTATATTGCAATATGACTATTAGTGAATTTAAAAATAAAAAAGTAAAAAAGAATGTGTGTTTAGATTAGTATTAAACTGAAGTAACATTAAAATATCATATAATTACAAATGAACTACTTACTACATTATCTCTTAATATTTTCTAAGACAATTTATCCTTGGCATAGAAAATAACAATTTTGAGTAAATTTGTATCTACTAAGCTGAATTATCTATGATCACATGCAATTTGAAATATAATACAACCAATTTATAACAATAAAATTCAGGTGAAATTAAATTTTAAAATGTTTATGCAGATTAGAAATGATAAGTAATCCTATGTTGAACTAGGTTCAGATTTGACTTTTCACAAGTAAATGCTATTTATGTTTATCATAAAAATTATTAATGCCAGAGACTATATCTTTCAACTCATGTCACCGTCTGAGTAACAAGTAATTATTAACATATACCTTAGGGCATTGATAATTCAAAGATTTACTAAACCAGATTTTTAAAGAATCCCACTCTTGCTATTCTGAAGTAGAAGAAAATCTATGTTTCTCTAAGTGAGCCCTTAAAATTCAGCAACATAAGAAGCAGACAACTATATTTGTGAAGCAAATTTAATTTTATGGCTAAAGAGATTTCTTCCCAAATTACTGGTAGCTGAGATTTTTGTACATAATGCCGTATCACATTAGAAAGAATTGCCAGTTTTGTCCTGTGTCTATATGGATTCAGAAATGTTATGAAATAGGCTAAGTATGTATTATGTTGTTATTTTGAACATTTCAATTAGGTATATATTTTATGGGAAGCCTTGCATTTAGCACTGATTTGAATCACAAAGACAAATAAGCCTTGGATTTCTTCCTAGGGAACATCACAGTATTAGCCAATAATACATAAATCAATGTTTCCTAACTAAAATTATGTCTAGTAAATTAATCAATTTTAACCTGGATATTCTAAGAACTACAGACTCTCAATCATTATAAACCCCCAAATGATAGTTTCTCCAAGTAGTAACGATGAGTAAAACAGAAGATAGCAACTCATTTCCTATTAGTTGCAATTACTATAAAAAGAGATGACAGATGTCAGGCATGGTGGCTCTCACACCTGTAATTCCAGCACTTTAGGAGGCTAAGGCAGGTGGATCACCTGAGGTTGGGAGATCAACACCAGCCTGACCACCATGGAGAAACCCCATCTCTACTAAAAATACAAAATTAGCCAGGTGTGGTGGCGCATGCCTGAAATCCCAGCTACTCGGGAGGCTGAGGCAGGAGAATCGCTTGAAACTGGGAGGCAGAGGTTGCCATGCCATTGCATTCCAGCCTGGGCAACAAGAGCAAAACTCCATCTCAAAAAAAAAAAAAAAAAAGAAAAAAAAGAAAAGAAAAGGAAAAGAAAAAAGAGATGACAGTGGTGGTAGCATTCAATATTTTTACTTAAGCTGAAACCTGAATTTTTACAATAAAACATTTCAGGTAAAAATGATTCATAATATGTTATATATTTTTCCAGAAAATTCTATTTCCTGATTGGATGTAATATCTTCTAACTTGTGTTGCTTTTACATGAGAAGAACTTGTCAAGAATGAATATACTATTTAGCAAACATGCATCTTTCTAGTTCTCTATAAAATACTACTAATGCTAATTAGGTTGCATATTATAATCAAGAATCCATGGGTCCTAAAGTCAATTAATTTAATTTCCACTCAGTTAAAGTGAGTTATTCACTAGGTAATAAGAAAGTAGCTTAATGCTTATTTGTCATGACAATTAAGTTATTTCCATAACTGAGAAGCACATAAATTCTAAAGCCAAATGGATATTTTGGGGAGAAGTCAGGATGGGACAAAAGTAGAGGACGCTGTCAGAGTTTCCCAATTTAGTGTTTAAAGAAGCATAATCTTTGCTTGCATGTATCCAACTAGACCATGACAAATTAATGTTAAGTAGCATAAAACAATTTACAATAGACTGCTGAAAAGACAGAATGAATATAAAATCTCAGTTGCAAAATAGGATTCTAAATAAATTGTATTTTCTAAAATCTGAAAAATCTTGGCTGGGGTAGGTATATATGTACAAGTACTATATCCATCTCCACAATTTTAGCATAAACTGAGTAGAAGCTTTTACATTGTTATGAATACTTCCTAATTATTTAGAATTTACTATAGAATGGCAGTTACACATCAAATTGTTTTAAAATACACAGGCAGACCATACGGTGAACATTTACGCTTGATGGATCATTTTTTATATGCACATCCCTTTAAATTTAACAAGCCAGTTTACATGATATTCCAATGTTGTTTTTTGTTTTTCTGAGACAATGTAGAAAATTTCGACGTGGAAAAAGGAAGAAGGAAACCGTGCCATGTTTGTGCTTTGACAATGAAATTTTTAATCCAAGTAGTAAAGCTAAAGAACTTTGTTGAGATTCTGCTTCACTCTGATATTTATTATCCAGCTTTACAAGGGAATCAGCAGTGTAGATATTTAGGGCATCCTTCTTTAACTCGGAAAGATTGTTAGAGGAACCACTAAAGTAAACAGGCTTCAAATAAACGTTCAGTTGGCATACATTTTGGTTTGGCCACAATAACCAAGTTGAGGCTATGGGGCTACTGTGTCAGATTGAATCAGTGAAAGATGTGGGATTTGAATGCAAAATTAAGTTTGAGTTCCAAATTCCTGACTTCTAAGTTTCCAGTCACTCCACAGATTAATGCATTTCTTATTAATACTTCTATGGTTATGCTGAAGTATGCATTTTATAGATAAAAACACAATGATTTCTTACCATGTAGAAAGCATGGATTTCTTTTGACTTAAGCCTCAAGAAATCATGGATAAGGTCATCAGCGTGAGCTTTTATATTTATGTATTGTGAAATTGTAAAGAGGAAAAAATGAGCTTGTGTTAGTTTTGCTGTGCACCTCAAACTGCAAAAGTTAACAGCCACAGTGCACAGTAAGCACTTACAATGAAAAAGGCCTAAATTTATGGATGAAAAACATGAACAGAAAACATTTTGATTGATAGCAGTGTGTTTGAACATACCCCCACAGACGGCTACTGTAAATACAAATAATGTATTAAGATATTATTTGAAGGTGACCTTTAAAACTACATTGCAATAATCTAAAAATAGATTCTACTCTGGTAAGGTTTGTTTTGTTTTCTTTGATAAACAATGAACTTTCAAGTACTCTGCATAGTGGATGGTAATAGTAGTCATTTGTGAGCACATTTCCTATAAGTCACATTTAAGGGTGTTTGAATCTTCTGGGGAAAATAGTAATGTTAAAAATAAATCAATAAGCTATTTAACATGTATTACCAGCATGTGGTTTAAGTAGTCTGACTCACATGATTTGTTTTCAAAGCTGAAGACCAGAGGTACTCACTCTGATCTCTTTGTTATTTAAAAATTTAATCCTCACGGTCTGGCCAAAACTCTTTTTTATATATGAGATAAATTATGTCACAGAAGTCCCTTCATTATTAAAAGCAAACTGAAATATGTATCTCTACATTTAACCATTGAAGCAGGGAAAAAGGAGACAACATTCTACCAGCTAGCCTATCAGATATTGATAATTGTCAAAAAGAAGATTTCAAGAATGTTATCAAATAAAGCAATGATATCTATGAAAGCAGGATATCATTTTTACTTATTTTGCAGCTTGAAACATTTGACACTTTAGAAAATTAAGATAATTTTTATTTCTCAAATACAAATAACGTGTAAGAAAGATAATTAGTTATATGAGGCTTTTATTTATTTCTGGCTTAATATTTATTTCCCAGACCTGACTGATTTGTTATAGCATTGTAGTTAGTTAATGGTGAATAGTTTTTTCTGTACAAATAACACAAACATCATTTTCCTACATACTTTATGAAAGAGCATGTTCTTTTCTAATGTGAACTGATCACTTTATTATTTCAACAGTTATTTAATTTCTAACCACTAGGGGAAAGTCATAAGCTTGACTTATAATTTTCAGGAATCCCCAATTATGCTAATTTCAGTATTTCTTATTTTATCATCACAATATCAACATATTACAACCACAGTAAGTTTATTCAAAGTATTCTAGATACACCCTGATTAGATAGGCTATTAATAAATTTTAGCAGTAATTCCAGGGTATGTCCAAGAGAAATGATACAAGAGATGTGTTCTGGGTAAAAGTCTTGATAAAAATGGAAATCTTCTGAAATGCAGATTAGTAAGACAAAAAAGATACTTATTGTTCCACTTTGGTTTCTTATTAGGAGAAGAAAGAAATAAGTATATATTTACTGCTAAGTCAGAACTTAAGGATGAATATTTTATTGAGTATTATCCTTGAAAATAGATGCAAAAGTTAGAAGTCTAAAAGACTTCCAGTTACTTTTTCAAAAAGGACTCAGTAAATTTTGGTCTTGGACCATGACTGTATGAACTGTATAAATGTGATTTTGTTTTTAACTCCTCCACTTCTGTACTATGGACAACTTTTGTTACTATGGCCTTCCTAAAAGTAAAGAATTATAAACATGACTTTGTGGGAGAAACAAATACTATCTTCATGGTAAGAATACCAAAATATAAAGTGGATACACGAATCTTTACAGCGGAAGGACAAGAGCTAGTTGAGGTTGTAAGGACAGAAAGAGAATGGGAAAAGCACCCTAAGTCTTAGGAGTCACCTTGGGGCTGCATAATGTGAATACTCCTGTGATTCCCCAGCAAGACAGTGTCCTGTGGTTCTAGTTATCGACACTAAAAGTGTCAAATTTAGTCTCTATTTATCATAAACCATTCATTTATTCATAAAACATATAATTAATGAGCCCTAACTCAGGGTCAGACACTGTTGATATACTTATCAGCAAGAAAGATATGATCTTTCCTCTCGTGGTTCATTGACTTACTGAGAAGAATGGACAAACAAGCAATTATAATGAAATATGAGAGAAAAAAATAATAGGGTACCTAACCCAACTGCTCGGGTCAGGGAAAGCTTCCTAGAAATAGTCAGATCTAAACTAGAACTTAAATTTATAAGTAAGAATTCGTTAAAAGAGGAGAGGATGTTGGCAGGACACAAGCAGCCAGAGGAGAGCGTAAAGTGTAAAGAATATGTACAAACATCTGGAGCAGACAGGGAGAGAATGGTTCATCTGATAAGCTGAAACAAATTTCAACAATGATAGAAATTTAAGTATGGATGGTGGAGTAAGGGGTCTTGTTAGGAGTTTTGATTCAACCCTGGGGGAAATGTTGTCATTATCTTAGTCTCTTTTGTGCTATCACAGAATACTGAAGACTGAGTAATTTACAAAAAATAAAAATGTATCGTCTTATGGTTCTCAAAAATGGGAAGTTTAAGATCAAGGCAACAGCATCTTAGGAGGGTCTTTTTGCTGCATCATAACATGGCAAAAGGCATCACAGGGACAAGAGAGAATAAGAGAGGGCCAAACTCACTCCTGCAATGACAACAAACTCACTCCTGCAAAAACAGCATTAATCCATTTGTGAGGTAGGTGTCCTCAAACCCAAACACCCCTACCAAAATCCCCACATTGTGGATCAAATTTCTAACATATGAACTTTGGGGGACCCATTCAAGCCATAGCAGACATTAATAGGCTTTTTTTAAATGTATTTTTTGCTTAGTAACATGATCACATTTTACGTAAGGAATCTGTATCCTGTCTATTGCTATGTACCAAATTACCACAAACTTAGTGGTTTAAAACACATTACCTCACAGTTCTGTGGCTCAGAAGTCATGATATGGCTTAGCTGGGTCCTCTGCTTATGATTTCACAAGTCCTCAGTCAAGGTGTCTACTAAGACTTGGTTCTCATCAGAGGCTCAGCTAGGGAAAGATCCTCTTCCAAGCTTTCCCCAGATTGCTACCAGAATTATTTTCCTTGAGTCTGTAGGATACTTGGCAGGTTATTTCTTCAAAGTCAGAAATGGATAGAGTGTAACTTTGGAATATGGTTGTATATGACATAACTACATGAGTAAAATCCCCTATTTGTCATTCTATTAGTTATCAATAGAAGCAAATCATGGATTCCCACCTACACTCATGAGGACAGGATTATATAGACATCAACACCAGGAAGTGGCAGTGATGGAGCTACCTTCAACTCTACCCATCAGACTCTCATTTACTTGAGGTGAAAATATAATGGAAAGATGGAGTCGAGATGTATAGTTGGTATTAACCTACACTAAGACAGGGGACTTGGAAAAAGTTTGCCAGATTCTGAAAATTTCTAGCATGTAGAATGGATACAGTAATTGAATTTGGGGATTGAATAAGAGGGAGAAATCTAAGATGAAATCTAAGATAACAATTCTGGACAACTAGATAAGTGCTTATCACTGAGATGAAATTCAAGAAGAGTAATAGGTTTTGTAAGTCTTCATGATAAGTTCAGTTGAACATTTTGAATCTGAGTTGTAAACATTATAGTTTGAGATAACTAATGACAGGGCATCCGAGAGGTAATTCTATAGGCAGTTCTGTCTATAGAAATAAATGTAAGGGAACATAATTTGGTATTTAAAAAAAAAAAAAAAAAAAACAGTTTGAGTTTCACATGCTTTCTAAGAGTGGCAAGAATTTGTCTCCAGCAGCGATGATGCTTTTAGCAAGGGAATGTCTTGGTCTTGGAATAAGTGGAGAAAGGCAAGGACTTCCTCCTATTAGGTATGGTCAAATAGGTGCTATTTAGATAGCGATTTTTAAATTAAATCTCCCTGGAGAGCAAATAACAAGAACTTTGGAGCTGTCTGCTAGTACCTAGAGAAGAGACCAAGTCCTAGAATAAAGGATAAGAAAAAGAAAAAAATCCCAGCTAAAGCCTATGGAAGTACACAATGCATTAGACATTCTGTAAGGGAAAAGATCAGAGGATTTATACTGTGTTACTTTTTACTTCAGTTGTTTTAATTATTTTACCTAAAAACTTTACTGGAAGCCTACTTTAAACATTAACTTTATTTTAGCAGTATTTTTTTTTTCTATGTAGGAAATGTTAAAAAGATCTTTCAAAAAATCATCTCTAAAGTCATAAGAAACATGTGGACTAGATGACAGAGAAGTTGTAAAAGCATGATTTAAACAATGTACACCTTCTAGATAATCTATGTCCCTTCATCTGGAAGGAAAACGATTTGTAATTTGTTTCCATACAGTGTGACAAATGGGAGTTGCAGCCATTTTCTTTGGCTATTAAAGGAAAAGGTAACTCAGAACAGTGGAAGATGAGAAGCAGACATTTGTTTTGATGTCAACTGCAACACAACTGCCAATGGTAATTGTAAGACACCAATGATTTATCCTGATAGAGATGTGAATAAATACACTTTTTTAAAAAGTCAGTTTGGTAAACAGTAATCTGCTTACCACTGGAAAGGGTAAGAAAGGGAAGAGCTTCTCAACACTTGATTGCCTTTCCCAGTCTTTGGTACAGCTTCTGCACGTCTCAGCCCCCTCTGCACCTTCGGGTAGAGGAGACAGCGCTAGCAATGCACCTAACATCTTGTGAAGAACACCAGACAAATGCCTGGAGTGTATAGGATGCTTCTTCTGCAAAACTAATGGAGAAATGTGAAAAGATGGTGATTTATAAAAATTCAGAGGCCTTCTAATTAAATGCACTTCTCACTTTCATTGTCATAATCAGAGGAAGCACTGCATAAATAATTTGCTCTAATCACCCAGGAATAGCTGAAGGTAGAATTTAGGAAACCACATTTTAATTAATTTTGCAATTGCGTTTTTATTAAACTAGAATAAGAAGCTCAAAGATTTTTGAACAATGCAGCAAACTAGAATGGAGGTGACCCAAAGCAGTCTCTTAGTTCCATCCAGCTTCAGAGTAAGTGAGGAGGGCAGACTGCAGTCAATGTCCTGCTCTTAGTCCTAACAGAGGCCACGTGGCACAACTTGAGATTATTATATCTTATGCAATATATGATTAGTTTTTACCATTCCAAATCATGTACAAGTATACAACAAGCTTGTACAATTAGAAGAATGAATTTAGATATTAACCTACTAATCAGAAGTATAAAAATAAACATACATATTATGTGTTTTAAGTTAGGGAAAAGAAATAAAAATAAATCTCAAAAGAAATGAATTTTCAGTTCACTAAGAATATTGAGCTATACCTGCAATAAGTGAAGAAAACGTCCCATTTCCCACCCCCACCACAGTACGTTCAATATTCTAACAATGCTGGATCATTTCCAAATAAAAAGACTATTGTAGGCTAAACTATGACCTCCAAAATTCATATGGTGAAGCCCCCATTACCTCAGACATGGCTGTATTTGGAGATAGGGCCTTCAAAGAAGTAATTTAGATGAGGTTATTAGTGTGAACCCTAATCCAATATGATCAATATCCTTAGAAGAAAAATGACACAGGCAGAGATGGAAGGTGATGTGAAAACACAGAGGAGAGGTCTATCTGCAAGCCAAAGAGAAAAGGCTCTAGAGGAGACCAACCCTACACACACCTTAATCTTGGACTTCTGGTCCTCAGATCATGAGCAGATAAGTTTCCGTTGTTTAGGCCAGTGGTCCCCAACCTTTTTGGCACCAGGAATTGATGTGTGGAAAGACCATTTTTCCACAGACTGGCAGTAGGTGGGGAGGCAGATAGTTTCAGGTTCAGGGTGAAACTGTTCGTCCTGAGATCATCAGGCCTTAGATTCTCATAAGGAGCATGCAACCTAGATTCCTCACATGTGCAGTTCACAATAGGGTTTGCGTTCTTATGAGAATCTAATGCCATCATTGATCTGACAGGAGGCGGAGCTCAGGCTGTGATGCTTGTTTGCCTACCTCTCACCTCCTGCTGTGCAGCCTGGTTCCTAACAGGCCAGGACTGGTATTAATTCATGGCCCAGGGGTTGGGGACTTCTGGTTTAGGCCACCCAGTTTGTGGTATTTGTTATGGCAGCCATAGCAAACTAATACAAAGGCTAAAAAGTCATAATGAAAACAAGATAAATTTTTTTGTAGGTCAGAAAAACAGAAATGTAAATTAGTAAACATGACAGGAGTCCTGTGTTGGCTGAGAGAAGCGGGCAGAGGCACCAGGTATTTGGCTTCATTGGGGTAAAGTGGACTAAAAGCTGCTTCACACAGGCAGGGGCTGGACTCCACTCACTGCTTAAAGCTAGAGGTCAGGGTGCAATTTGCTTTTTATAAAAAAATCCCAGAAGTAGCTATGGGATTGTTTTGTTGTTTTTGTTTAAGAAAAAGTAGTATGCCTAAGAAGGTGGAAGCTTACAAACAAAGCTCTTCCACTAGAAAGTGAGCCAAGCCACTTATTGACTTGGTGATAAAATCTGTGATTATTCTGAAATCATCTAGGGCAGAACTTCTAGTACTGCCATAATAAGACTTGGCTTTGGAGTTATGGGTAGAGACAACCAAAGCCAAACTCATGAGCAAGCAAAAAAATTAAAAAGAGCAAAAACAAACTCCACACATGTAATAAGCATGCTAACCAAAATTTCAAAGCACATGAAATCTAATATTAAAAAATACCCCCTGAAGATTCAATTCTAGATATAACTACATTAACAAAACTCTTGATACAGATTTTAAGATATATATATTGTTAGTATCCTCATTAATGAAAATGAAAGAATATCTAAAAAATTAACAGTGATACTGAAATAAAATTAGAAATTTTACAAAGCAAATATATTCATTAACATAAAAGAAAACATGGAAAATGATAAACCTTAGGTGGGAAACCGTTTGTCTTTTTTTTTTTTTTTTTTGATACAGAGTCTCACTCTGTCACCCAGGCTGGAGTGCAGCGATGCACTCTTGGCTCACTGTAGCCTCTGCCTCCCAGGTTCCAGTGATTCTCCAGCCTCAGCCTCCTGTGTAGCTGGGATTACAGGTATGTGCCACCACACCCAGCTAATTTGTATTTTTAGTAGAGAGAGGGTTTTACTATATTGGCCAGGCTGGTCTCAAACTCCTGACCTCGGGTGATCCACCCTCCTCAGCCTCCCAAAGTGCTAGGATTATAGGCATGAGCCACTGCTCCCAGCCTTAGTTTTATATTGTTGCATAACCAATTAACACAAATTGGGCAGCTGAAAACGATAAACATTTATTATCTAACAGTTTCCACAGGTCAGAAGCCCAGGCAAGGCTTAGCTGGAACTGGGATTACAGGCATGTGCCACCATGCCTAACTATTTTTGTATTTTTAGTAGAGATAGGGTTTCACATTGTTGGTCAGGCTGGTTTCAAACTCCTGGCCTCAAATGATCCACCTGCCTTGGCATCCCAAAGTACTGGATTATAGGTATAAGCCACTGCACCTGGCACATTTTGTTCTTTATTTAGATGTTTGGTGATGTTTTTCTGACCAGAAGCATCCCCTAGGTACTAAACTCTTGTTTATATCAATTAGCCTATGATAAAATTGGTTTCTTTGTATGCTGTTTCATTTAAAGTCAGTTTGCAACCTGTTGACAACATTAAATGAGGATTTACTGACATTCATTAACTGAGTCCTCACTAGACTGGTTGTATTTATTCAGCCTCTTCAAGATTTAAGTTAAGGGTTTACATTTTAAATTATGACAGATTGTGAACCAAATTTTCAATCCTTTGCTGTTGGAATTCATTACTAACTGGAATTTATTAGCTCCAGATCTAAATTATAGGCCTACTGGATTAATGTTGGTCTTGTCTTGTTTCTCCTACTATCAATGATAAGAAAACTAATACTAGCATCTTTACAAACAGATGTACAGTTAATATAGAGTACAGTGCAAGTGACAACCAATTGTTGAACTGAACCTTGTCATGACAAATTAATTTGGTACCAAAACACTTATGGAGAGAGATCCTTCTAGTTGTCATCAAGAATAAGACCAAAATAGGATCTCCTTAAAGCATGAATCTCACAGGGCCTAAAAAACAATGCACAGTGGAAAAACAAAAAAGTATTTAGGCAACAACTAATGTGATAAATAGAACAACTACCTCACATCTTAATACTAACATTGAATATAAATGGCCTAAACACTACTTAAAAGATATAGGATGGCAGAATGGATAAAATTCCACCAACCATGTGTCTGCTGTCTTCAAGAGACTCACCTAACACACAGGACTCACATAAACATAAGGTAAAGGAGCAGCAGAAAAATATATTTCACACAAATGAAAACCATTAAGTGAGCAGGAGTAGCTATTAATTTTTTTTTTTTTTTTTTTTTTTTTTTTTTTTTGAGAGGGAGTCTCACTCTGTTGCCCAAGCTGGAACGCAGTGGCATGATCTTGGCTCACTGCAAGCTCCACCTCCTGGGTTCACACCATTCTTCTGCCTCACCCTCCCAAGTAGCTGGGACTACAGGTGCCTGCCACCACGCCTGGCTAATATTTTTTGTATTTTTAGTAGAGACAAGGTTTCATCCTGGGGTTAACCAGGATGGTCTTGATCTCCTGACCTCATGATCCATCTGCCTCAGCCTCCCAAAGTGCTGGGATTACAGGCGTGAGCCACTGTGCCTGGCCAGGAGTAGTTATTCTTATATCAGACAAAAGATGTGTTAAAGCAAGAACAGTAAAAAAGGAAAAGACATTATGTAGTAAAATGATTAGTCCAATGGGAGGATATTACAACCTTAAATATATATGCATCGAACACTGGAGCTCCCAAATTTATAAAACTACTACTAGACCTAAGAAATGCAACAGACAGCAACACTATAATAGTTGGGGACTTCAATACTCCACTGACAGCACTAGACAGGTATCAAAGACAAAAAGTCAATTAAGAATGGACTTAAACCATATCCTAGAACAAAAAGACTTAGATCTTTACAGAATATTCTATGCAACAACTGCAAAATATCTATTCTTCTAATCAGCGCATGAAACATTCTCCAAGATAGTCTACATGATAGGCCATAAAACAAGTCTCAATAAATTTAAGAAAAATCAAAATCATATCAAGTATTTTCTCTGATCGCAGTGGAATAAACCTGGAAATTAACTCCAAAAGGAGTTCTTAAAAACTATACAAATACATGGAAATTAAATAATCTGAATAATCTTTGAGCTAACAATGAAATCAAGATGGAAATTTAAGAATTCTTTGAACTAAATGAAATTAGTGATACAACTTATCAAAATCTCTGGGATACAGCAAAAGTGATGCTAACAGGAAAGTTCACAGCATTAAATGCCTACATCAAAAATTCTGAAAGAGCACAAATAGACAACCTAATGTCACATTTCAAGGAACTGAGAAACAAGAACAAACCAAACCAAAACCCAGAGAAAAGAAATAACAAAGATTAGAGCAGAACTAAATGAAATTGAAACAACAACAACACGAAAGATAAGCAAAACGAAAAGCTAGTCCTTTGAAAAGATAAAATTGATAGACCATTAGTGAGATTAACAAAGAAAAGAAGAGCAAAGATTCAAATAAACTCAATTAGAAATGAAATGGGGGAATTTTTACAACTGATACCACAGAAATACAAAAGATCATTCAAGGCTACTATGAATACCTTTGTGCACAAACCTAGATAAGCTAGAAAAGATGGATGCATTCTTGGAAATATACAATCCACCTAGATTCAATCAGGAAGAGATAGAAACTCTGAATAGACCAATAACAAGCAGCAAGATTGAATCAATAATTTAAAAATTGCCAACAAAAAAGTTTAGGACCAGATGGATTCACAGCTGAATTGTATCAGACATTCAAAGAACTGGTATCAATCCTATGAAAACTATTCCAAAAGATACAGCAAAAGGGAATCCTCCCTAAATCTTTCCATAAATCCAGTATCACCGAATACCAAACAAGGAAAGGACATAAAAAAACTACAGACTAATATCCCCGATGAACATAGATGTAAAAATCCTCAACAATACAGTAGTTAACCAAATCCAACAGCATATCAAAAAGATAATTCTTCATGATCAAGTGGGTTTCATACCAGAGATGCAGGCATGATTTAACATATACAAGTCAACAAATGCAATACATCACATACACAGAATTAGAAACAAAAATCATGTGAGTATCCCAATAGATTTAAAAAAAGCATTTGACAAAATCCAACATCCCTTTATAAAAACCCTCAACAAAATTGGCTTAGAAGGACACATCTCAAAATAATAAAGGCCATCTATGACAAACCCACAGCCAACATCACACTGAATGGGGAAAGTTGTACTGGAAGTCTTAGCCAGAACAATCAGACAAGAGGAAGAAATAAAGGGCATCCAATTTGGAAAAGAGGGAGTCAAATTGTCACTGTTCACCAATAATATTATCATAAACCTAGAAAACCCTAAAGACTCATCTACAAAGCTCCTAGATCTGATAAATGAATTCAGTACAGTTTCAAGAGACAAAAATCAATGTATACAAACCAGTAGCACCACTATATACCAACAGTGACCAAGCTGAGACTTAAATTAAGAACACAATCTCACTTACAACAGCTACAAAAAATATATAAAATTCTTAGGAATATACTTAACCAAGGAGGTGAAAGATCTCTACAAGGAAAACTACAAAACACTGCTGAAAAAAAAATCATAGATGACACAAACAAAGGGAAAAATGTCCAGTGCTCATGAAGGGGTTGAATCAATATTGTTAAGATTACCAGTGCCAAATGCAATGTATAGATTCAATGAAATTCCCATAAAAATACCATCATCATTCTTTACAGAACTAGAAGAAACAATCCTACAATTCATGTGGAACCAAAAGAGACCTCTTAGCCAAAGCATTTATTATTATTATTATTATTATTATTATTATTATTATTATTATTATTTTCCTTATTTGAGTTACCTGTACATTCTTGATATTAGTACTTTGTTGGATGCATAGTTTGCAATATTTTCTCCCACTCTGGGGGTTGTCTATTTACTCTGATAATAATTATTATTATTATTATTTTGCTGTGTAGAAGATTTTTAGTTAATTAAGTCCCACCTATTTATATGTGCTTTTGCTGCATTTGCTTTTGGGCTCTTGGTCATGAATTCTTTGCCTAAGCCAATGTCTAGAAGAGTAAGCAAAAATAACAAATCTGGAAGTATCACATTACCCAACTTCAAACTATACTACAAAGCTATATTTGCCAAAACAGCATGGCATTGGTATAAAAATAAGCATGTAGAGCAATAGAACAAAATAGAGAATCCAGAACTAAAGCCAAGTACTACAGCCAATTGATTCTAGACAAAGCCGACAAAAACATAAAGTGGGGAAAGGACATCCTCTTCAATAAATGGTGATGGGATAATTGGCAAGTGACATGTAGAAGAATAGAACTAGATCCTCACCTCTTACATTATACAAAAATCAACTCAAGATGGCTCAAAGACTTAAACCTAAGTCTTTGTGAATTAGAAATTTTGTGAATCCACAAAAATTCTAGAAAATAATATTGGAAAAACTGTTCTAGACATTGGCTTAGGCAAAGAATTTGTGACCAAGAACCCAAAAGCAAATGAAACATAAACAAAGATAAATAGATGGGATTTAATTAAACTAAAAAGCTTCTGCACAGCAAAATAAGTAATTATCAGTCTGGGCACTTTGGCTCACGCCTGTAATCCCAGCACTTTGGGAGGCCAAGGCAGGAGGATTGAGGTCACTTGAGGTCAGGAGATTGACCACTTGAGGTCAGGATTTCAAGATCAGCCTGGGCAACATGGTGAAGCCCTGTCTCTACTAAAAATACAAAAATTAGCTTGGGCATGATGGCACATGCTGGTAATCCCAGCTACTGGGGAGGCTGAGGCAGGAGAATCGCTTGAACCTGCGAGGCGGAGGTTGCAGTGAGTCGAGATCGCACCATTGCAATCCGGCCTGGGTGAAGAAGTGAGACTCTGTCTCAAAATAATAATAATAATAATAGTAAAGTAATTATCAGAGTAAACAGACAACCCAGAGTAGAAGAAAATATTTGGAAACTACATATCCAACAAAGGACTAATATCCAGAATCTACAAGGAACTCAAATCAGCAAGAAAAAGCAAATAATCCTATCAAAAAGTGGACAAAGAACATGAATAGACAGTTCTCAAAAGACATACAAACAGCCAACAAATAAGAAACATGCTTAACATCGCTAATTATCAGGGAAATGCAAATAAAAACCACACTCAAATAGTACCTTATTCCTGCAAGAATGGTCATAATTTAAAAATCAAAAAATAATAAATGTTGGTGTATATGTGGTGAAAAGGGAACACTTTTACACTGCTGGTGGGAATGTAAACTAGTACAACCACTATGGAAAACGGTGTGGATATTCCTTAAAGAACTAAAAGTAGAACTATCATTTGATCCATCAATCCCACTACTGGGTATCTACACAAAAGAAAAGAAGTCATATAAAAAAGACACATATACATGCACGTTTAGAGCAGGACAATTTGCAATTGTAAAAGTATGGAACCAACCTAAATGCCCATCAACCCACAAGTAAATAAAGAAAACGTGGTATATATACACCATGGAATATTACTCAGCCATAAAACGGAACAAAATAATGGCCTTTGAGGCAACCTGAATGGAGTTAGAGATCATTATTCTAAGTGAAGTAACTCAGGAATGGAAAATCAAATATTGTATGTTCTTATTTATAAGTGGAAGCTAAGCTATGAGTACACAAAAGCATAAGAATGATATAATGGACTTTGGAGACTCAAGAAAAGTGAGAAGGAATGAAGAATAAAAGACTACATATTGGGTACAGTGTACACTGCTTGGGTAGTGGGTACACCAAAATTTCAGAAATCATCACTAAATAACTTATCCATGTAACCAAAACCACCTGTTCCCAAAAACCCATTGAAATTAAAATTTAAAAATTAAAATTAAAATTAAATAAAATTTAAAAGAATATATTTTTAAGTATGGATTAATTTTATACCTAATTTCAACAGAATATTAAATTATTTTCAAAATAAATGGTTGAATGAAAAATAAAAAAGCATAACTGCAGCAAGGTTTCTATGTGGTTACAGCTCCATAAGAAAGCTAGACATTCACCTGGAAAGAATAATTTATTACTTCGAATGCATCGAAGGCTTTTCTCAGTGATGCCAGATGCCTAATTTTACTGTCTCCTCTTTTGTGAGGCTAAAGAATAATACATACAAACACTTCAGAGAATAAACTTTTATATTATTCCCAAAGCTTTTTAGAGGGCATGGCTCACAAGTTACACAGATAATCTTTTCATTCTAATAATATTTAGCTACTTTTGAAAATTACAGTCTCCATTATAATCACTTCAATTTCTCTTCTCTTTAGCATTGCTCATAAGTCATCTCATAGATATAAGTATACAATTTAAAATATTTAGCTAATCAAGTAACCAGCTACTGAGTTACTCTAAAAAAATCTATCATCCATAATTGAAATAGGACACCAAAAAGCAAAAGAAAAATATAAATACAAAGAGTTATAATATACAACTGACAAATACAGTGTTTGAAAAATTTCACGAATAGCTAATAACAGAAATGGAAGTCTCAACAATTCATTCTAACTGTTCAACAGCTTCCTACTCAAAACGTTTGACACGTCCTTCATATGACCCCAAAGCAACAGTGTCATATGGAAAATTGAATTAAAAAGTTTACAATGCAGAAATAATGCCACACATCTACAACCATCTGATCTTTGACAAACCTGAGAGAAACAAGAAATGGGGAAAGGATTCCCTATTTAATAAATGGTGCTGGGAAAATTGGCTAGCCATAAGTAGAAAGCTGAAACTGGATCCTTTCCTTACTCCTTATACGAAGATTAATTCAAGATGGATTAGAGACTTAAATGTTAGACCTAATACCATAAAAACCCTAGAAGAAAA
>NC_045436.1:64694145-64736317 GCF_002776525.5 Piliocolobus tephrosceles
AAAAAAAAAAAAAGTTTACAATGCATGGTGTGTCCAGTGTTAGGTGAATGGTGCAATTATCAGCAAAGCTGATGAGCTCTGGAAAAGAATAAAAACAAGAGGTTTTTTGGTTTGTTTCTGCACAATTGCCTTTTCAGAGTACTGGAACGATCATAGTTCATCTACCTTGAAAATTGGAAACTTTCAGAAGGACCTCAAGTGCAGAATATAAGAATGTCAACAGTTCCTATGTCATGCATGATATAAAATATTTTGCACTTTAGTGAAATTAGCTTATCATAGTGGCCAAAAATAGACTCTAATTCTGGTTAACAAAAGTGTAATACCATAGGTCTGGTATTTGTGTATATCTCCTCTCCCCTAAAAAGTAAAAAGCAAGACATAAGATATACTTAAAAGAGGCCAAATAGACTATCTATAAGGGATTTAAGCTTTCTTGGCTCTTAAAACCAGGATTTTGTGATTTAATCCCATTTGCTGTGAAGTCTGACTGAATGCACATATAAGGAAGTGAGGTAAGCTTCATTACTGAGCATTTTTGGTTCCCAAAGACTGAGTAGTGTGTTGTGTTCCATTTTCTCCATTTGTTACGTGGTTGCAAGAGTGCGGATGGATGCACACCTGCATCCAATTTGGTAACACAAACACAGGGTTCTGCTGGCAGAAGAAGTAAAAAACTGGAATGCATCGAAGGCTTTTCTCAGTGATGCCAGACGCCTAATTTTACTGCCTCCTCTTTTGTGAGGCTAAAGAATACGTAAGATTACAGAGCAAGCAGACAAGTTTTTTTTTTTTTGGCAAGTTCAAATAACCTGAAAATAGCAATGATAATAATTTTTACATAAATGTCATCCAGCCTCATAAATGTTTAAATACTAAGTTAAATGACTCAGATTTTAAAATAGCCTTACATGGTAACTATATGTCAGTGTTTAATCTTACAATAGGGGAGCTAATGCAGAATAGATTAATTGTTTATCAGGGGATATATATATACCCTGTGTTAGAATCAGACATGGAATCCAGAACTTGTGAACTCCAAGGCCTCATAGCAGTTTAGAGCTGCTTATAATTCTTTCTCCCAGCACTTTTATTTGGAAATACTGTAACAAATTACATATAAATCTCCTGAATATATTATCTATATTTTTGGTAAATTCCTTTCTGCTACCCTATTATGTTATCAAAACTTTTCTTCAATATTTCAGAAGTGAACTGGAATAGCTACAAATGTAGGGCTCTTAATAAAGAACGTTCAATGTATCATTTTCAAACAAAAAAAGAAAAGAGCTAATTTACCTCTAATAAGTATTCACTGACACTTGGAAAATATGTGCCTGTAAGTTTGGAGATAATTACAGATAATGTTTTTGTGAAATATGGTAATACCCTATAGCTATTCATTCCTGATAAATGTTCACAGTTAATTCATTGTAATTCAATTTAATGTGTTACTGGAGTCAAGCTCTGAATCCCATATTGAACATAGTGAATGTCGTCCTTAGGAGGCATTTAAGAAACAATTCTGCAATAACTGCAGGATTTCAAGTAAACAAAATAATGATGTAATATCTAGATGGTTTTTATTTTTGAGCATCTTTAACTTCTAGAACCTTAAGTCTTTCGTGGTCTGGCTATGTATTTGGCATATGTGTGTACAATTTTTCTTAAGTTAAACTATGAAATAAAGTCTATAACTTTTTTTCCCTACATCTTACTTTCTCATGATTCTAGGAAAGGGTAATTTAAATAATCATTTTAGTTGTCAACATGAAAATCATTATATCTTTTAGGAAAACAGGCAACACTGCCTTACTCTACTAACACAATAATATGGTGACAGTAAAATCCACTGTTAGTCTCTCTGATGAGAACATAATGGTGTCAGCCTGGCTTGGGTTCATTCTGGATTTCATCACATTTAACCTATTAGTCAAAATCTCTAGGCCTGTTTCCTCTACTATAGAAGAATTGTTTCACAGAATTATCGTGAAGGTCAATTAAAAGAAGCATTTGAGACTCTTTCTGGTATGTATCTTAATATGTAAAATATATGTAAAAAATATATACACACATATCCCTTCCATTCTCAAATGCACTCTTCAAATTCCCCAAAAATCTACTTTACACCTTTTCAAATACAGTAAGAATTCATGAATTATTTACTTAAATCATTCTAGATATAATAATTATGGATAATAAGTATTAGTGATGTCTTCTAATAATTTTCTAATATTATTTAGGAAGCAAGACACACAAGCTCAGGTATTTGTCCCCTACAAACCTCTTGTTGCAATTTGATCCTAGTGGGAGGTGTTTCGGTCATGGAGGCAGATCCCTCATGAAGGGTCTGGTGCTCTCCTTGCAGTAATGAGTAAGTTCTCACTCTATCTTTACTGAGAGTGACAAAGAGTCTGGCACTCTCTGCCCTCTCTTGCTGTCTCTCTCACCATGTGACACACTAGCTCCCCTTCTCCTTCTTCCATGAGCCCCCTCGACAGAAGCAGATGCTGGTGCCATGCTTCTTGTGCAGCCTGCAGGACCGTGAAATAGTAAATCTCTTTTCATTATAAATTACCCAGTGTCAAGTACTCCTTTAGAGCAACACAAAGCAGATCAAGACAAATGCATTACATATTTAGAGAATATCATACAACTTCTTTAAAATTCAGTAGGTGTGATAAGAAAATGTGACTACCAGAAAGGAGTAAATTTAAGAATAAACTGGAAGTTTGCCAGAAGTTCTAGGAAAGAATTGACTAGACAGCTGAGAGACAGCTTTGTTCTTCAATCTTGTCTCACCATAGGCCTAAATGCCTTCACTTCTACATTAGTATTACCTTCCCCCTGCCCTCTAAAATCCATCATGATCTCCAGAAACTTGAGTTTCCTCTCATCATTTCTCTGCTCAAGAGCCTACAAAGCTTCTGTTACCCAGGCTTATGTAGTTAAACTTCTCTTCCTTGTTCTCAGTCTCTCCAAAACATTTTCTGTGCACCTTCACTAGAGTCAATTTATCCATACATTCCTACATCTCACCTCCACATTTCTTTAGAGAAACATTCTCCCATTAGTGTTGCTCCTTCTGCAAGGGTCTAGCTTTGTTATCTGTATTAGTCTTCTCTCCTCAACTTGACTAAAACCAGAAACTGTGGTATCCTTACAGGAAGTCACGTTCCAGGAGGTACCAACAAGCAAACTATATATGAATAATGCCCTCTTAAGTTGGGCAATAGGGAGGTCCAGTACACTTATCTACCATTGATATGGTACATCACCGAAAGGAGCGTCTATGAGTAATGAGTATCCATTTAAAATATTTAATCAAATGTGAAATCAAGCAGAAAAAACACAGACTCTTAAGTAGAATATAAATAGTCTATAAGATTGCTGAATATTTAAATAACTATGAATTGCCATAGACTGACTGAATGTTGGTAATATATTCAGCTATCTATAATAAATTAAATGTCATCATGTTTTCTAGATAGTTTTCACATTAAAACCTAGAAGCAATTTATGGCCAGTGAAATAAGTGCTAGTAGTAATCAATAGTCATTGAAACTTACCCCATTCTTTAAAATTCTTAGATGAGTAGAAATTGAATTAATATACACTTATTATATTGAAGAATGCATGTACATACTGAAGATAACCACCTATTTTAAAAAGTGTGAAGATCATAATATCTTTTTAGGAAAAAATTAAAAGCATCAGTTTATGTCTTTTTCTGCTTTGGGACATATTTTTACCAATATATCTAAGTGGCTAAAAACAGAATTATAGATTATGTCATGAATAACAATGCCAAAGTTCATCTATTTTACTATTTACTCAAGAATTGTGTATGATGTACTATACCGTATGCTTATAAAGAGACAAGTAATAATAATTTACTACATGCAAAGATGACCCAAATATTAATTAGAACTAACCCAGTTTAAATGAAGTTTAAATTAGAACACGATAAAACATAGGAAGAGAGTCAAATAATACAGTAACATTTCTCAAACAGATTGCACACAAAGAAATAGGATCACGTTTCAAATAATCTTGTGTAGTGTATACTCTTGTTATTCACTGGATATTCTAACTCATCTAGTTGTGTGCGTGTCTCAATTACTTTCTTATTAAAGCAAAAGCTAACGAAAATTCAACACTTTTTGGAGATGGCCTAAACTATAAAAATGATTCAATTTCTAACAATGATGTAGCAGTTATATTCTTGGTTTTATCAGTGGTGCATGATGTCCAGTAGTACAGAAATAAAGGAGCAAATTAATAAGAAATGTGTCAGCCCAGTAAGGCTGATGGTTGAGTGATGGGACAACTAGCTTTAGCATCAGCCTCCAGCCAGATACAGAACTGATGAAATTTGCTGAAGTGGCTCTCAGTCACATCTTTATTACCAGCTTCAGGGCCAATCCAGTAAAATATTTCTTTTTAATGTACGTTTTTCTTTTAACAGTAAAACAAAACAGTTTCAATTTTACAAGCAAAAATGTTTCTCGTGATTTAAAAAAGACACAAGATGACCTAAATTTAGAAAGAAGGCAAAAAGTACTAATAGAGTATAAACTAAAATGCCATATCAGGCCATAGAGAAAATATAAAGCTGAGTAAGACTCAAATTCCTGTCCACATGGCAATAAGGAATCATATTTGAGAAACAGTAATTATAATTTAAATCACAATATAACTGGTACTATGGAACACAGAGTGTTAAAGAATAAAATTAATAAGAAGTATTTATTTCTGCTTTAGGAAAAGTAGAGGGTTCTATGCGTCAATTGCCTTCTCTTCAACCCTCTGGAGAGGGAGGGATTCCTGCCCTAGAGTTATGGGGATGGCCCAACACATAGCACCTAACACTGGACAGATGAGATCAACACCAGTTTAGTAGTCACGTACACCCACAGGCTGGGAAGAACAATACTGCCTGCCACACAGGGACACACACAATGGTTACATTTGGGAATAGAGTATACAACCAGTGGTTGTGGGAAGCAGGTTCTGCAGAATCAAGAGGTTGAGATGCCCCATGATTTCTATGGGAGGACATGATTGGTTTGAGTAATTTTATGAGTTTACTGATAACTGAAACCCAAGGATAAGCAGGAACCGCACCTGATTTCTTGCTAAGGAGGGTTGTGTGGCTAGGGGGATCTTATCTACAATAACAGGGCGAAGAGAACTTGCAATTAGGCTATTTGAAGCCTTCATGGTTTCACCAGATGTCAATAAAGCACAGGATATTTGGCCTTCATTTCAGGTCTCACCTCATTATCTACAGGATAGAATCAGAGATGTTGTATTCAGGAAGCACATTTGAATTCTCAAGTTGTGTATTGTTGGAAGGATAGCAATTCAACAGGCTGCAGGTTGAGATATAAGGGGTGTATCTTAAGTTCATGGAGAATGGGAAGAGTTGAAAGTGTTCAAAAATGTTAAGGAAATTTTAAATGAATGTACATTTCATCATTTTGCAAGAGACTGCTGACATTCTATGTATTCTTCTAATTTTAGATGTGTTGCTTATACAAATGTGTTTTTATGAAATATAGAGTGTAAGATAGGAGACAAAATTCAGTATTTGAATTACAACATAAACCTTTATGAAGGCACATAATTTACTAGGATATATGAAATAAAAGCTGATGTTTGACCATAGTAACCTGATAAAAAATTATTTCAGCTGTGACTGTCTCTTCCAACTGAACTCCAAAGCTTTATGATTATAGAAACTTTGTGTATCAGACCGAAAAATGTAAAACCTTAGAGATGCAAACTACATTTACTCCAATCATGCTCTTACCAGAGGATCCTGACTTGTGGATCATTCCAGCAGCAGGAAATACACAGGTTTGTGAGACAACTCACTTTATCCTTAAACATCACATTGTGTCCTGTACTGAACTGGAATGTTTCTTTTTACAACTTCAATCTATTGGTTCAAGTGCTGCTTTCTGAATCCAATGTGCACAGTAAGTATAGTCGGCCCTATGTGTGATCAAGAAGATGAAAAATGGCTCTGGCAGCCTACAGCTAGGCCATGAAATTCCCAGCGGACGGTAAACACGGTTACAGGATACAAACAATATAAACAATTATCAAACAAAGCACACATGACTGTGATGGAACAAGACAAAGACAATGCCACTCAGTGACCAGGTCAAAAATAATATAGAGACTCTGCCACCACAAGATGAACTAAACATATTCCTTTCCTTCTCACTCCACTTCAGTAATCCCTCCTAGATAAAAATTACCAAAATACCCAGTTACCATACTGTTCCCACTTCCATATGGCACCCAATCCAGAATGGCCTCAATTTCCTTTAAGTTTTAGAATCACAGAGAATATCCCCAAATCTTGTAGTAAGACTTTCCTTACTACCTCCTACCATGACACCACACAGTTCCAATGATGGACATTCTCTTTCGCCCTAGAAATCATCCTGACTGAAGATGTATTCCTAGTGGTCTTGGGTGAGTTTGACGTTACAGTACTTGACTCTCTCTGGGATTCAGCAGGCTTGGGTTCTAGTCCCAAGTTCTGTTCCCATTTAAATGTTACACCTTGGGTAAGTCACTAAACTTCTTTAGGCTTTAGTTTTTAAAAATGAGAAATAAGACTAAAATTGGTGATTTCTTTGAAGTTTTGAATCACAGGGATTATGAATTATTATACAGAATCCTTAAGTCCATTATAAACATATGAATTTCCTTATAAATGTGTATTGAAAATACTGCTACTCTTATATGAGGACATTTGAAGGTTTAGACCTTAAAAGAAACCTTTATACTTGGGTTTGGAAACAACTGGACTGCTTTTGAAAGTTCATATAGTTAGAACCTTCCTAGTGAACACAGTAGCACTGATATAGCTGTCATAAGTTATCTTGGCCATCTTGGAAAGTAAAGAGAGTGTGAGGAAAATTCTAGAGTTTCTATCTGTGGGGGTGGAGGGTGAAGTGTTGCCAGCAGTCCGACTATCTATCATAAGACATATATCAACTTCAGAACAAACATTAATCGATGTGATGCCCAAAGGAGTCTGGGACATTGGAATGGGGCACACTGTATAGAATTTCACTTATTTCTTAGTTATGCTTGGGGATGAGAACTACTGAGACTAATGTGAATGAATGAGTTCTGAGGTTAGTTGCAGAAGTCTACCCTGATTGCTAACAGAAGTCTCCCTCAGAGGAGTTAATGCAGAACAATACTGAATTGTAAGGTTTTTGGATTATAGGCATGTTTTTAAATCATTAATTTAGAATTCTAAAAATCCCAGTTTTAGCCTTGAATTAACCTTCACACATAATGGCCTATTTTTCTTCAGACTCTCAAGATTTCCGCCATCATTCTTATGTACTATATTATGAACCTAAGAGTTGTCTCCTGAATGCAGTTTTTGTGCTATATTTAGCAAAAGGATGCTTCCTGTTCTTCCTCTATAGATATTCCTCAATGAGTACAGAGTCTTCACTCATTAACACTATGAATAGTCTTTCTTCAGACAAAGCATTAGAAAAAAAAGCCTCCTATTCTGTTAGGGGAAATGGAAATTTGATTTATGTGAATATATTAATAAAGAGAACTTGAATACAAGTGTCTGTCCTTCAGACCATTATGAGTTTACCCTAATTAGTGTCAACCATTTAAGTTTCCTTGCAAAGAAATCTATGCTGGCCATAACCTCAATTTAAAACAAAATATTTATTATTTTAACTATGTCAGTGGAAATATTATACCTGAAATTTAAATATATATTCATTTACTGGTTTTTATAAAAGTTCAAGAAATAGGCCTGAGGTTAAGCCCATTTCTATACTGAATAAGGTTATTATTCTTTTTTTTTTTTTTTTTTTACAAGTACTAACAAGGATTAATGAAATGGGATTTGCAAAGTATTTTGAGTCTTCAGGAAAAATATTAAACAGATCATTTGGTTGAATATTTCGAAAACCAAATTAATTTATTAGTTTGATTATGTGTAGATACATAAAATGCCTATGTATATTGTGTGTGTTTATGTATGTATAATACTGAATAAGATGCATTAAATTGTAATCTGACAGGAAGCTTACCAGAAAGTTCAACTTAATCATCATGTATGTACATATAAATTGGTCTTATTCTTATCTGAGACGTATGTCCAGCATTGTCCTTGGAATTTATTAACAGAAATACAGATGAATAAATGACCCCTCTCCCCAATAATATCTTATCTCTCCCTTTCCCTTCAACTTCAATTATACAAAGTTTATGTGCAGTTTTCTTATTATTTTACTGAAACTGTTTTTGAAGTTCACCATCAACATCTCAGTAATCAAATTCAAAGGTCTTTTATCATTACTCACCACATTGTACCCACTGGAATAACTTGTTGTTACTTCGTTAAAAAAATCTGTCTCTCAATACAGCTGTTCAAAAAATGTATAGCTTTTTCAACTTTTACTGTTAAGTTACTGTCTTCTGAAAGTAACATTTTCTCACTTGTGTGTTTTCATATTCTCTACTTTTATTTCTATCCTCTTTCCCTTGAAGGGGACACCTGCCATGACTAATACATCCTGATAACCCAAATCTATTTCTGCAACAATCTCCCCTTTTCAGGGAATTTTTGCTCACTTCCCACCGCTTGTCCATCTCATTACTTAAAATATGACATGCTGGGAAATCATTCATTTATCCAGACTAAATACAGCATCTTCAAACTCTTTACTTTGTGACTTACATACTTTTCTTAATGGCACTACAATCAACAATCGCATTCAGGCTTAAAAGCTATAATCTTAGATTGCAAAAGCACATATCCATTTGACCTCAAATCCTTAGAATTCAAACTCTCTGGCTTTAACATCTGCTCATTACTCTTTTACTATATCTTCATGAAGGTTCATAGCACATGATTTAACATGGTGTATTACAACAGCCTCATGGTCCACTCCTAATCTATGGAAAGGCAGTCTTTCTTCTGCGTAATTCCAATCAGCCTCTTCAACCACTCAAAAATGTTCAATGGCTTACATTAATGCTGAGTAACGTGCAAACTCCATTGACAGTCCTCCTGGACATAACATTAAACTATTTTTTGTTTGTTCCCAGTATTGTTCACAACTACTTTCAAATAAGCAATATAGCAATTTAATAATATACACTTGATGTTCTCTAAATAAGGTGTGTGCTTTTCTTACTCTCTGCATGGGAAAAGCTGAAATTGGAAGAAATTACATCTACATTTTAGACACAAATTCTAAGAAGTCTAGACAGTTGAATCCTACTATTCCTTCTCTTAATGTGTCTAAAACTTGATTCTGTTTTAGATTAACCAAATGTATTATATATTCATTCCTGTTAAATGCATACTGTGCAACAAATTACCACAAACTTACTAACTTAAAACAGCATATATGTATTACCTTACAGTTTCTGTAGGTTAGAATCCAGGTGCAGCATGGCCGGAGTTTCTACTCAGGGTCTCACTAGCTGAAATCAAGGATTTTGATAGGGCTATGGTTCTCACCGAAGTCTTGAGGTCCTCTGTGTGTTTTGGCAGAATTTATTTTTTTTGTGGTTGTAGGGCTGAGGTCCCAACTTCTTTTCTTTTCTTTTGTTTTTAAGCTGTTGGCCAGGACCACTCTCTTCTTCTAGATGTCTCCTTCAGTTTCTTTCCATGTGGGCCACAAGCACCATTGAGAACATGGATACTGGGTTTTCTCTAGGCCACCTAAAGTGTGTCTCTCTGCAACCAACTAAACGCTCTGCTTTTAAAGACCTCATGTGATTAGCTCAGACCCACATGGATAATTGTTCTATATAAAAGTCAGCTGATTTGGTACATTAATTACATCAACACAATCAATGCACAGCAGTATCTAGTTAATGTTTAACTGAAAAACAGGTATAAGCTGTGTAGATACGAGGGAATCTTAGGGAGTCATTTAGGATTCTGCTTACCTCACAGGCTTACATTTTTTTTTCAATACTGTTGGCATATTTTGCTATTATGAGCCAATAGTTTCTTTCAAGAGCAGTCAAAATTGTTGACTAGTTGGTGGCAAAAGGGAAGCAACAAAAATTGTTGACTTTGGCTCCATATTTTACCAATTTTAAGTAACAATATGAATAATACTGCATTCAATAATTCAAATCAGGCATAGAAGTATATGTTCACACTAACTTAATTTGGTAATATCATTACTATATGATATTTTTCCAAGGCAAATTGTTAAGGGAGCCATACTGGGTGTCTTAGTCCATTTTATGTTGCTATAACAAAATACCTGGAGCTGAGGTTTATCTAGCTCACAGTTCTGCAGGCTGGGGAGTATAAGAAGCATGACCTTGGCATCTGCAGGCTTCTGTTAAAGGCTTTTCCTGGTCTTTTTGATTTTCCTGAATCAAAAAGAAAGTGGACACAGGCTAAGAGACAAAACCCAAGGGATGTCCTTCCCGTTACAACAACTCAGAGTCAAGAGAACAAATTCATTAGCCTGAGAACTAATCCAATCTATCAAGAGAAAGAACTCAGTACCGTGAGAACAGCACCAAGCCATTCATGAGGGATTCACTCTCATAACCCAAACACCTCCCTCTAGGTCCTACCTTTCAACATTGCCACATCAGGGATCAAATTTCAAGATGAATTTTAGTAGGGACAAACCATATCCAACCATAGCACTGGAATCTTTAATTATTGAAATTGCCAATTCACCACACAAGATCTTAAATTATCTAGGCCAGTTTTTCTTATTCTCTATGCAACAGACTTTGGGATCTAAATCAAGAACTCAAGAATTTAGGCAATTTCCTCTTTCTGCAGACAAGCTTGGACCCATTTGGAGGCACACTGGTGCCGAATGTGGATGGCTGTTTCTTTCTGAGTAAAATACATGTTAGGCTTGGTTAACAAAATAACAGATTCAAACATCACTTGATCCTTTAGTCAAACCTCTTCAGAGTGCTAACATTTCAGGGCTTGTCAGAGCAATCAATCCCACATTAGTTGTATTGTGATTTCTTGGAATGCAAGGGCCATATCTAAAATATTTAAATGCTTTAGCAAAGTCTAATAGTAAATAACTTATTAAAAGTTAAGGATTTCTAAAGACTATGCTTAGCTCCTTAAGGAAATAACTTTATCAAAATTAAATTCTATATACCAGCCATGAGAAACTACTATATGAAGAACATTTTTGCATCTTCTCAAACATACATTGGAAAATCTTGCTAATAATATTAACCAGCATCCCTTATGTCAGCAGCCACATGATAACTTTCTATTAATATTCAGATGAAAGCTAGTTTTGGTGACAGGTCAATTCAGTTCAAGAACCATGTATTTAGAGCCTAAGGTCAAAGACACTAGGCTAGGCCAAAGGGATGCTAAGGTGGAAAAATAATTGGTTTTGTTCCCTGAAAGAGTTTAAAGGTACATATGTATTTCTTCTCATGAGAATATTAATGACTTACTTACTACTGTTTCCTTTTTGCTTTAACTGCTAAGAAATACAGGGCTAAATCTTGTGTTCTCCTCTAGTAACACATTTCTGGGAGCATTTATGTCTTCACTTCTCTAAATAAATGGTCTCTGACTTTGTTTTTAAATTTTTTAAAGAAAATGTTTTGCTATTTATTCTTGTAAGCTGCTTCAAATTCTTTTTCAGAAGCAAGTGACATTTTAAATGAAACTTTAAAAATTGAAATAGTATTTATAATATTTTCCTTCCAAATTGTGTATCACATTATCTTTAGGCATTGAAAACATTCAACAATGCTACAGTATAAAGGGTATTTTATAAAAATCTACATAATTTTATAGTTTTTAAAGAAATCTTACTGTAAATAAAATTATTTTCAACTTAAATAGTGCTGGAAGATCAGATTTTTCCATTTTTCTTTAGGATTTAATTAAAATTATAAAAACTCATTAAAAATTAAATGACTGTCAGAAACATTATAAATCTTTTTAAGATGTTTGCCTTTTTTTTTTTAAAGCACTGTCTTGTAAAGTAGCATTATGTAAGTTGCACGTAGTACCTCATGCCTGTAATAACAGCACTTTGGGAGTCCAAAGCAGGAGGATCACTTGAGGTCAGGAGTTCAGGTCTACCCCGGCCAACACGGTGAAACCCTGTCTCTACTACAAATACTAAAATTATCCAGGTGTGGTAGCGTAAGCTTGTAATCCCAGCTACTAGGGAGGCAGAGGTGGGAGGATCACTTGAACCCAGGAGGAGAAGGTTGCAGTCAGCTGAGATTGTACTGTTGCACTCCAGTCTGGGTGACAGAGAGAGACTCTGTGTAAAAAAAAAAAAAAAAAAAAAAAGCATCATGTAAAAGTGAAGAGGAATGTGACATTTATTTTATTATTTCTATGTACCGTACACTGTCTAAGCATTTTACTTAGTTCATCTTATTTAACAACTCTGTAGATGATTAGACAGGAGTGTAGCATTTGCATTCTATGAGCCAACTACAGAGCTAGGTATTTCCAAATACTTGAATACTTACAGCAGTTAACACTTAAGCAACCCTATAAATTTAATTGACCCCATTATTTTTATATGGAAAAGGTGAGCCTCACAGAAGTTAAGCAACTAGGTAAAGGCTATACAGATAAAAACAAGAATCCAGATATGGTAAGGAAAATTCTAAGATGATCCCCAATGATCCACATGCTTGTACAATTCCCTCCCCTTTCATGTGAGAAGGACCTGTAACTGGAATTTCACCAACAGAATGTGGTATCAGTTGTAGGACTTCACTGCTGTGATTATGTCATATGGAAAAGGTGAAGAAGTTGAGCAGCTATAATTAGGATCCCTAAATCAGTTGACTTTAAATTAATCACACGGGATCTTGGATAGCTCTGACCTAATCTTAAAAGGCCTTTGAACACCTGTCTAGAAGTAAGAAACAAGCAGCAGCAGCAGCAGGTGCTCTCTTTTATGTCTGAAAGAGTAAAATGCATGTGTAGAAGGGTCCACGTGACAGAGAACTTTAGTCCTACAATCACAAAAAACAGAACTCTGCCAGCAACCAGGGAGTTGGAAGAGGACCTGGAGCTCAAAATGAGATTATCATCCTGGTCCACAGCTTGATTTAAACTTCCTAACACCCTGATTCATGGACCTGACTAAACTGTGCTCAGATTTCTGACCCACAGTAACTGCGAGATAATAAATGTCTGTTATTTAAGGCCACTGAATTTGTGGTAATTTGCTATGCAACAATAGAAATCTTATGTACCAGGTGTGACTCATTTAGAATCCTATCATATTTCCATTATATTGTTACCATATTTTCTTATGACATATGGCCTATGCCGTAGTTGTCTAACAACAGCTATTTCCCCATCATTCTTTTTTTCTATCATAACATTTTCCCAGCTTCCCTTGCAATAAGGTATGGAAAAATAAATACATTCAAATTAGAAAGACATAAAGAGAAGTAATGTGGGAGGCTTTAGGAAAAGATTTTCTTCCTTGATAAATGGGAAAACCATTCGAGGAGATCCATCATTTGTTCCTTCCTTTCTTTGATGTGACTGCATGAGAATCCAATTGTTTGAAAGTGCAGCCACCATATTGTGTCTTCAAAGGGAAGACCAAAGACGAGGAGAGATGCTGAGCCACAACTCTGCCAGTACCAAACTGCTTATAAGCAAACACATTGATGTGAAAAAATAAATCCCCAATGTTTTAGCCTTTTGTGACAATAGACATAATAGAGTCTAGCTGGTAGGACATGCTTGCAGCTGAAATAAACTGTATTTGTCAATGTTCTACAGAGAAACAGAACAAATGGAGTGTGTGTGTATGTGTATGTGTACAAGATATTTATTTTAAGAAATTGATTCATATGATTATGGAGACTTGACAAGTCCCAAATCTGATGTGGGAGTCTGGCAGGCTGGAGACTTAGGAAAGGGTTGAAATTTGAGTTGAAGAGCAATATGCTGTAGAAACAGAAAGAACTAATATTACGGATGAACTCTGAAGGTCGTTTGCGGAAGAATTCCCTCTTGATAGCAGAATAGGCTTTTTACTTATAGGCTTTCAACTGCATAAGGCCCACATTATGGAGGTCAATCTTCTTTATTCAAAGTCCCACCAGTGAAAATGTAAATGTCATCCAAAACAGCATCAGATAAGCACTCCAGAATAGTGTTTGATCAAATATCTGGGCATCATGGCTCAGACAAGTGGACATATGAAATTAATTATCACAGCACTCTCACTGATAAAGGAAAAAAATGTCTTATCCTGATGATAACTCTACATACTTCATGAGAAAATACAATTTAGCTTCAACAATAAAAACAGCTGTCTTTTACTGAGTGATTATTTTTTGCCAAGTGTTACTACACTTTTAATAATTTATTTTATTTAATCCACATGTCAAGATTGTAAGGGGTTTTAAATCTTTTATTTATTTATTTATTCACCAATTATTTATTTGGCACTTAAAACGTGCCAGAGATGCTTTGGGGGCCATGCACATACCAGTAAACCAGAAAAAGTCCCAACCCTCATGAAACATATATTCCAGTGAGGTAGGTCAGACGGTAAGTCAATGTTTATTACACACATATGTGACATAATGCTATCTAATGATTAGTGCTGTAAAGAAATCTAAAGCAGGTTATAGAGGTAAGAAAGAAGTGATGTATTTAAAGGTAGCAATATTTCAATAAATGATGTGAGGGAGTGAACTGTATGTGTATCTGAGAAAAAAAAAAATAGTACAGGTAGAGAGTAGAATACATGCCCTGAATGACAATGAGCTCAGCACATATAAAGAACATGAAGAGGCCAGCAGTCATTATTAGGATCGAGTGAGCCAAGGCCAGAGGGTTAGGAGATGATGGCAGACATAGCTGAAAGTAAATCATACATTAATAGATTCATTGGGAAGTTTTAAGGAAACTGTTGTGATCAGATTAATTTTTTTTTTTTTTTTTTTTTGAGAAGGATTCTCACTCTCGCACAGGCTGAGTGCAGTGGTGTGATCTTGGCTTACTGCAAACTCAGCCTCCTGGGTTCAAGTGATTCTCCTGCCTCAGCCTCTCAAGTAGCTGAGACTACAGGCACACACCACCACGCCCAGCTAATTTTTTGTATTTTTATTAGAGATAGGTTTTCACCATGCTGGCCGGGTTGGTTTTGATCTCCTGACCTGGTGATCCGCCTGCCTCTGCCTCCTAAAGCGCTGGGATTACAGGCGTGAGCCACCACACCTGGCCCAACTAATGTTTTAAAATATTACTCTATCCCCTGCATGAAGCTGGACTGAAGGGAGCTAAGGGTGGAAGCAAAGATGCCATTAGAAGGCCAGTGCAGCAGTACAGGACAGAGATGATGGAGGCAGGAAGCTGGGTGACAGAGGTGGAGGGGGTAGGGTGATTGCTGTTGACTCCTTTTCATAGATTAGGAAGCTGAGCTTGGGAAATGTTAAGAAAGTTACTCAGGTTAACAGAAAAACAACTCAACAAAAATAAAATTAAAAGAGAAAAATGCCTGAACAATAAAGAATCTTTCTTCAAGACAAAATGGTTTAGAATGAGAATGGGATTTTTATATCTTCCACATCCACTTGGTAGGAGAATAATGATGTTTTGTTTTCTCTTGACCAAGATTGTTGAAATGGCATCACTTGAGCAAGAATTTAAATCTGGAGAGGGCATAATTATTCATATTTAAAGTATCATGGTATGTAAATAGAACATTGCTGATCACTCATTGCAAAACAAACATAGTAAACTTGATACTCATACCTTTTCCCCCTTTCATTTTAACTTAGATACTTTCCAAACTATCCAATAAGAATTATTGATTATTCAGTGAGAATATATTTTTGTAAAATGATGACCTAGTAAATACACACACTCAACTGAAACACGCATTTCAAGACATAGTATTATCTCCACTGTTCATGACGAACTCTAGAATTTTTAATTCTGTTCTATTTTTTAATGCTAGATGCAAACCTCTAACTTCATTTTGAAACCTACTAATAGATCAATGATTAAAGTCTCAAAAGCAGTGGAGCAGAAACCTGGAGAAAAATTGTAAATATGTAGCTCCTGTGCCCATTTGTGTCTTTCCCTCCTTGGGTACAGGATTATTACATAGTTCCTCTGAGGTCAATCCATAGCCCTAGAGCAACTGGGTTCATAACTATGACAGCAGGAACAGTCTCGGAGGCCTCTCCTTGGCTTTTTAACTTCTTGTTACATTTGCTTTTGTCAACAGGTAGCCACATATGGTAGTGTGGCAAAGTTAGGGACCTTAGATTGAAATTGTCTAAGATGGAAGGAGGGGCAGCAACTCCTTATCTGGCTGCCCAGGGTCATAGCACACTTGCCTTGGCAGCCCACTAGCAAAGGACCCATCAGTGAATAGTTAAGAGCAGGAGCTCCAGAAGGCAATGCCAACCTCTAGCCCTGCTCTAACACGAGTTGTGCAAGCTTCGAGGGTTGCCTAACTGTGCTTCAGTTTACTTAGGTTTGTAATAGCACTAAAGGATCTCACTCAGAGGATCACTGGGCTAGCAAATGAGTTGATGAAAGCAAAGGGTTTAGTCAAAACTTGCACACATTGAGCACTCAGTTGATAATTGTTATTACCAGTAGCAGTAGCAGAGCAAGGGCATGATGTCAGAGGGAAATGAAGCAGAAGATAGTGATTGAAATATGTTTCCTTATTCTTTACTACTCCCAAATGTAGGTGTGTATTAGAACCATATAAATATGAAAAAGACTAGAGCTGAAAGACGTCTTGACCTGTATCTGTCCAACCCCTTTATAGATAAGGATGCACAGGAACATTATTTCACAAAATTGTAAAAGAACCCGGCCAATTAAGTTTTATTGCCAAGAAGTAAATAGAAACTGCTAGTAAATATTTTTAAAAATTAAGAAACTTTATATATATATATATATATATATGTGTGTGTGTGTGTGTGTATGGTTTAGTATATTTGTGAGTTTTATATATTTTAATGATCTATAAATATTATTTATATATTATTATATAGATATATAAACATAATAAAATATGTAATATATAATACTTATATTTATATAATATTCATATTTAATATATAATATATTTATGTGTGTTATATAATATTTACATTTAATATATAATATAATCTTTCATCTATTGTATATTTATATCATATACTAAATATATATGATATAAATATATTATATGTTATATATTTATATCGTATACTAAATATATATGATATAAATATTATATTATATATTAAATGTTCCTATATAATATTTATATTGTATGTTAAACACTTTTATACTATAACTATATTATATATTAAATATTTCAAGATTGGAAAGATTACTTTCCAATACTATTAAGATAATCTTATCTAGTAATAATACCTAGAATGAATGAACACTCACACATGCACACGCATGTGCACACAGACACACGGCGATTTAATAACCCCTGGAATTAAATTACTTATTGTTTCTCACATATGATGAACTTGGAGACCTGTTTCTGTCAATCCCACTATATACTTACGTAGCTGTATTGTATCGGCAGCTGATATCTGAGCTTTAATTGGGCCCCAACCATAGGTAATGCATAGAGCTGGTAATATCTAGAGGGATCACTAATGTTAACACTCAAACAATAAAGTCAAATCTTCCATGAAGTCATTAGTGGAGTTAATGCTTGTCTAAAGTGTGTGCTAGTAGATAACTACTTAAATACATATATGCATATGGGTGTAGCTATATTTATATATATAGTGTATATATCTATTACTGTATCTACATCAGTTTATATGTATGTATATCGCATGCTTATACATGTATAACTATATATCAATATATGTGTGTTTATATATGTATGTGTATTTGTAGAGAGAGAAAGAAAGAGAGAGAGATAAGTAAGTAAAGGGATATTTTAAAATTTTGAAGCTAGTATATACATTGAGTTAATAGTAGCAAGCATCACTTAGATATTTAGTAGAATAATGAGCATTTTTGCCTATAGTGACAGCTAATGAAAAGAATTATGTTCTAAAATTATGTTCTAAAGATTTAGAGATTATATTCTAAAAATTATGGATTTTAGAATATGATCTATATTTATATGCAATGTGTATATATCGTATCTACATCTATATATGTGTGTACATTGCACGTTTATATATGTATAACTATATATTGATATGTGTGTGAATATACATGTGTGTGTATATGTACTGAAAAGATAATCATATTTTAAGATGATGATATGAACCTTTAAGTTTAGTACCAAATTTTCTGGCTTATTTATTTATATACTTTCTAACTGAGTTCAACATTCAAATAATAAATTTCCAAAATATATAGGCATATATATTGATGGAACCATTGATAACATACGTTTCTGAATACAGATATGCACACACACACACATACACACAAAATCAAGCCTTTTAAGAATGTAGAGGCTGCTTGTATCCAATTAATTAAAGCGTGGCACTGTCCTCTTCTAGAAAATTTTCTCTGAAATTGAACCAGAAGTACCTGGGTGACACTAAGTTTAAGAGAGAAACTCACGTTTCATAACTTAAATTCAAAGAGTAAGATGACTCTGATTAGTTCATTATGATCTGGTGAAAGAAATAGACTAATGATTACAAATGAATTTTAAAACAACATAATTTAAAAGCTACAAGAGGCCAGGTGTGGTGGCTCGTGCCTGCAATCCCAGCATTTTGGGAAGCCAAGGCTGGGGGGATCACCTGATGTTATGAGTTCGAGGCTAGCCTGACTAAATTGGTGATACCCCTGCCTCTACTAAAACTGCAAAAAAAATTAGTCAAGCATAGTGGCACATGCCTGTAGTCCCAGTTACTCGGGAGGCTGAGGCAGGAGAATCACTTGGACCCAGGAAGCTGAGGTTGCAGTGAGCCAAGATCGTGCCATTGCACTCCAGCCCCGGCAACAATAGCAAAACTCCATCTTTAAATAAATAAATAAAAGTGTTACAAGAAAAAAAAATTCCCAAAACTATAATTCACATTAATAGGATTTGATCTATCTAATTTATGCATTCATAAATAGGAAATATATATTTCAATATAGATTATTTGATTACTTTAATACTCTATTTTTTCACATCATTTGATTAGTTTAATACTCTATTTTTTAAAATATATTAATTGTGTTTTTAGAGGGCTTCTGCATTTGGTTGAGCAGTACACAAACTTATTGCCTGGGATGCGACTAAGGTGCCTAAGAAAAAAGACGCCTCCTTTTTTTAAAACAAACTTTAAGTTCTGGGATACAAGTGGCAGAACATGTAGGTTCGTTACATAGGTATACATGTGCCATGGTGGTTTTCTGCATCTATCAACCCATCATCTAGGATTTAAGCCCCACATGCACTAGTTATTTGTCTTAATGCTGTCCCTCCCCTTGCCCCTCACCCCACGACGGGCCCGAGTGTGTGCTGTTCCCCTCCCTGTGTCCAGGTGTTCTCATTGTTCAATTCCCACTTATGAGTGAGAATATGTGATTTCCCGTGTTAGTTTGCTGAGGATGATGGCTTCCAGCTTAATCCATATCCCTGCGAAAGACATAATCTCATTCCTTTTTATGGCTGCCTAGTATTCCATGGTGTATATGTATCACATTTTCTTTATCCAATCAATCATTGATGGGCATTTGGGTTGGTTCTATGTAAAAAGATACCTTTCTATAATTCATTCACTGGGCAGGACCACCTTTTATAATTTACTCAAAAGCTCCTTTTGTGTTAATTGTGCCCCTAATTGTTTGGCGTGACTACTTGTCTAAACAGCCCAGCTAAATATATGGATGTGTGATGGGTGGTGGTATGGAAGTAGAAGCCTAGAATTATTGAGTAATTTCAGTTTATGTGGCTAGGCCCTTGCAAATTAGGAACCTTGTATGCCACATCAAATCTTTATAGCCTCAGCTTTTATTACAGGCCCTTCTGCAGCAACCAGTTCCACACAAACTTCCACGAGCTTCAAACAGCAACCCCAAGACTACAACACACACCTCTTGCTTTCTGACTAGCGCTTCTTGGACACCTAGAGTGAACTGGGTACTCACTCATGGATGTAAAAGCCTGGAGTGTAAGAGAATTATAGCACATGTCAATAACTGTTTGCCAGTGGGAGAAGGAACCAACAGGTGGACATTTATTTTTGAGCTATATTTCCTAAGTCTCTTCAGTACATCCTATGACATTGGGCACCAGTTATTCACACTGATGGTCAACTCTATATATCCCCTTATTGGCTGCCTTTCCTTTCCTGATTCCCTCCCTAATCTCATACTCCCACTCCCCAGGATCACATGCTAAATAAATCACAACACAGAAACCTTTGATTCAGGCACTGCTTCTGTAGGAACTTAACCTAACACTCAAATATTTTATGATCACATACATATCCTTGATGGAACATCTTAAAGGAAAATTGATAGGAAACTCCAGTACACACATTCACAGGTCAATGTATATGTGTATGTTTCTGTGTTATTACAACTTTAAAGAAATTACAACTTTAATCAAATGAATCAAAAATATATTCTCTCACACACTATGTAGCTCAGAGTAGGAAGCTGAAATTGTATCCTCTTGTATCCAATTGTCAAGTCCATTTCTTACTTGGCTATCCTATTGTACAAATCCCTTCCACGCGGCATTCTTCATTCCCACTCTCTTGCCCTGCTCACTCTTATCAAATTTCAAACCCCTGTTACTTGCCTCAGTCTTGGGCCTGGCATGACTTTTTTTAAAGTATTCATTTCAAGCAGCAGTATTAAAATGTTATAATGTTTGTTTTCTTATTACAAAGGCAATATATTCTTTAAGAGACACTTTAAAAATCATAGATAAACAAAATTTGGGGGAAAAGCCACAAAAATTAACAATAACTGCAAGCATATGATGTAATCAGTGTTACCCTTTGGTAATTAAACTTCCGAATTTTTATGTGCATATCTTTTTTTTTCTAAGGCAGGAACATAATGTAAATAATATTTTATAATTGTTTTTAAACAACTGAAAACATTATTAACTTTTGAGATAATAAATATCTTTCTATAGTGTTTTCTAGCAGCCTAGTTCCTCTTCAATCATTTGTTCATATGTTCAGCAGATATTGTTTTAGATTTGCCTAATTCCCAAATTCTATTCTAAGTATTGCAGATATAATGACGCAGTCTCTGTCATTATGGGCTTTATATATAATGATTTCTCAGTATTAACAAAGGAATATTAACAAGCATGCTGAGTACTAAGAAAAGCACAGTGCTAAGAGGGTATAGAACATACACTATTCCTGGATCAGGAAAGAGAAACGTAGTATTACATTTCCTTCAGTCAAATTCTTGGACATTTACTTTGTTTTCAGTGTTTCACTAATTTTTTAAAAAAATCATGCCAGTGTGCATCCTTACAGATAAATCTTAACATAATTTCATAATGACTACTTGAGAATAAATGTATACAAGAGAAATTGAAGGGTCAAAATATATGTACCATTTTAAGAGTTCTAATTTTTTTATATACATTTTATATACACATCCTACAAAAATGTTATACCACACTACAGCAGATCACCCACTGTGCTCATGCTTATATGTTCTCTTTTGCCCTCATTAATACTGGATCTTCTGAAAATCTGTCTCTCGCTCTCTCCACCCTCCTTCCCTCCCTCTCTTCCCCATAAGTAGATGCCAATTACCTACTAAGTAGTTACACTTTAAAACACAAGAGAATGAGAGAGAGAGAGAGCTTTAAACCGAGAGAGAGAGAGAGAAAGAGATGGAGTTTTAAACTAATTTGTCTTGGATTTATTAAACTTGACTAAAATAAGAATCCCTTGTGGGGCTCGTAAAATTCCACATTTTTGGGCCCCTAAAAAAATCTTCAAGGGAAGGCACTGAAAATTTTATTTTTAAAGGTGCCAAGTTATTCTTTTTATAAAGCAAAAAAGAAAAAAAGTCAAACTTATTCATGAAAATGTCTGTTAAAATGCCTAAAGAACAGCAGACTGTATGGATTGTGAACTTCATGCTTATCAAGGAAACCAAGAATAATTATGTGCTGTCTTAAGGTCATCAGTGAAGCAAGTTCTACAGAAAATGTATTATTTCTTTGATCTAATACTCAATGACCACAAAACTGTTCCTTCAAGGACCTGTGCTGTCTAAACTTTGAAAGTGAAACTTATTAGAAAGTTCAAGAAAAAGCAGGTCAAACTGGTATCAGTATTTCCTTTATTATTTACTCTATTTAGGACAAATAAATGGTTGACAGAATATCAAATCTAAATCAGTGAAGCAATTAATGAAGTTGTTCTCACTATATGCACAGAAGGAAGCAGCTGTGTTCTGCAAGGGAATCTATATTAAACATTTCTGAAATGTGTATCAGATTCTACAGTACCAGATCCTTGGCTAAATTGAAAATAAAGAGGTGAGTTTATAGAGTTTATAGTTTCCTGTAACAGCTCAGTTATCCAATTTGGGAGCAGATTTATTTTTTAAAAAATTATAAAGTCTAATATATTGCAGTGAAAACATATGCAAAGTACTGTAGGATTATTAAAAAAAAGTGTGGGTGAAAGATGATCAAGTGATTGCACTTAGAAGGTCACTCAAGATAAAGAAATGCTGAGTTTATGTTATAAACCTAAGTGTAATTAAAAAAAATAACTTACAAAGCCATTAAGTCCATCAACATGTTTGAATAGCATTTTCAGAGAAAGCATACAATTATAAAGCCATGGTTATTATTTCCTGCATGCAGACAAATGGCTCTTCATTAGAGAGACAGTATCTCTTAGTGACACTTTGTTCTTACCAACTAGTGATCACTAAAATACTTGCTTAGCAAACCTTGTTGGCAACTAGAGAAACAACACCACAATGAACTATAATATGAACAACATGTAATTTAATGCGTGCACATATATGCTGATGTTCTCACTGCTGTTTTACAATGTGTGTGTAACTAAAGTAAGTATAATGCAGTTAGGCATAATTTGTCCTCCGAGTAGAATTTTCCTTAGTCTATAAATCTCTCATGTACCAACACTGCTTAAATCAGCTCAAAAACCTCAACAGACACTTGCAGTTAATCTATATATCTTTAGTTAGCACATAACATGCTTACAAATTGTCTGTTCTATTTACTCACAGTATGACAGAATATGTTATATAAAACACAGGGTACTTTCTTCCATGTCATAAATCCCTGTCTATGCAATGCCTTTGAATATTGGCTTCCTAGTGTAGATAATTGCATTTGAATCAATAGGTTATTAATTGAAGTGTGATTCTGTATATTCATGTAAGTTTTAAATTATTTTAACATCTCTGTTGTAGATCTCTACATGGTGAATTTGTCTTTCTTTTAAAATTATTTAACATAGTTCCAAGTAAGGCTTATCAGTCACAGCTTCAGGAAACCTTCGCAATAACATTCCAAGAACTAATTTTAAAAATCAGGGCATTTCAGGGTATTTCAGAGATAAATTTGTGAAGAAACAAGAACACTTTAGAATGGGTAAGATTTTTTCTGTCTGTACAAATTCCAATGCGTTGGCTAATCTTGTTTTAACAGTGACCAGTAGTGACGCTTTCACTGCTTCCTCCTTGGAAACCAGCATCCAAACTAGAAGTTTTCACAAATAGACAGTAAGTTGGAAATAATATGATGGATTCAAGACAGAGGATTTGGGGCTCTGTGTAAACATTTGACTACCAGAATATTTCAAATGAAGCAAACGCTTGGGCAGCCCTCCACTTTGCTAGGACTAAATCTGGCACGGGCTGCCTTTGTACTGAAATAGAATATAGGGAAGAGGGGCTGGACTCCCTCAAATACTTGCACAGAAACATATCATTGCTAGGAATATATGACCAAATACAGATTTTTGAAAATGTTTACATCATTATAACTACCCCAAAGCTTATTTACAAATATTTTAAACAGAAAGTCACTAAAAACTTACGATAATTCCTAGCTGATAAGGAGATTTAGAGGAGAAAAAGTTGGGGCAGGAAGAGGCAGTGGGAAATTGTGGACATGGGGAGATAACTAATAAACATTGTCATTGGCCTGTTGCCAAATCATTTGAGAATAACTACTGCACTAACAAAAATCTTTTGTAAAACTTTGAGATGAAATTCGTGTTTATTTCTGAGTTCTGTGGTTGAGCTGGCAGGAAAAGATTCAACTGAGAAATTGACTTACCAAACATTCATTTTATTTATAAAAGACTTCAGCAGAAATATGCTTTATAGTTACAGATTTAGTGATTTTTATAATATATAACTAACCAGTGAAATTCAAACACAGAAGGAAAGTTTTCCTTTAATACTTTAATCACAAGTATTAACCTTATATTTCGAATAACTCAACAATGTGGTATATACCTGTAATGTGCATTCCATATTTTTGAAGGGCCGTATCATCTATCTAGAACTAAATCCAGACTTTATTTTTGAAGTTGTAGCTGACAACCTTATTTGGTAGTTGAAACATTTTTATGAATCACATTATTTGAACTATTATGATAAAATAAAAATTCAAGCAAAGGTGACTATGGTTACTAGCCCAAGATAACTCTCAGAAGGCTGGAAGTATCTCTCTGAAATCAAAAATCACTTTTTGAGGATAATATCCTCCTTCAGTTTTACTCTCTGCCCCTCTGATCCACACTGTAATTGCCTTCTTCTTTGATAACACATTTGAAGAAAACCCCACTATATTTCCTGTGTTATGTGTTGCCTAAATCTGAGCCATCATATTTAGGTAAAATGTTCTCTTCCAAGTTTAAACCATTTCCCATCTGAGCCATACTGAACAATGGATGATTTGGTATTTTCTATCATCTATCAATGTATGGCCTATTTTACTAAGTGCCAAAAGGCAGATAAGAAGAGGACACATAATTGTGAGTACACTAACTGCTATTAAAGAAAAAAGTATTACATGCTACAGAGATTTATAAGAAGAGATTATATCCAATTCATTTAGGAATTAAACTAAGGAAAGACTTTTCAGATAAAATAAAACTTGAACTGGCATTAAATATAACCATGCCCAAAATTAGAGACAGAATGGTAAAAATACAATATCATACTCTAGTTGAAAATCCTTCGCATAGCCTTCAGAATCCCATTCAAACGTGGAAGCACAGAATATAAGGTCCTGCATGATCTAGGTCCCGTCTTCCTTTCTATCCCTTCCTCTTACCATAACTTCACTTTGAAGTATATGCTCTTGTCATATTGAACTATGTTTGGTTCCAAGTAGAAGGCACACATTCTTGATTTCATGTCATTGAATTTGCAACTCCTATTGTTCAGAATATACTTGAGTATTTCTCTTTCTTGTTAACTTTCCCTGTCTACCACCTGGCTTGGCAAACTCTTACTCAACAGCACAAAACCCATTTCAAATCTCATTTCCTCTGGGATGCTCCTACAAGACAGTTCTTTTATTCTTTTACTCTTTTCTCTCTTTCTTCCTATCTTTCTTTCTTGCTTGCTTTCTTCTTTCTCCCTCCCTCCTTTCTTCTTTCTTTCTTTCTTTCTTTCTTTCTCTTTCTTTCTTTCTTTCTTTCTTTCTTTCTTTCTTTCTTTCTTTCTTTCTTTCTTTCTTTCCCTTTCTTTCTTTCTTTCCTTCTTTCCTTCTTTCCTCTTTCTTTCTTTCTTTCCTTCTTTCTTTCTTTCTCTCTTTCTTTTCTTTCTCTCTGTCTCCCTTTCATCTGTGCATGTGCTTACTCCAAGTGCTTCTAGAGCATTTCTTGAAAACTTTCCCTTTGTTATAATACTTTTTTTCTTGGATGTTGGGGACAGACAGTTGAAGTAATTATACTGCACTTCTAGTTCATGCCCCATTACTGTCATTGGTTCAAACAAAGCCCTTCTCTGATTTTAGGTTTTTATTTATTACCTTTTAGCTCCTCACCCACTCCCATCTCCACTTCCATTATAAGCAATCACTCATTCTGTTTAGTGAGTACAATTTTATTTGTGTGGTTTTATAAAATATATACCTCAAATGTCAGTATTTTTAAGTTTAGGCAAATGTATTGGTTTTGATTTTTCATTTCTTAGTTTAATAAAATATTATGTATATAACATACATCCAGGTTGCTGTGAATCCATGTAATCTCTTACACTTAATTGCTATACATAATTCACAGTGTGCATTTACTCTCTCAATACTACATGTCTGGATTGCCTAGAACCTGCCATCACACACACACGTGCATGCTCCCACATGCTCACATTCACATATACACACTTGCACACACATCCACAAATATACACATACACGCATACACACTCACCTCATACACATATACACATATGCAATTCTGCAATGACAATGCTCCTAGATGCCCCACCATGAATTTGTAAGCACCTCTTGGGTATATGGACCCAGGCATGGAACTGCTGAGTCATCATCCATTTTATAATTATTTATCCAAAAAGTGCCAGACTGTCCTCCAGAGTGACTAAAGCTTCCCATATCCTCACATCTCTGCCATCACTTGATATTATTCAGCTTTCTAATTTTTCCAATCTAATAAAGTGTAAAACATCCTTACTAAAACAGAAACAACACCTCAACACTGAAACTGAATTATGTCTCTTATTTGTCCATCTATTGTGTAATAGCCTGTAAAATAGTAGAGGACATTAAAACCCAAAGGTGCTGAAAACATATTTGAAGAATGAAGATTCCAAGCAAGCAAGTCTGAAAGTGAAAAAGAGAGATAATATTACCTAAATTAATTAAACAAGAAATTGACTACAGTAAAATAGATATGACCCAATTCCAATTCTAACTCCATGGTCATTTCCACATAACAGAAGGCAGTGTCTTTATGCCTCAAGTGTTAAAAAATATTACAAAAATGTTACATACTTCATTCTTTTGGTAGGAATAGGGGTCAATAGCTCCAGGTACTTTTTGTATATTGCTAATTCTAAGATACCTTTGTGATAGGTAATGTGACATTAGACTTTTCACAATATCACTAATGAGCATCAGAGGTCTTCTAGTAAACTATTCTTTCCATCAGTCAGATGAGCTTCTCAACATGTTCAGCCTCAGCAAATCTATCTGCTCAGTAAGTTCTAAATGCTTGCTCTAATTCTCCAAACTTCATGTTGCAGGGGTTAAAAATCATGACACAGAACTTGTCAGCACAGCCTGCTAATTCACATATATCGACATTGCCCAGTGAATTGCCAAAGGAATTATTTGCTTTGTTCTGACCTTTTTAAAGTCTTCATTAATTTATACATTCAAAAAATATTCTTTGAAGTATTTTCTAAGAAATAATGTAATCCATTTGTTGTTGGTTTATATCTTGCTCATTACAAAAAGAATTTTAAGTGGCAAATTGTTCATCACATTGATTTCAATGATACACAGAATTTTATCTTTATTCCTACAAGCTGGAAATCTTTTTCCTAACACCTTTTGCTCCTTATTAGGAAAAAAAGGTCATATGCATTTCTTTGTGGCTCACAGTGGTTCACAGTGAGCAACTCATCACATTCTGGGGCTATCCCTTCTGTTATACACACATTGGCTCTTCTCAGAGATCTTTGATTTTATCTTTATAGATCTATACATAATTCTTCTTACACTCCACGCCTGTGTAACAGAGAATTTCTAATCCTTTGTGGCTTAATTGCAAAGAAGCAGGCACACATATGGCTGACAGTCTTGGAATTAGAAGCTTTGAATTTGAGCTATTCTCCCATGAACTCTACTCAATGATTTGGAGCATTTGACAAAGATTCTTCAGTTCCCTTATCCATAACTTATGGTAACATTCCTGAATTTTAATATAAATATTCATTATTATTTATTGAACAAATACTTTTTATAGAGCTAACTGTGTGCAAGGTACAGTTCTTAGCATTTTAAGTGTATAAAGTACTTGGATCCTCAGGACAAACAACCCTTTTATACAGGCACTAGTATTATGTCCACTTTGCAAATGAAGAAATTGGGCCCAGAGAAGGTAGCTAACTAGTCCAAGACCACATAGCTTGTCAATGCCGAAGCTGAGATTCTAACTTTAGCAGTCTAAGTAAACAGTTAACGGTCTAAATCTGTTTTATGTAACGGTTCCAAAATACACATGATTTTTAAAGTTTCTATTGAAATTATATGGACCTATTATCATTATGTATGTAAAAAGTAAAGCTTACTCTATGAAAAGGAAGACAGATTCTACTCCATGAAATCCAGATCATATGTGGCTCTCTTCATTTTCCTCATTAAAAAGTTATATTCCAACAATCTCCCAAATGTATTACATGGATTATAGTGTTACAGGACCAGGTGGGCGAACTCCCATGCCCTTCACTTCCCTGCCTGTCTTCTTTACTGAAACCATTACCCAATCTCTTTGAAGCAAAAATACCACAGCATACCAACAAAGCATAGTATCATAAATTTAAAACATTTTTTTTCAAATATCATTCAAGGGAAAACTTACCCAAACTTTAACAATCATGGCACCAAGGCTTATATACTGTTCAGTTATTTGGCATAACAACTTAAAGGTCACATTTCTAGCACCAATATGTTATATTTTATTTTAAAAAGACAATCACACATCCTTTACCTTTTTAAGTCAACAAGGACGCATCAATATACACTTATGAAATGCTCACCAGCTGTCAAGTACCATGCTAGGGCTAGGGAATGCTGAGATAGAGAAGGCAATAGCTAACTTCTGAAAATGCTTATACAGAAGTCAGAAAACTTAAAACCTGATATAGACGCTGTGAAGAAAGTGAGCTAAGGTTTATTTTTGTTGTTACCAGCATATTTGAATTAAAAGCATCAGATGCAAAGCTTTGCACACTGTTTAAATAACAAAACAACCGTTAGAATTTCTTTTAATTAAGGTTGTATATACATAGAGATTTGCTTTTAGGTCTTGTATGAATGAAAAAAAGAGGACTTATAAGATTTAAATTGCTGTCTAAGATCAAGCTGAAGACATTTTGAAAATAACTCCGCTGAGCAAGGTTAATACATCTGAACAATGAATTCAAATACAGATTCCGTGGGAAGTCATCCAATTTTCAACCTAGAAAATATGTTGGAAACAATGTATTTTTTCGGATCTTTTTTGATTTTGTGCTTACTTAAACTCCTACATCATTCCTCAATGTAACGATATCAGTAAAACAGGAATAATGTAGTGATGTTATGGTAAGAACTGGAAAGGCTTTTGGAACAGAGATAAAAAACATGTTATTCTATCGAGCCACACATTCACAGATACAGAGTCAATTCCAGGGAAGGAAAATCTTTATTATTGTTGTAACTTCAGTCTGAAGTGCTCACAGCTGGTTCTTATTCATTCTTCAGATCCAGCCTTAAAACTTTTCTCTCTAGATAAGGATTTCTCTGACCTTCCAATCTAAAGTAGGCTCATTATATTCTCTCAAATCTATTATTTTATGGTACCTACTGCAATTTTTCATCACATAATAACCTGTTTACTTATTTGATGGCTTCCTCCTAAATCAATTATATGCCTAGGGACGAAAGACCTGTCTGCCTGGGTCATCACTAAATATCCAGCACCTGGCATGCCATACACTGGTTGAATCTTCAACAAACAAATTAATGTGGTCATGATCTGCATCTTCACTCAGAAATTTCTGAAATCCATCTGTGATTTACAGTATTCTTTTTGATAGCTTCAGGACTTTTACTCTGCATACATCTTTACACACACATTAAACTTCCCCATTTAAACCTTTTAAAATATTAAAGCACCAAACAGTGTTAATTGATAGTCCACAGCAGTATCTTTGGGAGATTATTTTATAGTTAATTTCCACCCTAAATCTTTTGTATGCAGGCAATGTTCTGACAGTAAGAGATATGGACAAGAAAACCATAGCTGACAAAATTCATCTTTAGTTGAAGGACAAAAATGCACATAAAAAAATAAGTCTTACAAAGTAAGGAACACAAAAAATTAACTGTACCAATTAATATCTCAAGAAAAAAATAAACTCTTTTCTTTTCTTTTTTTCTTTTTTTTTTTTTATTTTGAGACAAAGTCATCCTGTTGTTGCGCAGGCTGGAGTGCAGTGACGTGATCTCAGCTCACCACAACCTCCACCTCCCGGGTTCAAGTGATTCTCCTGCCTCAGTCTCCTCAGTACCTGGGATTACAGGTGTGCACCACCATGCCCAGCTAATTTTTGTATTTTTTAGTAGAGATGGTGTTTCACTATGTTGGCCAGACTGGTCTCGAACTCCTAACCTAGTGATCCACCAGCCTCGGCCTCCCAAAGTGCTGGGATTACAGGCATGAGCTACCGCGCCCAGTCCTCTTTTATTTTCTTTAACTGTTTAGCCACAGAAGAGTGAAAGAATGTAGGAAGTAGCTGAAGACAAATTTGCAGCCTTTTGTAAGTACAGTATTGGCTAAACAAAACATTATAGTGGCCATTTTTCCACAGATCCCACTATTCTATTCTAAAATTTTGAAGTAATATATTTTAAGCTTCTATACTCCCCTTCTATTCAGTTCCACCAATCAAGTCAATAGTATTTTTTTCATATGTATTACAACCATCCTACTTTACCTATGCTGACAAACACATCTGTTTCAAGGAATCTGAGACATCCAGATAAAATGGCAAAAGCTGACCTGAATTTTATCTGTGGTGCTGCCACACATAAACTAAATCTATTACTTAAATTCAGGGCCTCTTTTTTATTCATCTACAAAATGGGGATAATAACACATTGTTAGAATTAAATAAAGGAATGAACATTAAAGAGATTTTAGCTGCAAATAACTCTATAAAGATGGGTAATTATTATTATCATCTTCACTAGAATTCAATGAATTAAGGTCCCAATTCAAAGAATTTCCAGTCATAAATTTGTATTGTGTGTTAGTGCTGTAACTATTATATTCCACTTTTAATGTTTCATTCCATTATAACACTCCTGATCTCTTGCCATTCTTACTCTTTCTGTTCCAGGGAGATTGAGACCAATAATGTGATGGTTGAGTTTGGAGGAAGAAACTTGGCCCACATAGCTCAGCCCTTCTTTATTATATTCTCTTTTCTGGTAGTGAACTCAGTGGGAAGCTGTGCATTTCCTTTACAATGTTTCTCTACTGGCAGATTCATTTTCTGATGGAGGAGGCCAGCGCTAGTCACTGACAGTGACAAGAGACTTGGTAGCCAGCATCCAACAGGCCACCAATGATTCATTCCTCTGGCTACCTCTTGTTTGTGTAGACACCAACCACTCTGATTCTGGCTAACTTTTAAAACCAATAGAAAAATGGAGAAATGACAGTGTGTGACTTTCTGGGCAAAACCATAAAAGAAATTAACTTTTGCCTTGCTTCTCCTGGGAGAAGCCAGCTGGCAATGTTATGAAGACACTCAAACAGTCCTATGGAAAGGGACTGAGGATACTGCCAATAGCCCACATCAACTTGTAAGTGATATAATTAAGCCATTTGCAAGACAGATCTTCTGGCTTCAATCAAGCTTCAGACTACAGCCCAGGCCAACATTTTGACAACAACCTCAAAATGTTGTTGACAAAAAATCAAGTCCTGAATTTCTCATCAGGAGAAATTGTTTGATATTATATAATGAATGTTTATTGTTGTTTGAAGGTGTTAAATCTTGAGATCATTTATATACAGTGATAGATAATTAATTCAAGAGGTTAAGTGTTACCAAATGTTATATCTGTTAGCAGACATAAGTTACATTCTCCAATATTAGCTTGAAATACTAAAGGTGAAACTTTACCTTCCAAGTGTTGTATCTTTTGTGTTTTTGTTATTACTTCAGACCTTGAGTGGGGAAGAGGGGTTCCAGTTATTGTGTCCCCTAAAACACTAACATTATGCTTTGCATTCTATCATTCATTCCCTATTCAACTAGCATTCTGTTAAACATTTACTAATTCAAAGCACTGTGCAAAAGTTTTGAATACCAAAAGAGTAAGAAGACCTTTTCTACTGACATTAAAGTTTGCATAGACTTATGAAAAATGGACATAATTATTAATAACTACTAAATTATATCATAGTCAAATCTCATAAACTAGTTAATTGACTACGGGGGCAGGAAAAGAAGAGTTCAGCTAGTATACAATTGATTTGATATATTTGATTAAAATTACCTCTCATACGTAGACAGTGTATGTGAGTAACCCCAGCCCAATGGGTTATCACACTTATGATAATCCTTTTTGAAGAGGGAAACACAGTGTTGAGAGCATAAACTCTGGAGTGAGGCTGCCTCAATTTCTCTCCTGGCTCTGCCTCTTGGGACTGGTGTGGTCTTGGAAAATTAACTTTTGGTGCCTTTTTCTGCATCTGTCAAATGAGGGTTAAATGAGTGAATATATGTGTGGTATTTAGAGTAGTGCCTAGCACCATATTATTGTTTGGTATTACTATTAGAATTTACAAAATCTTTTCATTATGTTGACAATGGTTAGCCTCAAGATCCTGAAACTCTTTTTCATGCATATAACAGCCAAGTCATACATTGTTGTTTTCATCAATTAGTTTGCCAAAACATATATTGAAGATGTTACCTAGTGTTCCAACAGCTCCAAGAGAAAACTTTGCTCTTTCTACAGCAGATAAGCTCATGTGCTGGAATTGCTTGTGTCCATTTTTTGATGCACTACCCAGAATTACCTTACTAATGATATCCTGTGAGAAGCAATTCAAGATTTTTTATTTCCTTAAGCTCTTCACATAACTAGACAACAATGCAAAATAGATTCTTTATCTTGTTCAAATTCATATTTTTCCAAATAAAAAATGTTTCATTCCATATTCTAGTTCAAGTTGTTCAGTAGTCCCCTCTTTTCATAATTGTTCTAAGTTATTAAATTTTTATGGAATGTAAAGTACTTAATAGTTTTTGTTAAATAAAATGTTTTACTTACTAAGGCTATATATCTAACGTGCAAAGGAGACAGCCTTTCTCACATTGTATTAACTACATTATGGCATCTTTTGTTCACTATCATTCAAAATGATAGAAATTTAATAAATTAAAAAAAAAAAAAAAACAGGAAAGAGTGGAGAGGGAGTCACAAAGAATGTCTTGTCCAAAAGGAAAATGAGTTAATGAGCATGTTTCAATACAATGGACTAATGTTTGTGTCCTCTCAAAAATAATATGTTGGTATTCTAACCCCCAATATGATTGTATTAGGAGATGGAGCCTTGGTAAGGTAATTAGGTCATGAGGGTGGAGCCTCAAGAAATTTCATCAGCTTCATGTTAAATCCATCTGGTACTTATACTTCTTGTGAGTTCAAATAAAAATCCCATAAAGTTATATCCTGTGAAATTTAATAGAATCCACCTAATTCAGAGTTTTATTTAGAATGCATTTATGACTCCATTTATTGTAAAATGAGAATGATTTCAAATAATAATTTTAATTTCCGTGTTATTTGCAAATGAAAATGGAGTAAAGGAAGGGAGAAAAATATTTGCTCAAACAAATTTGCATTGTTGTACCCTAGAAATTGGAAGAAGAAATCAATGAAAAACTGATTTTGTTTGCCTTTTCCAAACATATTGCATCATTTATGTAACCCAATTTAGTAACCCTATTTAAATTTTTTTTCTTGATGTGAAGCACAAAGAACTTTGAGTTCGTTCTTTCTAATCTAGAGAACGAAAGGTCTTTAACCTTTAACCTTAACAGTGACATAATCAAAATATTTCCAATAAAATTCTAAAATCAGGTACAATTAATATAATCACTATTCTACAGCATAAAAGTATCTCTATGTTAAGAAACTGCTCAGAAAACATAAAAAGTGCATGCAGTGAAGTAAGAACTAGGGGAAAATTAAGAAAACACAAACCACAATTTCAGCCTCTTCTACTTTTTGTCTACTATGTGTTTAAAACAGCTAAATATAAGAGTAAAAAGAGGCTTCAGTGGCATATCTCCTATAAAAAATAAGATATTAAAACCAGAAACCGTATGCACAATAATTTTAAGATGTGAATTGATAGATTAAAATAAATAAAATGCGCCCCTCCACCTCGCCACCGACGGAATTCTTCCTTTTCAGACCCAGTCGTCTTGTTGTTGTCGCGGAGATTCTCCTGCTACTGCTGCTGCTGCGGCCGCCACTACCACTGGGCTCATTTGCCCCGACCCCTTCCCGCCGCCCCGCCCCAGCCCCACACAAGATATCAGAGGATTTAGCAAAGCAGCTGGCAAGCTACAAAGCTCAGCTCCAGCAAGTTGAGGCTGCATTGTCTGGAAATGGAGAAAATGAAGATTTGCTAAAATCGAAGAAAGATTTACAAGAAGTTATAGAACTAACCAAAGACCTTTTGTCAACTCAACCTTCTGAGACGCTTGCAAGTTCAGACAATTTTGCTTCTACCATACCTACTCATTCATGGAAAGTAGGAGACAAGTGTATGGCAATCTGGGGTGAAGATGGACAGTGCTATGAAGCGGAGATTGAAGAAATAGATGAAGAAAATGGCACCGCTGCAATCACCTTTGCTGGTTCCACCGTCGAACCTCAAGCCTGTAGAATAAGGAGGGAAGGCAAAGGAGGACAGTGGCAACAAACCCATGTCAAAAAATGAAATGATTGCCCAGCAGCGTGAATATAAAAAGAAGACAGCTTTGAAAAAAGCTCAGAGAATAAAAGAACTTGAGCAGGAAAGAGAAGACCAGAAAGTGAAATGGCAACAATTCAACAACAGAGCCTATTCCAAAAACAAAAAAGGCCAGGTAAAGAGGAATATTTTTGCTTCACCTTAGAGTGTGACTGGCAAAGTTGGAGTAGAAACTTGTGGAATTGCTGATAAACCTGTGACACAATATTAAGATACCTCTAAATACAATGTCAGGCATTTGATGCCTCAATAATCAGAAAAACTATTGGATTTCATCTCTGCAGGGCTTTACATTTACCTTTTTATCCTTATGTTTTTCTAAAGGTAAATTATTTGTTAGATGAGTAAGCAAGATACCATTGTCGTCATTGGTTAACTTCAGGAGAATGAAACGTGAAGAAATTGCATTTGATAACTGCTATTTGTTTAACTTTTCTCATTATCAGTACCACAGTTCCCTCAAAGTTTGTTGAATAAAGCAACTTTTGTAGATGCTGTTTCATACAGCACTTAGATGAATTATTGATCACCCTAATATTAGGCGCCTACTTAACCTATGCTATGTACTTTTTGTAATTTGTAACTTGAAATTTTCAGATACTTTGAACTTGACATATACTCTAGCAATTCACTGGAACACCAAGGCAAAAACACCAACCTGCTAAAGAGATCCTTTCATTTTTTCTTATTTTCAACTTTAAAACTTAGCTGTTGTTCAGTTAAGCCTAAAGATAGGTTAATTTGTAAATGGCAAAGTTTATTTTGAGGTTTTTCCTCAAATACTTGTTTCCTAGGCTTATTAGGCCATCTCTAAAATTGATCTGTTTTACTTTTATGTACTCTTAGTTCTATGTAAGAAACCTTAGGATGAACTCCTTTTTCTAAGGTGTTTTTGTTTTTTGTATGTTTGCTTTTTTCCTGGTTTTTGTGTTTTTCATTTACAGCAGTGGTACCATGTTTTGAATGTGTAATGTTTATATGAGAGAACAAAAAGCTGATGTATAGCCCTGTATACAGTGTAGATACCATTTTTGTAAAAAAACAAGGCTAAATTAATGAACAAGAGTACTTGAATATTTCATCATTAAAAAATTCTTGTATTTCTTGTGCATTAATCTGACCATAATTTCCCCGTATATTATGTTCATTTAGCTGTTTGTAATTTTTGTTAATTAGATCAAGTTGTCTGCATTTGGTGGTGTAAGTGAACATCACAGTTATACTGAGTTGAGTTTAAGCCAAATACATGCATAGAAAAGGGTCTTCATATTAATGGAAGAAGCTAATTTTTAGGATGTGTATTATTTCAGTTTTGTATGTTAATTTTTATTAAAGTGTTTTTAAAATCAAAAATAAATAAATAAATAAATAAAATGCAAACCTATATTGAATAACCTGTGGACAATTTATAACAAAGAATAGTGACTGTACATCAGCATTTGAAGCAATCACTAGTAAGCTTCAAAGAAAAGGAGTAAACTAACCATTCTCTTGGCAAAATAGATAGTAACTCACATTGTGTTCTTTGATAGTTCCCATCTACTCCAAAGGAATTTCAGCACTATCTTTCCTAGTCCTCCTTCGCTTCCCCAACAACCTAGATGGCTGGAAAGCCCTTATATTAGACTGCTAACTTTTTTTTTTTTTTTTTTTTTTTTTGAGACGGAGTCTCGCTCTGTCGCCCAGGCTGGAGTGCAGTGGCCGGATCTCAGCTCACTGCAAGCTCCGCCTCCCGGATTTACGCCATTCTCCTGCCTCAGCCTCCTGAGTAGCTGGGACTACAGGCGCCCGCCACCTCGCCCGACTAATTTTTTTGTATTTTTAGAAGAGACGGGGTTTCACCCTGTTAGCCAGGATGGTCTCCATCTCCTGACCTCGTGATCCGCCCGTCTCAGTCTCCCAAAGTGCTGGGATTATAGGCTTGAGCCACTGCGCCCGGCCTAACATTGATGTTTTTAAACAGAGAATTTCAGAATTGATGGCACAAAACCTCACAATAAATATTTATCTCACTTTCCACCTTTTGTCCAAAAAGACACTACTCAAATGAACATATTTTACTGGATAGAGAGAGTTACAGTGTAGTAACCCTAGTGATGTGATATGGTCCTTGATTCTTAGTACATTAGCACCAATATATTTAGTTATTGAAATGTTATTCTCCCTGTTGACATTCAGGCCTTGAAGAGCTTAATTATAAATCAAATAGGTTATAATACTAGCTGAAAGGTATGTCTGGCCTAGAATAGGAAGATAAGAGTGTAGACATCAGAGAGCACTAGGAAGTTGCTTGGGACAAGAGGAAGGACAGGCATTGTATTGCTATAAAGAACTACCTAAGATTGAGCAATGTATAAAATAAATACATACATACATACATACATACATAAAATTTTAAAAAGCCTTAACTGACTCACAGTTTGCCATGGCCGGAGAGGTCTCAGGAAACTTAAAGTCATGGTGGAAGTTGAAAGGGATGCAAAGGAGAGAGAGAGAGCATGAGCAGGGAACCACCACACACTTTTAAACAGTCAGCGCTCATGAGATCTCACTCACTATCACAAGAACAGCATGTGGGAAACCACCTCCATGATTTAATCACCTCCCGCCAGGTCCGTCCCTGGACACATGACGATTACAATTCGATATGAGATTTAGGTGGGGAGGATGCAGAGCCAAACGGTATCAGGCATGAGGACCAAAGGAGACCACATCATGTCTATCTCTGAGTAGCTTTACTAAGAGTTGAAGGATGATATTACTTTAAACGTGCTTTAAATTTCAGTTGTGTGTGTAGTGTGTGGACCACATTCAACTTGTTTTTTCCTTTAGGAAATAAGAATATTTACTATATAGAAAAAAAGAATTCAAACACAAAAGGAATAAAAATGTTTAATCTTTATTTCCCTGAAGGAAAAGAAAGTCAAGGTCAGATGCAGTGGCTCACATCTGTAATCCCAACACTTTGGGAGGCCGAGGCAGGCAGATCACTTGAGGTCAGAAGTTCGGGACCAGCCAGGCCAACATGGTGAAATCTCGTGTCTACTAAAAGTACAAAAATTAGCCAGGCGTGGTGGTGGACACCTGTAATCCCAGCTACTAAGGAGGCTGAGGCACGAGAATTCCTTCAACCCAGGAGGTGGAGGTTGCAGGGAGTCAAGATTCTGCCACTGCACTCCAGCCTGGGAGACAGAGAGAGACTCCATCTAAAAAAAAAAAAAAAAAAAAAAAAAGGCAAGGCAAGGCAGAAAACTTCCACAGAAGTCAAAGACAATAAAAGGTCACATGGATTTAGCCACAGACTTTTTATTTCTAAAACGTGGTTGTAGCTGAAAGCAAACCGGGCTTTTATAAAATGTTCTTATCCAGAGCCTTCCCCGTGAAGAGTAATTTTCATTGTTTTATTTTCTAATCCACTGATTTTAACGAAATGCATCTGCCACATAAAAGGGAGCTGTAAAATGATAAATACTCACAATACTGAAAACTCCAGTTGCTCACTAAGCATATTTTGCATTTTCTGCCACATGGTAAACTTGAAAAAGAAAGTACATCTGGGTTATTGCTTTATGTTCTTATAAAGTTTGAGAGGCTCTTTTCTTCCTTTTACACAGTACCGACACAATTTTCTTAATAAAATATGTAATGGCATTTTTTTTTTTTTTTTTTGCATGTACTCTTTGCAAAACTGTCACAACAAAGCTTAGCGCCATAAGAAATAGGTCACTGAAAGAGTTGTTACAAGCTGTGTGTCCTGGCTTTGTTCAATCCATTAGAATTACTAGATTTTAATTTTTTCTGAGTCAACACCATTCACAGAGCCCGCCATCTTTTATTGGCTAGATGGGAGTTTTTATAAAGATTCATAAAATCTTTTTTTTTTTTTTTTTTTTTTTGAGAGGGAGTCTTGCTCTGTCACCCAGGCTGGCGTGCAGTGGCACGATCTTGGCTCACTGCAACCTAGGCTTCCCAGGTTCAAGCGATTCTCCTGCCTCAGCCTCCTGAGTAGCTGGGACTATAAGCACCCACCACCACGCCTGGCTAATTTTTGTATTTTTAGTAGAGATGGGGTTTCACTGTGTTAGCTAGGAAGGTCTCAATCTTCTGACCTTGTGATTTGCTCACCTTGGACTGCCAAAGTGCTGGGATTACAGGCTCAGAGCAATTAATCCAGTGATATGTCCGAGAGGTCTCTGCCCTGAGGAATCCAGTGCTGACCTATTATGAATCACTGTCTCCTGTACAGTCTATCCGGATGGAAACTTTGTGTGCTGGAACTTAAAAACTAGTAATCAGAAATTCAGTATTAAATATCACCAAAGACAGCCAAAGGCATTGGCTCATTGTTCCTGCCAAAACTATTATTCCCTGAATAATATTAATTATGAAAAATGATAGAACAAATTTCTGTAAGTCACGTCTTTGTGAAATAAATGAATTTCTTTTTACAATATGCTTTCACATAAATAGGTTCCTCAAAATAGGTACTTTATTGTGATTTCTTTCAAAACCAGTTTATTTGAAAATGTTTTTAAAACCACAGTAAGGACCTTGTTAGAATCACCATATAAAATTATAGTTATAGATGAGTTCCACTACTGGTATCTCTTACTCTGCAGATTTTGAAGATACCCTTCATGATTATTAAAGCTTCTTGTTCCTTAGCAGAGAGAAGCTGACACACATACAAGTAAAGTAAGAATTGACAGGCTTTTACAGATAAGTAGAGAGGAATTGTTCTGACATCCATGCCTTGTAAGTTTAGAATTCTAAATTATTTCACCGGAAAAACTAAACTATCGTGCCTTTTCTATGGCAGTATATTAGACCATTTTTACACTGCTATAAATACCCAGGACCAGGTAATTTATAAATAAAAGAGGTTTGCTTGACTCACAGTTCCACATAGCTTGGAAAGCCTCAGGAAACTTACAATTATAGTGGAAGGTGAAGGGGAAGCAAGGTACATCTTACATGGTGGCAGGAGAGAGAGAGCACAAAGGGGAAATTGTCATGCTTTTAAACCATCAGATCTCATGAGAACTCATTTACCATCACAAGAACAGCATGGGCCAAACTGCCCTCAATTCGAGATGAGATTTGGGTGGGGAGACAGACCCAAACCATATCAGACAGGAATCCTCAACCTTGATTTGATTGGTGTTTGAATTAATCTCAAGTAGAACCCAAGAACAGTGTCAGATGATAGGAGTGACTCAACCTACATGTGCTGAGTATATTGGTAAACCTAAGGTCTCTCCACCCTATGCCTTCCCCATACCTACTATCTAGGAGGACTTTAAAAGAGCTTCAGTGTATCTTAGCCTCCTATTTCTGACAGGCTGGAATGTGCTGGAGAGAGAAATGTTGAAGTTACATGACTGAAAGTTTATAAATAATGTAGTAAAGTTCTAGAAAAGATTGTGGAATAACTGACTTTAGACCACTTCCATTGTATAGTGGAATGAAGATAAACCCTGGCACACTGGTACGTGAATTTGTAGAGGAAGTAGTGGTGCAGGGAAGAGTACAAAGAGAGTTGAGTGATGTCTATCTAATAGCTTTTAGTTTTTCTGTGAAGCATAAAACTAGCTCATTAATTTATAAGGAAGGAGCATGAAGTAATAAATTAATAAAAGTGAAAAATATTTTAAGCAAAAAACAGTTTGGGGCATAGTTTTGAAGTATCATGAATAATAGTATAAGAAGTTTGAATTTCTATCACTGAGAGTGAGTCATTTTATCTCATTTTAGACTGGACTATCAACTGTTAAATTTGCAATTAAAAAGTCATTGATAATCTTAATGAGAGCCATTTCAGTAAGGGAGAAAGTCAAATTGAAATAAACGAAGCAATAATAGAGTAGAAGAAATGGGAACACAGAGATGGAGTCAAACATATGGTTCCAAAAGAAGCAAATTCTTTGACCCAGAAATTCTACTCCTGGGAATATATCCTAAAATCTTTAAAGATTTGGCATGTTTTTCATCACATTCCCTCTTCAAGTTCTGACACATGCAGTATACTCACAAGAATATTCAAATGAAAGCTAACTGTATTAATCCACCCAAGCATAATATGATAACCAAATTGTGATTTTTTAGGAAAGCCTTAAGAGAACATAACTTGACCTCAGATTGAACTGGGGACCCCTATCCTCACCCTAGTGTGTGTTTTAGGGTGTACATGTTTAGCAGTTAATTGGGAAAGTGAGTAGGGTAGAAGTGGTAGCAAGTGTAAGAGAGCATGCGACAGTGAGAACCAACAAGACACACACGCACGCACACACATGGCGGAGGGGGGAGACAGGGAAAGAGAGGGGGGGGGGGGGAGAGAGAGAGAGAGAGAGAGCACACCTTGATCTCTAAAACAGAAACTTTTCTGGATGGGCAGAAAGAAAGAATGTTGAGCTGGTCTCTAGAATGCCAGGCCTACTCAAGGAGTCATAGAAGTGCCAGTGTACCCACTGTGCCTGAGTACTGCAAACTCCAGAAAAACAAAAATTATACCTGGTTTTGTTCACCATTGTAACACTAGCACAATACCTTACCCAATGAATATTCACTGAGCATATTAATTAAAGAATACAGATGTCAAAAAAACTATTTCAAGATGTCATATTTTGACCAAGGAGATATGAAATACAGGAAGGACTGATAATCAATGAACACACGTGGGTATACTTGAAGCAATTATTTTCAGTTTCCCTTCTTTATGGACATGCCAGCACCAATTGTGATTAGTCAATGTCTATATTTTTTAGGTAGTTTAATTATTTGAATTTTTCCCTGGGTTAGGGTTTAAATGAGAAGGTAGTTTAGGGAAAAACATTACTTTTTTATCAAAAATATCTTATTTTTATCAACATGGATTATCAAATTTGTTAGACAAAGGTTTCTATAGTAATGTTTAGTGGTTTTGAATGCTATTGTCACTCTTTCCAAATCTTCTGAAAACATTGTTTTTATACTTGATGGTGAGTATTAGATGAAAATAATTTTGAAACATTTTAGAAAATCTAGTTTCATTGTTAAAAATACTATATATATTCAAGATATGTGTTATTCTAGCCAATTTATCTCTTTTACTACATTTTGTGTTACAGTCTTCTTCAAAGGATACTTTGATATGTTCTCCATAACTCATAGAGGAAAGAACAGAAGCTCATATAATACTTTCATTTAGTCAAGACATTTATTGAGCACCTACTATGTGCTGTACTCCTAGGTATAGTGGATAAAATGACGGCAAATGGCAACATGTTTTCAAGAGTCCAACAAAGAATTATGTTAATCACTTAATTAAGGCCGGGTGCGATGGCTCATGCCTGTAATCCCAGCACTTTGGGAGGCCAAGGTGGATGGATCACCTGAGGTCAGGAAATCGAGACCATCCTGGCTAACACAATGAAACCCTGTCTGTACTAAAAATACAAAA
>NC_045436.1:64736417-64767543 GCF_002776525.5 Piliocolobus tephrosceles
ATATATATATATATATATATATATATATATATATATATATATATACACACACACACACACACACACACACACACATAATTAAATTACTGATTCTATAATTACATACTAGAGGAAAGGAACATGTTCTAAACTTCTGCCTCAGAGAAGTTTGACCAAAGAACTGAGATATGAGGGATGAGCGGGAGTGCAGGAGAAAGTCATCCATGCAAAGAAAAGAAGTTTTGAATAGGTCCTTTGACAGAAGGAAACATGGTGCACCATGAGCAACTCCTTTGTAGATGGCATGAATAGAACCTCAGGGGTTACTCTTTGGCTACCTTACATGGCCTATGGCTATAGCCCTGCAAGTATTGCTCAAGGAATGACAGTAGTGCAAGGGGAGGATGGAATGACAGACAGGAGCTAGCCTATGCTGGGAATGTAAATCATTTTAAGTATTATTGCCCATTTCAGATTTTTAAATGGAAAAGTCACACAGATTTGGGAAAATCTCTCTAACTAAGGTGCATAGAATAGAGTGGAGGAAGTACAAGGTGAAATAAGGGAGAGCAGGTAAGCAGTTAGAGTAGTTGTCCAGTTGAGAGAAGATGGTGACAATGAAGGTAGAGATAGCCTCATGGACTGACAAAGATAGTATCACTCTTAAACTTTATTCATTCCTACGTCCAAGCTAATGTTTACTCCTCTCTACACAATCACTACCAGGTTATTATATACATATCCTCTTGAGCACCTTGCAATGTTGATATAAACAAAAATCACATATAGGCTAGTATAAATAAGGAATAAAACACCTAGACTGGACTCAGAAAGTTTGGTTTTAAATCTACTACCACCTTGCATGGTTACGGGAAAGTCTCTTAACCAATTCATGTCTCAGTTTTCTCTTTTGTAAAATACTTAAAATAGTATCTACTTTAGAGTGTTATGAGAATTGAATAGAATAATGTACTTTTAGGATCTATAATAATATTTAGCAGTAAAAGCCCACTAATTAGATTTCCATGTTAATAAATGATGAAATTTGATTTGTAAAGCTACAAAACAAACATCTGAATCAATTGAGCATATTATTTTATGATCATTTCAGGATAAAGTAAATATTTTATAGTGTACTATATTGCAGCCTTTCTTTTCACATATTAAGATCCAAGGTACTTTCTTTCATTAAAAATTCTATTGTTCATTTTTTATTGTAGTGTTAGTGACATAAAATTTTGGTGTAGGATAAATACTGGGATACCAAATAACCTGTCTTAACTCTGGATAAGTAATACTTTAACATATCTTTAAAAGTTAATTTATATTAATTATATTTAAAACTCTGACATCTATGAAATAGAATGTAAAATGAAGTTCAATTCACCTATAATAGAGAAATAAAGCTGATAACTTGAGAATAGTAAGATTTATGGAGCTTTTTAATCCTCTAAAATTACTTTATTGCTTCTCATCTATAAGGTGAGAGCCACAGACAGAATATTGCCCAATTTTATGCCAACTGTTGTGGTATAAAATATATTCACTTTTTATTGAAGTATAATATTTCTTATTATTGTGATATATTTTTTGCCAAAGACATAAGAAATTGTGTATCATCCCAAGGAGAGATAATTCTTCATCCTTTCTCTTTAACATAATATAGGTTTTAAGGGCATTAGGATGACCAAAGTAGTGATAATAATAATTTCTGAAAAAGCTAGTTCAATTATGCTCATCATTGAAAAATGCCATAAACATATTTTATGTTGTCATATTTCTAAAATACAGAATGTTGTATGTGTTTTTAAATTTTGTGAAATAGTAAATTTAAGCATAATCTAGCATTCTATTTATAGTGTTGGTTACTCATTTTACTTTTTAATACTAAAGGAAATAAAAATTCTGGCCACGTTATTGCTGCCTCAAATCATAAGTTTTATTTACGGCCATTCATTTGCAATGAACAAAGATAATTCTTAATGTCTCTTTTATTCCTTAAAAGATTGATAATTACTGACGATGAAATATAGAATGATTTAAGGTTTAAGAAATATAGGAATTCCCTTTCCTATAATTTATATTTATGTATTTATTAATTTATTGTTTCAAAAGAATTTACCATGTGCCTTTTAGACGACAGTGAAATGCACTCCACCAAATTCTGAGGGTAAAGTGTTTAAAGAAAATAACCCTTGTCCCTACACAGAATGCTTTCAAAAGTATGAAAGTATAATGTGCACAAGTAATTTATTACACACATAGTGCATATGGGAAAAAGATCAAGAGATAACTTGGACTGGTAGTTAGGTGACACATCACAAAAGGCCATATACAAGATATTAGCTCTAACATAGATTAAAGGCAGTCAATGAGAAAAAAATTTTAACAAAGAAGAATGATGTTCATACTTTTCTGTATTCAAAAGATCATTTTTGCAGTAGCATGGAGGATAGATTGCTCTGCAATAGTGTAGAAGATGGTGGAAACTGGAGCAGGAGTACCAGGAAAGAGAGATAATGAAAATCCTAACTAAACAGTGATGGTGAGAAAGTGAAGTAAGGAGAGATATAAAATATATTTAGTAGGAAAAAATATAGTTTATTATCAAGAGAAAAAGAAAAAATGATGTGTGTAGTGAATCCTAGGTTTTTGACTTGGGCAACCAAGTAGATAATGTAGCCAAACAGTAAGAGGGAACCAGGAGGAGGAACAGATTTGTGTGGGATGGAAAGATATGTTCATTTGAATTAAAATGAAAATATCATGTTGTGGCTATATTAAATGAGGTTGCTTTTTATAAAAGTAGTTCTGTGGTTCCCTGCGTTAGTCACAGTACATTTATTTATTCAACAAGAGTTCCTGAGTAATAGCAACGCCAAAGCAGAGTAATGGATAGGGATGGATAATACAATAATGAATATGTATGGTCCCTGCTTTTAAAAAGTTTGAGTATGAGAGTGGAAATAAGCTCCACAAATAATCAGTATTTATCATTAGAGATGTTCAAACCAATTGTATGAGAATTCAGGTAAGAAAGAATTTATTTGGTGACAAGTTTAAGGAAATACACTTTTTTTTTTTTAAATAGGATTTAAATTATACCCAAAAGATTGAAAGAAGAAACAGAATTTTGATAGGTTAAAAAAAAAAAATATGGGAAGGGCATGCTAAAAGAGGGAAGAGAACGGGCACATGCAGGGAAGGCGAACCACATAGAAACATCTAGTGGTTACCCAGTTTGACCAAAGTAGAAATTATATTTAGAGTAATGATGAGTATTAGTATTGGAAACCAAACTTGATCTTGAAAGAGGTCAGAGAATCAGGATTCGGCTTGGTAGCAGTGAGAATCTACTGAGAGTTTCTGAGAAAGAGGGGATGAATGACCTATCAGAGCTGTTCTTACTAACATTAATTTTGAAGCTGATTTACAAAGAGACCATTTAAGGGACTCCAGCTAGTATAGGAAAGAGAAAAGAGAAAAGAGAAAGACCAATTTATGGGTCTTGTTCGATTGTTAGAATTCACAGAAATGAAATAAAAAAAGACACAATGGTGTCAAACCAATATTACCGAATGTATCCTAGTGACATTAACTAAAATTAGGAGGACAGAAAGTTTTTTTTGTTGAAAATAGTGAGATAAGCCATGGATGAATTTCACTGGTCACTCAAGTGGTGTTGTACAACAACCAAAAGTCAAAAAAGAGTTTAGGCCTGGATTTATATGTTTGTGGGATTATGAAAATCAGAAAAAAAAAATGGTATCCATTGTGGGAATAATGATTCAGTCTTTATGATATATATTCTGAATCATCTATTTATAATGTTTTCCCTATTTCAGGTGACTAAACTCTAGGTACAGAGATTCTTTGTTTCCCAAGCACCTAAAACATAATGTTTGATCAGGCTCTTTTGGTTTCAAGGAACAAAGTCATTTAAACAAGCTCAAGTAACAGAGACTTAACATAAGGCTCAGTGAGAGAGAGGAGACATACAGAAATAGCTGAGTAAGATCCAGAGTAGAATCAGGACATGTGGGGATTGGAACTAGATTCAAAGCAGCACTAGGAACATCAGAAGCAAAAATTCACGATTCTTCAATGAACATGGTCCCACTAGTTTCATTTCTGTGCCTCCTTTTTGGAGTCTTTATTTTTCTGTTTCTCTTACAAACTGATTTTACAATTTTCTTCCTTTTTATTACCTTAGCTATCCTGCTTATTGATAATTTCTGTGTTCTCATAACTTCTTCTTTAGCATGAGCCATCATGACCCTGGAATTTATGGTATCTGCATCCTTTCATTTCTAGCTCCTTCTGTTACCTGCCTAATTTTCTCTGTGGATACTAATATCTGCTCCATAGTGTACAATGTTATTGGTCCAATTCATCTCAGTTTTTGCAGAACTTGTCAGGCCTATTCACCCTATAGACTGCCTGATTAATCAATAAATCCTCTGACTTGAATCAGCTGTCCACCGTTTCTCCAGTTAAAAGAAGCCATCTAAACCGGAGGTCTTATAATAGAAAATATACCACTTAGTGTTAAAGTAAAATAGTTCCTCATTATTGTATTTTAAATATTTAAAAAATATGTAGCCAGCTGTTTCTTGTCAGTATAATATCTTCTATGATCATGTTGAACTTATAAAGTTAAATTGAATGCAACAGGTGGTAACATTTGGCTTGATGTCAACTTGCAAATCACAGAACAGTGTCTAAAATGTAGAGATTGACTTCACTTTATGGCATGTTCTATAAATATTCTTCAGTTATATTATCAGTATTGTTTTCTTTTTCCAATTCCAGTATATATACTTCAAGTCAGGGAGTGTGTTTTTAATTCATGTTATATCCTCTCACAAAGTTTAATAATATTGAGGTAGACAATTACAGGTATGTTGTTGGATACTGGTTGATTTCAGGTTTTATAAATTCATATTTCTCAATTTAAAGTTTAAGAGATTTAATATTTATGTGGATATATATGGGTACAAGCAGGCACACACATGCAAGCACACATATTATTAAATACCTGTCAATTATAACTAATATCTTTTGCCCCCAAATCTACATAAATGACAAAGGAATTGTTTTAGGGCAATTTTATAATCAAGCACCTATATATAATTGCTCTTTCTTATCTTATACTGTTTGGCATTTGAATTTTTAAATATACCCTATAAAAATATTAAGGTATACATAATGGAATTAGAACAAGATCCTTTGGACCTTTCTGTTGACTCATTCTTATTGCATGAAATGATCTAAATATGTTTATCATTATCTGTTTTATTTTTCATTTAGCTAATGTTAGCTTACATCTAAACTCTCAAAGGCTAATAGTGCACTCATAAAAAGAGCCTGACTCACTGTTTACTTTTAATATGTATATATGGATACTGAAGATTAGAATCCAATTTCTGTGACATTAAAACATATAATTAATTTTTCCTACTTTTCTTTGTATTACCAATACAGTCAAAAAAGAATAAATAAATGAATTTTAAATGAGAAAAAGTTTATATTTTTAAATCATTACAGTGACCACTCAGAAATGGCTTTTTTATTCATAAAGAATCACAAGGATGTTGTATCAAAGAAACAATAATCAAAGATGGTAAGTATTTATTATTCAACATGTACTTGGGCACCTTTGTGATCAAGTAGCATGCAGTCATTGGTAATACCAAAACAAGTAAGACCAATTTACTGCCTTTCAAACGTTTACAATCTATGTGAAAAAGATGGAACTGCCAACAAATAAAGTAAATAAAGTGTTATAAGACCCACTTGGAAGTTCAACATGTAAAAAAAAATTAGTCTTCAACTCAATGTGCATGAAACATGATTTTGCTTTTTCTGTAATTCAAACTATTTCTATTTTGGCTCCCCTTTTGCTGAATATTAGAAACTTAATCTCAGAATTTCAGTCAATTTAGGATAACCTCAGAAAAAAATTTGGGTTTCCTCAGTCAATGATGGGTTTGCTTGGTCAACTCAGAGTCTATCTTCCCAGTGATCCTTGAAATTAGATCTATGTTCCAAGGGATTCCTCTGTGCTCAAATATAGTTGAGTAAGAAACAGCAGGAAATGGAAAGAGGATGAACTGATTAATGGTTGTCATCATATAGTCATACTGGTTTCTGCTAAAAATGTCCATATTCTCATTGGTTCTCTGGTTATTGGTCCATGTAAGTTGCTGCTTTTCCTTCTTTAGTCCTACTTAAACCATAATCTAGATGACTTGATCTCAGATATGTGTGAGATCTTCCAAAGCATGTAACAAACACTTGATTTTCACTCATACCATACTGGGTACAAGAGAACACTGGAGCCTGTCTCAGGTACCTCTGCTCAGCCACTGCATTTTTGATCATGTGTTACATGGCAATAGAAAACACAGTTAAAAACATTCTGGTCCAAAATGAGGAAAATGTGAAGCAGTTTTAAATCCAGTTGGGAAAACTCCATTAGGTTTCAAGGCCTGGGAACATCTTCTGTAGCTTTCCACTGTGTCCTCTGGATCTTGGCTTTGAGTTATCCTTTCTTTTTCATAAAAGGTAGCATGTGTTTGTTGATGAGCAGTTTTAATAGTCCCTGCTTCCTGCCTGGATAAATTCAGGGTTAAGAGAGTCTCCTTCTTCTTCATATTGTCTCTGTCTCTTTCAGTCTCAGCTGTCAGCTCTTCTCATGAATTATTCCCAATTACCTTGTGGGCTTTTTGTGGATTTCACAGTTCATTCCATTAGACAAAAAGTCATCCACAGATTTTTCTGAGATAATTCTTTCTCTATTTTTGGCTTCTGCTGACATGGCTGAGGGACGATGTCAATAAGCTTCCTCAAGGCTCTCTGGTTTGATTGAGAAGAGTTATGATAAATACCTTTAATCTCTTGTATTTAACACTCTGCCCTTTTGTTTTTCTGAGGTTGCAGCAAAAAGTTGTATAGTCACATCCTGAGTTTCTCTCTGTGGCATACTTTCAGAAGCAATCTCTTAATTATTGCATGTGTTGCCATCCATATAGGCTGAGAATTTCCCACATCATCAAGTATGGTTCCTTTTAATTGAACAGTACTTTCCTCAGTTTATCTGCCTCTCACATTTTACTATAAGCAGAGAAAAGAACCCAGGCTTCACCTTCAACACTTTGCTTAGAAATCTCCTCAACCCAATATCCAAGTTCATTATTTATAAGGCCTGCTTTCTACATTTAGCATTTTTTTTCTAAGCTTTCTGCTACTATACAGCAAGGATCTCCCTTCCTCCAGTTTCCAATAATAAATTCCTCATTTCCTTCTGAACACCAACCAGCAGGATTTAAAAAAAAATTTTGTATAGATTCAAGGGGTTACACCTGCAGTTTTTGTTACATGGCTATATTGTGTAGTGGTGGCACTGGGCTTCTAGTGTACCCATCACTGGAATAGTGAACATTATACTTAGTAGGTAATTTTTCAGACCTCATCCGTCTCTGATGCTTTTCCCTTTTGGAATCTCCAGTGTCTATTATTTCCCTCTCTCTGTTCATGCATACCCATTATTTAGCTCCCACTTATAAGTGACAACATGCTGTACTTGATTTTCTGTTTCTGAGTTATTTCAGGTGGTTAAATCAAAGTTTTAAGATCTGGGGTCCTACAACATAGAAGGGTACCATTCCTTTAAAATGAACATAGAATTTGTGTATGTGTGCTTTTTGCTTTTTCTGGTGAAGATGTTATATTGTTTATTACATTATTAAGGATTTCAATTTGTGGTACTTTACAAGTATGATCATAATGTTTTGTACCTTATCCCATAAAGAGGTGAAATCTATTCCCCCACCTCTTAAATCTAGGCTGTCCTTGTGAGTTTCTCTAGCAGAAGTAACACTAAGTTCCAGAATCTAGGTCTCAAGAGGATTTATGCATTCTTCCTAAACTCTCAGGGAACTCCAAAAGCATCGTATTGAGAAGAAGCCATAGGTAGAAAGTGCAACCAGTCACTCCATTCTTTCAGCCATTCTAGTTGATGACCCAAACATGTGAGTGATACCAGCTGGCTGCACCTGCATAAAGCCCAGGTGAGATTAGCAGAAGAAACACCCAGTCAACCTACAGACATGTGAGAAATTATAAATCAGTGTTGTTTCAAGCCGCTAAGCTTTAGGTTATGGTATATGATGTTGCAATAGATATAAAAAATATATTACCCCATAAAAAGCTGACTTGGGGCAAAAAAGCAAATTCTCCCCAAAAACTTTCCCTTTTACTGCTGGGTCTTTTTGACAAAAGTGTTAAGAAGGAGACATTTTTAAATCAACACTTTAATGACATTTTTCTTCTACTCCATGAGTCAAAGGAGATAATATTCATCCTCTGAAAAATTGTTTTACAATAATGCTATAATTAAAATGTTTTGAATTAATTTATATTATACAAAAATGATATATAGACTTGGTTTTCCTTCAAAGAAGTCAAAATTTCCAGGATCATTTTATCAGTACACAAGCTTACAGGCTTGAATCCATCATTGGAATTTCTTGACCATTGTGTCAGGTCATTCCCGTGTTGCTTTAAAGGAATACCTGAGACTGAGTAACTTATAAAGAAAAGAGGTTTAACTGGCTCATGGTTATGCAAGCCCGATAAGTATGGGGCTGGCACCTGCTCAGCTTCTAGAGAGACCTCAAGGAATTGTTATAGCAGAGAGCAAAGCAGGAGCAGGAAGGTCACATGACAAGAGCAAGAGGAAGAGAGAGGGTTGGGGGAGGTGCCATATGCTTTTAAACAACCACATCTCATGAGAACTCACTCACTGTAGCAAAAATAGCACAAGCAAGCCATGAGGCACAAACAAGTCATGAGGATTTCATCCCCATGACCCAGACACCTCCCACTAGGCCCCACCTCCAATACTGGGTATTACATGAGATTTGGGTAGGATAAATATCCAAAACATATCAACCATCTTAATATAAATATACAGAATCTCCAATTTACACTTTTTTTTTTTTTTTTTTTTTGAGACGGAGTCTCGCTCTGTCGCCTGGGCTGGAGTGCAGTGGCCGGATCTCAGCTCACTGCAAGCTCCGCCTCCCGGGTTTATGCCAGTCTCCTGCCTCAGCCTCCGAGTAGCTGGGACTACAGGCGCCCGCCACCTCGCCCTGCTAGTTTTTTTGTGTTTTTTAGTAGAGACGGGGTTTCACCGTGTTAGCCAGGATGGTCTCGATCTCCTGACCTCGTGATCCGCCCGTCTCGGCCTCCCAAAGTGTTGGGATTACAGGCTTGAGCCACCTACACTTTTAAATGTTATCATAAGGGAGGATTCTTTCTCTGAGAAATTAATCTGTTTATATTCACCATGTCTTGACTCAAAAATAATTACGATGTATCTATATCATCTACTCTACATCTTTTTTTATTTACGCTGTATCATATCCTTAGTATAATAATGATGAAAGAAATAATTAATATTTAGGCTGGGTGTGGTGGTTCACGCCTGTAATCCCAGCATTTTGGGAGGCTGAGGTGGGCATATCATCTGACATTAGAAATTTGAGAGCGACCTGGCCAACATAGTGAAACCCCCCTCTACTAAAAATACAGAAAATATTAGCCAGGCGTGATGGTGTGCGCCCGTAATCCCAGCTACTCAGCAGGCTGAGGCGGAAGAATTGCTTGAACCAAGGAGGTGGAAGTTGCAGTGAGCCAAGATCACACTACTGCACTCCAGTCTGGGTGACAGAGCGAGAATCCATCTCAAAATAATAATAATAATAATAATAATAATTATTATTATTATTATTATTATTAATATTTAATAGTATTTAATCAAAATGAGGTCCACACCTTAAAATCAAATTTGTTATTTCTTTCCAAAAGGTTGTTTTATATTTCACCATGACATTTGAAAATTCCTACTATCAGCATGTTCACAATCTTAGTCTATCAAGTCTGTCACTTCATTCTCATTTATTTGTAGACACAAAGAAAAATTTGAATAATTCCAGACCTGTTATATTTTACTAATTCTCTAAAGCATATTTATTTAAATATCGCTGGATTGGATTAAACTGTATCTTAATCCCATTAACTATAACTAGGAGAAATTGGAACATTCACATATAAACATTATGCCTTTCATAGGGATTCTTACTGCACTATTTATTCCCAGTCAGAATAAATGCATATAAGACTAATTCAAATGTGGTGTAATTTAAGTACAAGGTGATGTTTTCAATTCAGTTGTCACTTATGACTTGCAGATGAACGGCTTTCCTTTTTGATCCATAATCTATTCAAACGGTCATGGGACATTAAAATGCTTAGCTAAACTTTTCATACACATATTCATTGAAATAAAATTTAAAAAATCCTTCAGTTATCAAATCACTACCTCTTTTTCTATTTGATTTTCCTTTTCATTGTTAATTTATTTGTTGATTTGTTATCAGTATAATAGAAATATCATTTTACTAAAAATTTTAAATAAAGTTTCTTCCTTAAAGTTTAGTATGTTAAAATGAACAAAAGAGAACTACTTGATAAATATTAAGTTGAAGGCAAACAATCTGTTTGCAATGAAATGAAAGAAATCACTTTCTCATATGGGTATTTTCCCCAGGATCTAAAAGAAATCTTGATATTTTCTTCTAAATTCTTATCCTTTCTATCATTTTCTCAATAGGTAACACTATTCCTGGTTTTATCTGATTTCTTGCCAGTATGTAGTGCATAATGAATCATTTCAATAATGATATGCGTACCCCTAAATAATGTTTCCTTAGCCTTCTGGTATTCTTTTTTTGACAATCCCCAGCCCCAGTTTGCCTTCATTGTTTGCACTGTGTTCCAGAGATGCCGAGAATATTACAGAAAGTCTCAAAGTTATGCAGGCACTTCTAATTTCTTCAATATAATTTATCTAATTCTTTCCAATATTAATAGAACTCTGATTTTTTTTTTTTTTTTTTAGAGCAGCAATGTAGCAATGTGTCTAGCTAATATAATCTACTTCCCTACCTACCTTGTGTAGTTCTGGTAAATTAAATGTAAGTACAAATGTGCTGACAATTATCGAAAAAGTTTTATTTTCCTGATATAGGTGCCAGTTACCACTTATTCACTATTTCTTCCCTCATCTTCTGTTTCTAATGGATTAGAGGAGATGGAGGTAGAATGACATTTTGAGACCTTGTGGGGTGACCAACCCTCCTGGTAAAATCAGGGACTGTGGAGTTTTCCTAGACATGTGACTTTTCATTTTAAAATAGAGAAAACCTCAGGCAACATGGAAGAAGTTGGTTATCTTACCAAAGGGTGAAGTGAAAATGAGGATGAAAGTTACTCAAGAGGGTAGAAGAGAAAGAAAGGCAGTTCCTGATGGCATCGTACAGTTACCATATAAGCTATGGGCTTTTTATTAGAGAAGAGAAATAAACTTTTTTTGTATCAACACATGAAATTTGGCTTGTTTATGAATACTCAAATATGCTCTTTAACTGCATTCACAACCTTGATGTACTCCAGTCTATGTGAACCACATCACAGTCCATTTGAACGGTGTCACCTGAAGTTGTGCAGCACACAGCCTGTGCAGCTAGCTGTATGTGGTAGCCCTGACCAAGATTACACTGTCATAAATCATAAAATCTTTAATGCTCAAATGATGGTTCCACCTTACAGACAAGCTGTTTCTCAGATGTATTCTCTCTCTCAAACAACTCCAGACCATATACCCTTTTCTTTCTTCCATGAGGTCTCTTAGAAAAAAAGATTCCCTCTCTCTTTTAAAGTGTATGTCTCTAAGTGTGAGGTTGATTTTTTTGCTTCCCACATCCTTGGGGTCTTAATCCACCTGATTTGGCTGCAAATGATTTACTTTTCTTATTAGCTTTTTGAGATTGTAACAATAAATTTGGTGGGACTCTCACATCAAATTATGATCTCTGAGTTCTATTAAACCAGTTTATCTCCATATTTAAATACTGTAGCACTAAACATGGACTCTTGAGCAAAATATTAATGAATTTGTTCACCTGAATTATTTACATTTCAGCTGGGTACAATTTTCTTAATAATATCCAAATATAGAATATAAATATATAGACAATAATGAGCAAACATATAATCCTCCATGAAAAAAAGAAATTAAACAAAAACTTGTCCTTAAGGTAAATGTTAGAAAAACAGTGATTTTCCTCTTTTTTAAATTTTGAATCAGTTACAAACTCTAGGCATTCAGAACTTACATAGCATTACTGAGACAATGTACTTCCGATTTAGATTGCTTTACCCTCCCCTCCCTTCCTCCCTTCCCCAGCAATGGAAATTCCTTTTTTTTTTCTTTTTTTTTTTTTTTTTTTTGAGACGGGGTCTCGCTCTGTCACCCAGGCTTGAGTGCAGTGACATGATCTCTGCTCATTGCAAGCTCCGTCTCCTGGGTTCACCCCATTCTCCTACCTCAGCCTCCTGAGTAGCTGGGACAACAGGCGCCCGTCACCATGCCTGGCTAATTTTTTTTGTATTTTTAGTAGAGACGGGGTTTCACCATGTTAGCCAGGATGGTCTCGATCTCCTTACCTCGTGATCCGCCCGCCTCGGCCTCTCAAAGTGCTGGGATTACAGACTTGAGCCACCGCGCCTGGCCACCATTCCATTTTTATATAAAACTTTGCAGGTGAATTGAGAGGGGGGCTTCTGACTCTCATATTATGAAGCATTATGCCGGAGCCAGATGCTTTTGCATGTTTGGAAATAACAAATGGCTGTCTAATAGGCTAGAATCGGAGGTTTCCTTGTTGATGAAAGGTTTCTAATGAGATAAGGAATATGTAATAGAGAGAAAAGACATTTGGAAATAAGCATGCATTCTCATTCAGTCTATATGACTTCAAAAATTCATTTAACCTTTATCTCATTTCTCTAATTATTTTGCAAATGGATAATACATGTATCAAATAAAACCAGGATGGTATAAACAAGGGCATATTGTTTCATTTCTCCAGAGCTATATCATTTGCCGAAGTTGGCTAGATGTTGGCTGGGGCTAGAGTCATCAGAAGAGTTCCCCCTATCACACTGCCCACTGGGATGCTGGGCTGGGCCTCTCCATCTCTCCATGTGATCTCAGGGCCTCTCTCCGTGGCTTCCTTGTGAGGCCCCTCTGCATGGCCTCTTCAGCAGGGTAGCCAAATTTCTTTAATGGTGGTTCCTACAAGTGAGCATGCCAAAGTAGGATGCAGAAGCTACCAGTCCTCTTCAAAATTAGACTTTGAACTGGCACACTGTCACTTCTGCCACATTCCAATGGTTAATGCAAGACCAGATACAAAATGAAGTGACAGCTTAAGGACATGAATTCCAGGAGGCATGGCTCACTGGGGGTACCTTTGGAGTCTAGCTATCACAGTGAGTTGGAAAAAAGGCATAAAATCATGGCTTCCTTTTTCAACAGTGTGGAAATCTACACATTTACATAGAAAATAATTGTAGGTTGGTATTTTCAGTATGTTTGTAAAACAGCAATAATCTCTGACAGGGCCCTGTGTTTCATAGTTAAAACACTTGGGGCCTGGTGCACTGGCTCATGCCTATAATCTCAGCACTTTGGGAGACTGAGGCGGTGGATCCCTTGAGTCCAGGAGTTCAAGACCAGCCTGGGGAACATGACAAAACCCAGTTTCTACTAAAAATATGAAGATCAGCCAGGTGTGGTGGCACATGCCTGTGGTCCCAGCTACTCTGGAGGCTGAGGTGGGAGGTAGCAGTAAATCGAGATTGTGCCACTAGACTCCAGCCTGGGTGACAGAGCAAGAGCCTGTCTCAAAACAAAATAAAAACCACTGGGCATACAGTGTTCCTCAATCAATTTAGTCTAGATTTGTGATTCCAGTTACATTTTTCTGACAGAATAATTTTCAAAAACAGAAGCGGTTTAATCAGTATTAAATGAAAATAAAAATATATCTTAACATTCCAAAGGAATGATCATATATTAAGCTGACTGGAAAGCACTAATAAGAAATATAGGCACCTAGGTAAGACTGACTAGTCAGGATATTATGAATTACCTCTTGATGGCCATTTACCACCTAACTTAGAAAAAAACAAAACAAAACTTTCTGAGAAGTAACCACCAAGACATAGGCTTCTTGGATCAGCTGTGGTACACGCTGTCCCTGCCCACATCATCAGTACAGTCCCCTGGAAATGTATGTAGGACGGGAAGTGTGGTATTTACAAGAGCCTCTGTTGCCTTAGAAAAATGTCTTATAAGATGTGTTACTCCCACAGACTCTTTGTTTAATTTATTTTTATGCTTTCTAGTACATAATATTAAACTTCCAAATTAATACAATCTACCTTCCCGAGGTTACCAATGCCAAGGCATGCAAGTTTATCAAGTAACAAGAGACCTGGACAAAGAAAAAATAATATGTGGTTCTACAAAACAGAGAGTCTCAGGACAGTAAGTGAAATAGTATGTCTCTTTTACTTGGGAATCTGTCAAATGAATAAATTATTTGCAGCAATGCAAGTGACTAATTTGTCTAATGATTCACCAAAATCTAGTCAAAGGATGCACAGTGGACATAATTGAAAGTTTACCTTCACATATGACATTGAATTATTTCCAAATTAATGTAATTACATGTAAGTATTGCTATTATTGCGTGTGACCATATGACTGACACAGGCCTCAGGGACATAACTTACTACTAAGCCAGTTTCAGCTGTTCTTGGATATTTAAAATGTAGTTCGAAGAACACTTCATGGAGGGTATTTATTGGGCTCTGAGATTTGATGAAAGGGTGAGATTTGATGAAAAGGTGACTTTGTGGTCGGCATGAGGAGGTCATTTAAACTACGTATGGACCCATAGAAGAAAAGGTAGGAAAAAGCAGTTCTGGGAATCCAATAGAGGAGCATGTTAGAGAATCCTAATTTGCTTCTTTAAATTTCTTGCTGCATATTTGGGGTGAATGAGAATATGAATTTCAGATCCATGCTGTCATGTGTACTGTTGGTGTAATTTTGGGGTCTACTAAGAGTTTTTGCTTTATCTAGGCACGTGGAAAAAAGTGATGGGTAAAGGTGAATCGTTTTAACTAGTCACCTAGTAACCACAGCCAATGAATCTTTATTTCTCTTCACTGGTAATTCTGCAAAATAAATCTTATTTGGGGATTTGTTTAATTCTTTGAAGGAAAGGCCTATATCTTACACGTTTTATAAGCAACAGCTATTTTCAGGCTTGTTTTCAAGGACAGGAATGAATACAGCTGGCAACAATTACTTTTAAAATGTAAGGCTTGAATAAGCATTCTTTTAAAAGAGTATTTAAGAGGGTAGCCACAGTTGGACGTTCCTATCATTATGCCTCCCATGTCAATCAAAGTTTTTCTATAGCCTAGGTCTCCATCAAGTCCAATGAACATAACTAACAAAATGTGAATTTATGTAAACATAACACTGTTATTAATAGTAGCATTACAATAATCTGGTATGGTTTGGTAGACCTTCCTTGTTTTATTTTCAGCTTCTGCCATGGTCTCGTTAAATAGTATATGAGATGAAATAAACAGAGTTCTTTAAATTTGTGGGGAAATCTGAAAGGCTGCCAGTAATAACTCTTTTCCAGATTCAAAGTAACTATCCGTTGAAGGACAGTGTGCAGTGTGCTAGTTGAAAAAATAAAATATAGCTTGATATGGGTGGTTGATACATAAACATATACACACACACACACACATACATACACATACACATACACATACACATTCATATAATATATACCAAATCCTGGGCTTGGTAGTAATCAGAGAAACTCTTAAGGCTGCTAATCCTGCCAGACACGTGGTATAGTGATTCAGTGTGCCCTGGCTTGCTGCAGCTGCCTTCCACGTGCAAGAATCCACCAGAATGCCACTTTTGAGAATCAGTAGTAAATGGAGAAAATTACATGTGAGGTATATCTGAAATATGTGAAGTGGAGACTGACTTATCCTGCAGTAGAGCATATAGCAAGTAGGCTGAACGCTTTTTGTACAATGCACAGAGTTCTTTAAATTTTAAATTTTAATATGTGGCATAACCTGAAAGACCACCAAGGATAAAACATCACTTTGTAAATAACTGAGTGACTTGCACAAGTTAATTTAGAGGACTAAAATGAGTCCTCTAAATTTTCATAGCCTTTCATGTAAAATCATTGGAACTCTAAGATCATAGTATTCAACTTTTGCAGCTTTTAGGTATTGTTATAATTATTACAGAACTTGCAAATATAAAGAAACTGAAATTTCCCTCTACCAAACAAGGAACTGAATGTACTGTATGATGAGAACACAGACATTATAAAAGACTTAATTTTTGAAATTTATAATTGTGATTTGGAATATCTCAACTTGTGGAATCCTTGGAAGGAACTGTTGCTTCTAACTGGATGAAACTATATTTTGTATCTAAATGCATTAAAATTGAGATGACATAATTTTGTAGTATTTAAACTTGATTGAAACCATCAAAATAAACATACATTTTCAAGACTTATATGACGAGCTTTATTTTGTAAAAATACTTGTTGCACAATATAACTAAGTGAGCTTTAAAAGAAGACAACAGCTAGGAAAAGATTTGGACTGAAAAATTCGTACATTTCAGTACAGAAAAATTAGAATGAGAATATATTTTATTTAGCAGTGTGTTTTGAGCTTAATACGTATCTCACTACTTAATTTTCCATTTAAAACATTATAGTCTTCAGAGAAGCATTCGTTAAAGCTGTCAGTAATTTCAAATTTATGGGAAACTGTGAAGATTTCAGGAAATTTTATGAACAAATTAAAAATAAGAAAGGTGACATTGAAAAAAATGCATTCTTTGGAAAAATGTGAGTATATGGTATTGGAGAAAATACAACTAAGAAACTGATTAAAGTATTTAAATATGTACCAAGAGTAAGTATTCTGCTTATGCCACGTTTAACATTTAGGTAACTAACAAAAAGAAGTTTCATAAAATTATATGTCTGTGTGTGTGTGTGTGTGTGTGTGTGTGTGTATGTCACTGTTAAGGGTTTTCTATTAAAGAAAGCAAAAAGCAATAAAAATAAAATGTGAAATAAATTTTAAAGCAAAAAACAAAATTCTAACTAAATAGGTCTGAAGACTGATTACAGCTTAGTTACAGCTAATGTTATTTAAAACAGCATTCCATGACAGTGCTTAGTTATCATAAATGAGGCCCACTAAACAAAAAGTTTCGGTAACTTCTCTATTGGGCAGAAATTATTTTAAATATCATGTTAGCAAACGGCTTAATATAAATGATAACGTGATATACTTATTTCTCATTTAAATTTTCCTCTAAACATAAAATTTTACAACCATGAAACTGAAGGAGTCAACCTATTCAATGACAATAAAGCTGCGTGGCAAACAAGCCAAGTGGGAATTAAAACAGCTTAAGCAAAAATAAATCAAAATTGTAGCTTTTTAAAAATCAATTTTCATCCCCCTAATTCTGGAGAATTTATACTCTGCCTCTTCTGCTTGTGGTTTAGGAAAGAAGCCCAAAATTCAGGGTACACGTATTAAAATTAAATATTAAGATCAGTAAACCTCAATTGGCACGAATAAACAATATGAAAGAGTAAGCACAAATACGATCTATTTGTTTACCCATTTTTCTAATTGTGATAGCTATACTATGAAATTCCTAAAACCAGATGGGAGACTGGCTTAATATTTTGGCAAATAAACACATTCAAGTTAATGAAGAATGAGAGATAGAGCACTCTGGATTTTAGCATGAACAATTAAAATAGAAAGATGTTACATTTCCTATTCCATCAGTTGACAGTATACTTATTTTCCTGGCAGAAATTTGGAATCTAAGCAACTCAGGTCCAGTGAGTGCAAACAACTGACATGCTTAGTCCAACAGGCCCCTGTGAGCAGGCCCTCTAGGGCATTTCCTGACGCCACATAACCATGGACCTTTCCCCCCTTTAGTGGACGCTGCGGGTGATCAGGTGGCCCTGAGGAGCAGGGGCCTGAGACCCAGTCAAGCCTGCTGTCAACCTCCCTCTGATGGAGGCCACGTCCTTTTCATGAGGCTGTTAGGAACGCCACTCTAAACCCCCACTATTTCTATTTTTGCAACATTCTTCCCAGTCCTTTCCTTCCTTCCCTTCGTCCCAGCCAAAGTAAAAGCATCCCTGGAATTTAATGGACTGAAAGGAGACCGGACGACTGAGGGGTAGAACGGGGCCTGAAGTGGCTTTGGCAGCAAGGGGGTTAACGGAAAGACCAGAGGATTGAGCGGGGAGAGGCAAGAGGGTTGAGCAGAGAGAGGGAAGAGGCAATCTCCCCCTACCCAACTGCCCCTCCCAGGAGCAGATACGGCCCCAACAGCCGGCGAGTCCCTCCGGCCTGGAAGACAAAGGAAGGATCAGGGCCCAGTAGTGACGGGGAGGGTGGGGGCAACGACTCGCGTGAGCTCGGGGACGTGAGAACGCAGCCCCCGCCCCGTTCTCCACCTCCCCTGAGAAAGGCGGGGCCCCCACGCCGCTCCGAGAGGTCTCCCTGCCGCGCCGGCCGTGGGTCCCAGGCGGCCGCACACGCCCAGGCACGGGCTGCTGCGGGAGGGCGCGGTGGGGGAGGGGAAGGACGCGGGGGCGGAGCCGGCGAGCAAAGAAAGGCCGAGCGGCGGGGCGGGGGCGGGGGCTTGGGCGGGGCCTGGGCTGGTCGGGCGGGGCCGCGGGGCGGGGCGGAGCCGGCAGGCCGGGGGCTGCCTGAGACAGTCACTGCCCTGACGGCGGCGGCGGCGGCTGTTGGCCGGTGGGGGCTGGGGCGAGCACGACCGATTCTGCTGGGAAAGCTGGAACTGGCAGCCGCTGGGGACCAAGAGGAGGATCCGGAGCTGGGAGCGTGCCCCGGGCCCGGCGGAGGAGGCGGCTGCAGTTGGAGTCCCGGGAGCGCTGCTGGCGGCGACTTCTCAGCGAAGCAAGTGTCTGAGACTGAGAGTCCGCAGCAGCGGCGGCGGCGGCGGCGGCCACGGCGGCGGCTGGGGCCGAGGTAACCGGGGGGCGGCGGCGGCGGCGGCGGTGGAAGCGAGGCCCCTCCCTCGGGTTGGAAGCTGGGAGGCTGAGGCCGGGGCTTGAACCTGACCCAACCACCCACCCTCTCCAGCTTCGAGACCCAGATTTGCCCCCTTCCCTCGCTCCGCCGTCGGCCGGGTGGGAGCGGGAGCGGGAGCGGGGCATGGGGCGGGAGTGCAGAGGCGGAAGCCGACCGGGAGGCGACCCCTCGTCTGGGATTGGCAAGGACCTTGGTCACCCCCTCCCCCTTCAAAAGACACACCCCAGTCTCGGTGCGGGGCTGGGTGCAGAGGCGCTCCCAGCCTCTGGAAGGGCAGACCTCGGTGTGGAGGCTGCACCTTCGCTCGTGGCCTCTCCGAGGTGGCCCCCCTGTGGCTCGTCTGGGCGGTTCAAACCCAAGGTAGTGCCCGGCGCTGGGAATCCCGGAGTTCCTTTTGTCTGTCAGATGAAACTGGAGGCCGGACCTGTGGGCAGACACCCACTAGCACCGAAGCACTCTACTCTTTATCCTTTTTCTGTCTTGGAAGGAATTCCTCCCTAGCCTTTTATCCGGCCAGAGTGGTAGATTTTATCTCTGACCTTCATCCTTGGCCTAGAGGAAGGAAGGATTCACATTTTACTTGTGTTTGATTTATCATTCTGTATAGGAACAATCATCTTCCATCTTTTTTTTTTTTTTTTTTTTTTAAGCCCTTTCCCATCCAGCTGCAACCCTGGTAATCCTCCCCTAGATTTTTGCGAACTATCAACAAAGAAGTGTGGCTGGAGGAGTAGACAGTCCTTGACTGACTGGACTGTGTAAGTTAATAGAGCTTCCTTAGCTGGCGCTGTTCTACTAGTCTACTGTGAATGAGCGTTTTGGCTGGAGTTAAGGGTGTTACTGTATGTGCATCAAGTATCTCCCCCCCTCCCTTGCTATAGTGAAGTTGCAAAAATCTTGGGTAACTTGATTAAAATGTGGCTGTTTGGGAAGCATAACAACAAGGAAGAAAAATGCAGAAAGGAGAATGTGATTATTTCAGGGGTTTTTGTCCAACTTTTTAAAAGTGCCAAAGGTGAAGCAGTGGATTTTTCAGATTACGTTAACTGGTACACTGCAACATTTATTGACTTTAATACGTTTTTAACATATGATATTTTGCACTGAGGTATTTTTGTTTGTTTTATTTTAGTTACTTGTGGAAATTGTTGATTACCCGGACATCTTAAAACCAAGAAACCTGTGAACAGGTTCATTAAGAATCTGCTGTCTTGAAAAATGCATTTTATGAATGCTTTGAATTAAGAAAGTGTTAACAGTGGTCTGTCATTTCTGCCACATAAGAAACTATAATCTGAAACAGTTCCCTGGCAGTTGCCCAGATGCCTGAAACTGGCAAGATCTAGTACTCTGAGTGATCATCCTTCAACGAGAAATACAGAGCTACTTACATACTGTACCACATACCGTGTAAATGTAATCTCTCTGATGCCATTTAATGCAATGGACCTCTTTTCTGAATCTAATTGTCAGATGCAGAATTGACACTTGGAATCTGGAGAAGTATTTTGTACAAATTGAAAGATTGGGTTTTTTCTTTAGTTTTCCAGATGTATTGTCTCATCTCTGTTCTTGAAACATCCACAATCACATAAACTCCAGTTATAACCATGGAGTTATGTGATTCATTAAGATATAGGAAAAGTGATGCTGAGCTGTGGAATCAGGCGTTTCTCCCTCAGTTCAACTAATACATAGACTGCTGATCAAGAATAAGGAACCAAATAAAGTCATGCACGTTCTGTTGACAGATGAACTCTGTGGCTGTTGAATTTTACTGTAACTAGTTACTCTGTCATTCCGAGTCAACTTAGTATGCAAGTTATGTCATAATGGATGGAAAGACCTGTGTTGATGTATCCAGACTCTAGCAAATGAAGATAAAAAACCTATTATGACTAATCCTTGGGAAGAGAAAGTCTGCGAAATGGCTCAAACCAGTTTACTGCAAGGGAAGCAGTTTTACTGTAGGGAGTGGGTTTTCCACAAGCTTCAGCATTGCCTCCAGGAGAAAAGTAACTGCTGCAATAGTACTGTCAATGCACCATCACTTGTAATGAATTCTGGGAATAATGCTAGTGGTGTCTCTGGAAAGGGAGCTGCCTGGGGTGTGTTGTTGGTAGGAGGGCCTGGCAGTGGCAAGACGGCCCTGTGTACTGAACTCTTATGGCCAAGTTCACCTACAAGTTTGCAGAGAGGTTTACATCGCCAAGCTTTGGCCTTTCATTTCTGCAAAGCCCAGGACTCTGACACTTTGTGTGTTGGAGGGTTTATTAGAGGTCTAGTAGCCCAGATCTGCCGCAGTGGACTACTCCAAGGATATGAGGACAAGCTAAGGGATCCAGCAGTCCAAAGCCTTTTACAACCTGGGGAGTGCGAGAGAAACCCAGCCGAAGCATTTAAAAGGTAACAATAAAAATGTCATGGTGTTCAGATTTCTATGCTGAAATTAAATTAATTTTTAGTTGTAGTTTTTTGTTTTTTTTTTTTAACTTTGTGAGTTACTTTTACTAGTGCTGTACATTTGGCCTTAATCTGAAGTTATGAATATACCTGTTCACTTTGAATATCAAAGAAAGTAAAATCTAGGTTTTGGTATTGCACAGCATATGGATTAAAAGTGTATCTGAATTTTACTTAATGACAATGTTATTTATATTGCCTATAAATGATAAGGGAAATTTGTTCTTGTGGTAGAGAAGCACATTTGGCTGTCTGAAAATAGGTTACCTTTTCAGAGGGTGAACTGAACTTAGAGTAATCATCAGTATAGCATCTAGTATCTTTTTTTTTTTTTTTTTTTCCCTTATAGTAGTAGTATTTCTTTAAATAAGAAAGGGTTTCTTTAAAGGAGATTATTGGCCACTGAGAATCTGAAGAAAATTTGCTGATGAGTTTTGGGATTTATTCTCCTATTAAATAATTGAAAAGCTGAGTGATATTTTGAAATATGTGAATTTATAAAATAGGGAAAATTTGGGATCATCTTACTATTTTTACTTTTAGTCACTGGTACAAAGAAAGTGTTTTTTTCCTAACTTCAGCTAAGCTTTTTTTCCATGGTAAATGGATTGGTCCAGGAAGTGAGCAAGTTGCTTTCCGTAGTGGTTTCAGATTCAAATCTGTTCAAGAAAACATAATTCCTTGAAAACATGTTTTTTTTTTTTTTTTTTTTTTTTTTGCTTATCATGGCTCTGCTCATTGTAAAAGTAGCAGGCAAATTGTTCGTTTGTGCCTCACTTCTGCTTGAATTACCCATTTTGCCATAAGCTTTTCTCTACAATAACATTCTTAATGGGCAAAAGTTTGTTCTCCAGATTCTGCTATACTGTGCACTGGAAGTTTGTGTGTGTGTGTGTGGCTCACTTCTGCGTGAGTGTGTTTCTAGGAGAGATTTGAATCACTCTAAAAAGAGTGATGTTTGTTTTTATGATATCCTCAAATCTAATGGGGTGAAATCTATAAATTTTGGAAGTAATATTGAAAATATTTAATAGTAATTATAGTAAACAGTATGTGTCGGTCATTATTCTAAGTGCTTTACAAATATTAGATCATTTAATCCTCATAATAATCCTGTGAGGTAGTTACTATTCCCATTTTATAGATGAGGAAACTGAGGTACAGAGAGGCTAAGTAAATTGTTCAAGGTTACAGACTAGTAAATGGCAGGGCTGAGATTTTAAATATGTGTGTGTGTGAGTGTGTGTATGTGTGTGTATATGTGTTAGTAATCTTAGAAATTCTTTGGAGGACTTGATGGGAAGAGGAGGGGTTTAGAAGGTTATGTGTGGCAAAGCTGGAGAACAGGAGTTGTGTCACAGTGTGGTTTGAGTGTGGGTTTTCAGATTACCCATATAGTGATAGAGGGAGTGGTATTCTAGAATGAGAGTTAGGGATGGTACAGAATTCAAATATGGGAGGGATTTATTAAAGTCAGCCAAAGGGATGTGTCTTTGAGAGGTGTGATATTCTTGCAGACTCTATAATGTGTAAATTTAGTCCAATAAAACTCAAGGCAAATCTATTATCTTTTGTTGTTAGCCATCAAAGTCAGCGTTAAAACTGATAAATGTAAGCAAATAACAGGAAAATATTTATTTTTCGCTTTTGACAAAAACTAAATCCAAAACCAGTTTTTGTATTATTAATTTTAACCTTTAAATTTCTGTTAATATTGATGATTTCATATACAGACTTTTCCCAATTTATGATAGTTCAACTTAAGATTCTTTGACTTTAGGATGGTGAGAAAGCAATGTGTATTTAGTAGAAACCTTACTTTGAGTACCCATACAACTGTTCTGTTTTTTACTTTCAATATAGTATTCAATAAATTACATGATATATTCAGCGCTTCATTATAAAATAAACTGTGTTAGATGATTTTGCTCAAGTATAGACTAATGTAAGTATTCTGAGCATGCTTAAGGTAGGGTTGGCTAAGCTATGATGTTTGGTAGGTTGAGAGTTATTACATGCATTTTTGACTCAAGGTATTTTCAACATACAATGGGTTTATCAGTGTGTAATCCCATCATAGGTTAAGGAGCATCTGTATTCATGTGTGGAACAATTTAATAGTTACAGAAAGTTGACAATGAACAATCTGTTATTCACAGATTCACAAAGCTGGGGAAATTGCAGAGAAGTTATTTACTTGATGCTTTTTAAATCCACTTTTCTTCAGTTTATTTCCTAGCTTTCTTTAATTTTTTTTATGCCTAATGATAGTAGATGGAATACATAATACATGAAATTGTATGGCTAAATGGTAATTTGTTAATCACTAGTTCATGATAATTAAGGAAGACTGAAAGGAACTTCATCTTAGTGAAACATTGCCACTTTCTTCCCTTCTGACATGGTATAGTATATTCTATAGTTTCTTAGATTTAGTTGTCACAAAATTTCTTCTGGCATTCATTAATTTGTAAGACAAATAATGAGAGTGTTATGTGTTTTAAGCATAGTTCATCTGCGTTATTTATTAAGAACCTTCTGTGTGTTAGGTAGAATTCAGCTGGAGATAAATCAGGCAATGGAACAAACAGAATTCTGCCTTCATGGAACTCAAATTCTAACATTAATATTTATCTTATTCATATAAAGAGAAATAACCATCAGAGTAAATACTTGTTATAGTGTTCATGAAACACATGAACATTTAAACATTAGTAGAATTTTGTGATCTCCTAAAGGGAATGATGTGAAGACATTGATATCTTTTTTTCATTTCTATTTTTCATATCTGGTTAAAGTACAATACTATTGTTAATTTGTTTACAATATTTTATTTCCTCATTGCTGAAACTAAGTTGATGTTTATATTTTTACTTATTTTGAGAGCCAAAGGCTGATTTCTTTAATTCTGCCTCCCCCTTTAGGCCTTCAGTGCAAAACTTTGTATATTTTGCATTGACTGTGTCTTTTCTAGAGGTAGACTCCCAGTAGCCCTATAATTGTAAAACATTCCAATTATTTTTGACAAAAAGCTGAAGCATCTAAGTTAGTGAGGGGTGGAGGGTAGTAGCATTAGGATTTGTGACTGGTTTAGAAGATAGCTATTTTGTTCAACCAGAAACACCTTTCTGGACTTTGAACAGAAAGGTCATTTTGGAAATTTGAAAGGATGTGGTGCAGGGAAATACAAATTTTTGTTCTTAGTGTATGTCATTACCTCACTTTTATTTCTTGTTAACAGTCTGCAGGACCAGATACGTGATGTCAGTTTTCCTGTGTTGTGTAAAAATATTTTGTTCTGTGTAATGGTAACAGGAAGAATTAAACATCTTCAGGGATACCATGGGTTAAGTGTAAATGGAGTAAAATGTCTATAAAGAATTAAAGATGAGTAACTCTAAGTTTTGAGAGTTTAATAGAAAATTTGTGCTAATGGTGAAAGGCAGTATGCCTTGTTAGAAAAAGAATTCAAACTGGGAGACCAAATACTGACATTTGTTTTGTGTGTCAAATGGGAATCTTTGAATGTTTGAATATCCTTTCTAATCTTACCTCCTCCGGGAGCATTTATGGATCTTCACTTATATCTGTTTAGGTTTGTAGCTTGTGTTGCACTTTTTTGTTTGTTTGTTTTTGAGACAGAGTCTCACTCTATCGCCCAGGCTGAAGTGCAGTGGTGCGATTTTGGCTCACTGCAAGCTCTGCTTCTCAGGTTCATGCCATTCTCCTGACTCAGCCTCCTGAATAGCTGGAACTATAGGTGCCCACCACCATGCCCGGCCAATTTTTTGTGTTTTTAGTAGAGATGGGATTTATTTCACCGTGTTAGCCAGGATGGTCTCGATCTCCTGACCTGGTGATTCTCCTGCCTCTGCCTCCCAGAGTGCTGGGATTACAGGCGTGAGCCACTGTGCCCAGCCATGTTGTAGTTATTTATGCATATATCTTTTGTTATCTTCCCTATTAGGCACATGCTTCTTCATGGCATTATTCATGACTGATGAATTTTTTATATTTCCCATGGTGCTTTGTATATAGCACTTTGCATATAATAATTGTTAAATGACTGTCTTTTGAATGAGTGCATAATGCTACTTGCCTATCTAGAATATGTGTGAACCTAATTGAAAGAACGCTGAAGCTCTTAAACAAGAAAGGAAATTGAAATGTTACATGATTTAGGTCAGTTTTAAATGCAGACCAGACTGGTATAGTGATTATTAATTTATTAACCTACTGTCTGTTCTTTAGCATATATTAATATGGCATTAGTCCAGATAGTTTTAAGTGGCCAGATATCTATCTCCTGTCTCAACTGGCTCCAAGTATTTTTGGCACACTCAACAAAGGGGCCAAGAACAGAAGGAGGCTGGAATGTGCGCCTCCTTCTTACCCTCACTTGTATGTTTTCAAGGCAAAATATATTACATTCATAATCAATCTTGTATAACTAGTGCTGTTTAAGATGACTGTCATTATCTATTCTTAACTATTGTCAAATTAAAAGATCCTTCTAAAGTGCCATTACTATTCAAATTTTAAATAAAATAAGTTAATCAATATAATTTCATAATCAAAACTTTACATGTTTGTCTTTTAATCTAAAGATCATCACCTTTCACTGAATGGTCTATTGTTTCCAACTTTTAACTATATCCTTTCTACTTCAAGATACAAACTTCCTTTTATTCAAATCTTCTCCCTTTTCCTTCTGAAAATCTTTTCTTTTTACTCTAGCTTCTCTGTTCCTTTTATATTTCAATCTAAGTGCTGCTTCCTTTGGTTCCTGGTACTCTTTATCATTTGCTGAACCAGTCCTCAACCTCTAATCACTTCTGCTCTAATGGCATAACATATTGCTCCTGTTTGCTTACTTAGAACTTTGAAGTCAGCCACATTCTTAGTTCTGTTCTGCAATCTAATTTATTGTTTGATAATTCAGATTCCTTTTAGACCAGAGAGAGTGAAGTGGTGCTCTACAAGTTGAGTATTTTGTTTTGTTTTGTTTTGCTTTTTTCCCAATGCAGCAAATTTCGTATACATATCCAAATTTTTGCTTTTTCTTGAAAAAAAAAAAAAAAAAAACACCAAGAAATTTTGACAATACTGGGTTCTCGTTCCTTTGAGGCAGTAATCTTAAAGACTTAAATCATCTGCTGTCTTTTATGAGCTCTTCATGCTCTAATTTGGTTCAGTCTTCACTATGCTCTATTATTCTATACTAGGACCAGTTCATGTATTTACATGTGCCAGCCTGGCTCCTATAGTCATTTTCAAAGACAAATATGTTTTCTATTCCTCCGAAAAAAATGCTATATTTTTTATCACTCCCAGAATTTGCTCTCATACTGTCTAGAGTTTGTATCTGCAAGTGCTGCTTCCTCTTCCCTATCAGTTTCCCTTCCTCTTCCCCATCAGTTTCTTCCTAGCTTACTGAAATCGAACTTTCATCTCTACACATTTACAGAAAGATGTTTATGCATGATTGCCTGTGAACTTACTGCTCAATTTGCCTTTGTCCTTTAAATGATGTGTTTTAGGTATTGTTTTCATTATTTGCACTTTTTTCTTTCAGAATCTCCCACTCACTCGGTTCTTTGGTGGACCTTCCTCTGCGTTCTCGCCCCACAAGCTTAGGTCTTCTCTCTTTACACATATGCCTTCAATTATTTTATTTACTTACATGGCTACCAATGCATAGATAAAGCTGTTGATGCAGATTTGATTGCTAATAAGATAGCAATCAAAATTGCTTATCATTCTGATCAATATGTATCCTTTCACTTGGTAGTCCCTCACTAACCTATGTTTAAACTAGTTCTCTTGAAGCATTTCTATTCATTGATGATTTATTTATTTCTTATCAAGTATTCAGTGTCAACTATGTGTTAGATATGTACTAAGTGTTAGGGCTAAAGTGTTGAGCCAAGCAGAACACTAAGTTAAGTGAGGTAAAATACATTGAACAAATAGTCACAAGAATACAGGTTATGAACACACCTTTGATAAGTGCTAAGAAGGAAGAAACAGGATAAGAAAGCATATAATAGGAAGCATGATTATTATCTAGAAATATGGGAAAACTGACGCCTTATCTAAGTTCTATAATTATTCTTATTTCTAGGCAGTTTTCTACTAAACGATGTGATCTTAGGATCATCAGTATTAGCGTCACCTGGGAGGTTGTTAGCAATGCAGACTCTCAGGTCTAGGGAATCAGCATCTGCCTTTTAATGAGATCCCTAAGTGAATCCTGTGTGCATTAGAGTGCTTTGAGAAGCACTGTCCTAGGCTGGATTCTAGAGTTTTCTTTGACTGTCTTCTGTCATAATATTCTATTCTAAAATATTTAATCTTTTTCTTGGGATAGTCCTTGAATTCATTTATCCTAATCTACAATTTTTATTCACCCATTCCAGTTGATCTACTTAGTTCATTCATTTTTCTCACAGTTGCCTAATTAGCCATACTAAAACAGTGTTTTCTTTAGGATATTCCTCTGAGCCTGTGATAACCCACATAACAAATTCACATTTCTCTGCTTAGCTTTGGAAACTTTTAATGATTTGGTTATGCCTCATCTAACGTGTATTTCTATAACCTCAACAGAGCACATTATGCTCTTTCATTCTTTCAAGAATTATTTTTAAGTCTATGAGACATATTAAAGCATCTAGGGAGCATGGACAAGTGAGAACATTCTTATTTTTCTTAGCGTTTAGTAAAACCTTTATATGAACAGTAGAGATATGAAGCTTTTGTTTGATATATGTTGAGGATTTGATTTTTTTGCAGTTTGCTTTTAGGTCTCTACTTTGTTTTTAGCAATTTTGCCCTTTTCAATTTTGTGAAGTAAAATAGTTTGATTTTTATGAAATAAGGTAACTAAATACTTATTTTTTGTTTTTAAAAATCTCTTTGGCTGGGTGTGGTTGCTCACACATGTGGGAGACTGAGGTGGAAGGATCGCTTGAACCTGGGAGTTCGAGACCAGTCTGGCAACACAGTGAGACCCCATCTCTATAAACAAACAAATGAACAAATCACTTTGAAGTGTATTCCAATTGGTTGCCTGTCTTTACCCTCTAGTTGTTTTAGTAGTGTCTTTGACCGTATAATTTTCATTGTTTTAAATTTCAAACCCATATCTATTATGCTAACCTAATCTCAGAAATATTTCTAATGCCATTTTCTCTCTACTATACACGTATTTAGCTAAGTATAGTCTTTAATGATGAAGTAGAATTTGAAAATGTTTATGTAATTGCTTACTAGAGCTAAGTATTAAGAAGAATTACATATTCCTCGTGGTTATCTTGAAGAATAATTTGAAACTTCCCAGAAACTGGTAGCCTTTTACAGTTCTCTTATTTGTCTCTATTTTTGCCTGTATTCTTTGTACCTCCAACTACTAGCGGTCTTTGCCATAAGAGATTGCAGGTCCTTTCACTAGAGGAAAAGTGTACTTCTTGGTGGGGCGCGGTGGCTCACGCCTATAATCTCAGCACTTTGGGAGGCCAAGGTGGGCAAATCACCTGAGGTCGGGAGTTCGAGACCAGCCTGACCAACATGGAGAAACCCCGTCTCTACTAACAGTACAAAATTAGCCGGGCGTAGTGGTGCATGCCTGTCATCCCACCTACTCAGGAGGCTGAAGCAGAATTGCTTAAACCGGGAAGCGGAGGTTGCAGTGAGCTGAAATCACACCACTGCACTCCAGCGTGGGCAACAAGAGCAACACTCCGTCTCAAAAAAAAAAAAAAAAGGTGTATTTCTCTATCTTTTAATTCTGGCTCAGCCGTTAAGGTTTGCTTTGGCCAGTGGATTAACAGACATGACCCAAACAGAAGCTTAAAGTTGAGCTTGTCTTCTCGTGCTTCTGCCACCACAGTGAGAAGGACAAGATCTTTCTAGGCTGCTGATCCAAGGAACAGGAGAGAGCTTTGGAGCAGATGGGACCCAACCTGCAACTTGTCTCCAACCCTAGAGTAAATCACGAAGAGCAGAGATGCAGAAGAAAGCTAAAATGATTGTTACTGTAAGCCACAGAGTTTTGGGGTGTTTATGATATACCACTATTGTGAAAATAGCTAACGATACAAAAGTTAAATATTTAAAATGGGAAGTCATTAATTTTTATCGTAAATATAGGAGTCACCGTTGATTCCTTGATTTCATTTGTCATCTACATTCAATCCACTAAATGCTTTGGTTCTGTCTCCAAGATAAAACAAATACCTCTACTTCTCTCTATCTCCAACACTACTACTCCCATTTTCTATTGCCTGGTCTATTACTGCACTAAACTCCTAACTGCTCTTCTTGTTATTATTGTTGTTTCTCTTATTTTCACAAAGCAAAGTTATCAGATCATGTTACTTCCCTGCTTAAAACCTGACAGTGGCTTCTTACTATGTTTAGAATAAATCCTAAGCTGTATGTGCATGGTCTACCCTTGCCTAGTCTTTGACCTTATCATGTACTGCTTTATTCTTGCACATTGCTCTTCATCGACATTGCCTTTATTATGTTCTGAAATAGGCCATGTTCCAGCCAGCACATTTTTATATGGCTATTTGCCCTATTATCATTTAGGTACCATCTTTAATATTGTCTCCTCAGAGAGCTTTCCTTATTCACTGAGTCTTTAGAAGTCCCCTAGCCAGTCATTGTCCTAAATCACATCACCCCGTTTAGCTGTCTTTGTTCTTAATTTTCTGTCATGTTCTTAAGTATCTGTGATGATCTGGAACTGTTTTGTGCATTTGTTTCTTTTGACTTTCTGCCCATCTATTGGTATCAACAGAGTATTTGCTTTTCTTGTCCTCTTTGTATCCAGGGCTTATAATGCAGGAGGAACTTAGTAATTATTTCTTGAATTAATGAATAACTATTTATATTTTAATTTAAAACATTATAATTTTGTTCACACTGATAATTGTTACTGCTTTAGCCATGTTCAGTTTTTAAGTAGTCCATGGTTATTTTTTGTGGAACAATTTATACATATAGATTATATAGTTATAGGTGAAAAGGATTTATTTTAAACCCTATTTTGGTTATTGTATTTGTATCTTTTGAAATTTATGTTGAAATTAATTTTTATCAAGTGGAAAATCTTTTGAATAGCATTAGATTTATGTTATTTGATGAGAGTCATATGAGGTCACCTTTTGCCTCTCTTCCATAAATCCATAGTTTCATCTGTGGAATAGCTATCATTCTTTCTGAGACTATCACTCAAAATTAATATTTATTTGGAAAGGAGAAAAAACTTGAATTCAATCTCAATTGATATGTTGGTTAAGTTGCTGCTTAGAGGGACACAGATCACAAACAGTGAAAGTCACAGGAATTGAAAAGGAAAAATTAATGGCCCCAGAGGAGAAGAAATCCTTATAAGCAATTTGTTGGGGAAATGATAGATCGTTTTCATCCCCTAAAGCATTTCAGTGATATGGGAAAGTAAACAGGAAAGCAAACATACATATACCTACTCATTTTTTTTTTTTTTTTTTTTTTTTTTTTTTTTTTTTTTTTTTTTTTT
>NC_045436.1:64767553-65000960 GCF_002776525.5 Piliocolobus tephrosceles
TTTTTTTTTTTTTTTTTTTTTTTTTTTTTTTTTTTTTTTTTTTTTTTGTCATATGTGCTTCTAATCTGAGTTTTCTGTCTTGTTTTAAAGAACAAATAATCCACACTTGAAGTCCCTGGGTATCCTTTCTATTTCAGATCTACTCTACTCACACACACCCCATAGATGACCTTTCTTATGAATTTGCTTTTTATAAAATCTATGTAGTTTGACCATAAGGGGAGATATATAGGTATATACACATACTTGTTACAAACTCTAGTTTTGTACATTTTTTATTCTATAGCAACAGTTTTCAAACTTCCTTAATACATTTACAGACAATTTTCTTTTACAATAACACAAAACAAGTCAAATGCTTGGTGATTAATCACAGATGTGTTCAGTCTGTACACTGGAAACCAAAACAGTAAGAAAAACTGAAGAAAAGTAAATGGAGGAGTATATGATTTTTATGGATTAGAGGATTCAATATTGTAAACAGGCTAATTCCCACAAAATAACCTATAGATTCAATACAATCCTAACAAAAATCCCAGTTGGACTGTTTGGACATTCAGTCTCTTACAATACCTTACATCATATAGTCCCTGGAAGCTCCACCATACCTTCAGAAGAAAATGAGAGTGAAACAAGCAAATATTATATTAATATTTCTTTGAAAATAATTTTGACCTCACAGACCCCTTGGAAAGTTCTCAGGGTCTTCTAGGGTCCTCATACCACACTCTGAGAAACACTATCTATCCATTCCCTTGCTCGCCTACTTTACCATTTCACACTTCTGTCTTCTCAACCTCTAATATTTCCCTGCCCACCTTCCAACCCTTACTCTTAGCTGTTAACTTGTCTTCCTATATAATAAAAAGTAAATAAAATAGCATATATATATACATATAATAAAGTAAATAAAAATAAATAGCATATACACACAGACATATATATTTAGAAGAGAACATTTACACATTTACTGGAACATCTACTGTACTAACCCTCCTGCATTTATATCTACATAGTCTGCCTTACATTAACTATGGTTGTAGAGTATGGATCTACACTCTAACTGTGGTTAAACTATCCATGCTCCTTTTCCATTCACTTATTTACCAGATCCCATCCCATCTCACTTACTCAATGACATATTTAAGCACTGTACCCTTTCCCATCATTATTCAAATATCCCATACTAGTACCCTTTTTAAAACACTCCCCCAACCTATATCATTCTTCAGTTACTACTCAACCTCACTGTTCCCTTTGACAGTAAATTCTTCAAAAAATTCTGCCTATCTTTAGTATTGTTTCTTTCATACATTCATGATCCTATTAGAGTATAATCAAGCTTTATTTTCCACTCTGTAAGTATTCCGAGACCTCCATGTTGCTAAATCCAGTGCTCAATACTCAACGCAGCAGAAATATCTTACATAACTTATCTCCTGCTACCCACTCCCCACCCCACCCCACTTGTAGCAACACTTTCTTCACTTTCTCACTTGGTTCTCTCCTCTTATACCAGCAACTTTTTCTTCATATGTTACCAACCGTATTAGTCTATTTAGTGTTTCTATAACAGAATACCTAAAGCTGGGTAATTTTTAAAGAAAAGAGGTTTGTTTGGCTCATAACTCTGGTTGCTGGAAAATCCAGGAGCATGGTGTTAGTATCTGCCTGGCTTCTGATGAGGGCCTTGTGCTATGTGACAGCATGGCAGAGAAGTGGAAGGGGAAGCAGGTGCATGCAAAGAGAACTCACACTAGAGGCAACCTCACTTTATAATGTACCTGCTTTCTTGGGAATTCATCAATTCCCTGGAGATCTAATCTAAAGAGAGACATATTAATCTACCTTAATAACCTATTCACCTCTTAAAGAGACCACCTCCCAACATTGCTATACTGAGAATTTAGCCTCCAACATGAATTTTGGCAGGAACACTCAACCATAGCACCAACCTTTGATTTTGAAATACATCAGGGTTAAAATCTTGGCTTTTCTTTGTTTACATTTGCTTCTTACATAAAGCTCATTAATGGCCTTAATTATCAACTGTGTCTCAGTGGACCCAATTTTATTTATGCAGCCATGACCTCTTCTCTGAATCTAGACCTATAAATCTAACTGCTTACTCAACTTCTTTGCTTCGATTTCTAGTGTTGAACATGTTCAAAATTAGACTTCTGACTTCCATCCCACATCTTGCTGCTCCCTTAGTCTTTTCGTTTTTAGTAAATAGCAATTTTATCCTTCTGAGGAAACCAGTAAGCACCAGTGCAGTAATTGAAGGGAGAGACAATGGTGCTTGGATTTGATTTGCTGAAGTATCAATGCAAGTGAAAAGTGTACCCTAATTTATGTTTCAAGATTGATATGACATATTAGATGTGGGGTGTGAAAAAGTATTGAGATCCTCAAATTACTTTTATGCCAGTTATGTCTATCAATATGTGTTTGCTATATTTGAAATTTAGACTGATAAAATTTAAATACAGTCATATATTTAATCATTACATGTTAATATAAATAACATTTAAATAAAGGGATAACTATATTCTCCAAAACAAAAATAAACTTAAAAGAATGGCATTGTTTTTCATGTTTTGCAAATCTTTTTAATTTTAGTTTCTGTTGAAAAGTTTCTTAAAGTGTTATTTTTTCTCCTTTGGAGATAATGCCTTTTTTCTCTGGCTCCTTTTAAGGGTTTCTGTCTTTGGATTTCTGGCATGACATGCCAAAATGTGGTTTCTTTGTATTTTTTCTATTTTATATTTATTGAATTTCTTAAATCTGTGGATTGATGCTTTTCATAAGTTTGGAAAAGCCTTAATCTATTACTTCTTCAGATCGTATAGTGTCTCTAGTTTATTCATTCTTTTTCTTTGGGGACCACAGTTGCATGTATGTTGTACCTTTTAACTGTGTTCCACACATCTTTTTCATTTTTTCTGTTTTTCTTTTATCTGTGCTTCAGTTTGGGTATTTTCTATCAACTAGTTTTGCATTTCTAATCCTGTCTTCTGTTCTAATGAGAGTGGTGTTGAATACATTCAGGGTTCCTAATGTCAAATATTATATATTTTTTAGTTCTAGAATGGAATTTTATTTCATTATTTTTATAGGTTACATTTTTAAATTATAATTCTTTCAGTTATCTATTTTGATCCATCTACTCAACTTTCTTGAACATATTATTTATGGTTATTTTAGTTTATACTAACTAAAGTATTTGGATTATTCCTCTGCATCTATTATCTCTTTTTTCTCTAGATTATCAATCTATAATCCTGACTTTTTTCTGTTTAATAACTTTTTATTTTATGTCTGATAGTGTGTTAAATGATTGTAGATTTCCAGGTGATGTCTTTTATCAGAAAAGGCTAATTAAAACAAAGAAACAACAACAAGAAAACCTTGGACAGGTAGGGTGAGGGGCTGATGCAGTCAGGCATTAAGCTGGGCTGGTACTTTTTTATAATATTACTAAGATCCTTGGGTTATTTCTGTTATTTTTATGTGGTTCGCTTAAGCTTTTGGTTGGAGAGTCAGAAGAGCCTTTTCAGCTCTGAAAGACCCTTGGTAATTCAGTTCTTCCCCGCAACATAAGAAATTATGTTTAGCTCTTTAGCTTCCTGCCCCTTATACCTTCAAATTCTTGCAAATCTCCTGAGTTACATGCTTAAAGTAAGCACCTTCCCTTTAGCAGAATTTTGTTTCCAAGATACTATGAGAGATTTCATATTGGGTTTTAGATGCAGTTGGCCAAGTTGCCCAGCTTTTTAAGCATGACCCAGAATTTAAGTAAACGTGCGTTGAAGAACTTCAGTCTTGTGTTCAGGACACCACACATTTGCACTTTGCTTTATAAAAGGAATATAACTGACTTCTTGAAAGTTTTGCTGGTTTGGTTCTCCTGTAGAGTCCCTCAGGGTGAGCCAAATCTGATTCTTAGTCTGTAACTAAAATCAGTATAGGCCTCCCAAATTAGCAAATAACCCCTGAGAAGAAATTAGCAAGTCATTCTTTTGCTCACTTTGGAAGAGCCTCCTATCTTCTGAAACTCTAATTCATCTTACCTTCTTGCTTCAACAAACCCTCTCATATCTTGAAAAATATAAATTTTGTATTTTATTCATTTTTTTCTAGTTCGTGCAATGAAAGTTTTGGGGTGCTGCCACCTACTACATTTTATCTGGCAGTAGAAGTTCCTATAAACAAGATTTCTCTGGCTCTTTCCGATTTTATTGGATTTGTACCTTTGTGAAATAATTTTTTTAAAAAAATTAATTTTATACTTATTACAAATACATTTTCTTTTAATTCTTTAGGAGTTTTATAAATTAATTTGGATATGAATTCATATTCTGATCATTGATTTTGTTGCTGTCTTTCTGGGCGTTGTAAGTTTTGTAATTTTTTTCACTCTCTTTTGGATTTCCTCTCTATTACCATTTCTACCTGTTTGCTCTTCCTGCTCTGTCTAATTGTTATTATTTGCCTCCACCATTCCCCATCCCCAGTATGATCCTGAATGAGGGCTAAAAATTGAGATATGAAGTTCTTACTCCAAGCTAATACTAACGATTTTGTAAATTCAGTCACTGACCCATGATCTTTTTAGGTTCAGTTCCTGTCTCCATTGAGACTAACTTTATGTGCTCCCTGCTGCTTCTTAAAAGCCATAGCCCTGGGTGGTAGCCAGCAGTGCTTTTTGTTTCATCTTTCTTTCATTATTAATAGGGCATGCCCTAGCTCCAGTTCCTAGTTCCAAACTAAGCCTGAGTCCTGTTGCTAGAAGTGGGAGAACTTGTATTCCGTTTACTTCCATCAGCAAATCTCTAGGTTGCCTTGCATACTTTCTTGGCAAGCTAGAGATTTTGTCTTGTTATACTTCTTTTTCATTTCTGATACTTTGAAATGTTTATCTTATTCTTGACTGGCTATATTTTTCTTTTTATTTTCAATTCCATATTTTCTTGCTGTGTTTTAACAAAGGGGAGACAGTTCATAAAAGCATGAAATTACTATGCCTTAGTCCAAAATTCAGAGACAAATTGTGTTCTACATTTGGGCCAAACTCCTGGACTAATTTTAAGTATCAATTTTACTTACTAGTTTTTTATCCTGGTAAACGCATAGATAATATTTGTTCCCCGATCGAAAGTATTAATTGTATTGCCTGATTTTTTTTTTTTTTTTTCCTGTTCCACTTGCTTTACTTTATAGGATGGGTAATTTTGCTCCTAAGAAAAGAAGGTCTAGGTTTGTTTTCCCAAAATAAGACAAGATATATTGAGTAAGAATTGTTAGTGCTTTACTTTTTCTACTTGTCATCTTATATAAAAATATATTTTTAATACCTGGCTTTTTGCAAGAATTTAATCATTTGGTTAACAAAGTGATAGGCAGATGTGTCAGCATATACTCACCAACTATTTTAGAAAGTTTAGTTTCTAGATGAAATTTAGCATCAAAACAAATCTCATTACTATTTATTTAAATTTAGCATCAAAACGTGCATTTGTAGTTTACGTTCTAGGTAGTAATGAGATTTCAGGCTTCAGAATTCAGAATGGATAAACTACTAATGTTAGATATAATTTAATTTTTTAAATCCCATAAATATCAAGGTAACTGGTAATAAATGTAGAAAAAAATATGGATATTTACAATTGAAAACCATTAAATTGGAGAATATTTTGGATTAAAAATCATGATTCTGCATTTAGCATAGTATAAGGGATAATTGAATAAAATGAAACTTGTCAGAGCAGTCTTCAGATATACAGAAAAAGTATTCTGATACATCACAAGTAATTATAGATCCAGATTTAGTGAATTCGGGAGCTGTAGGTAATTAGACCCTTGATACTAATTATATAATAATTTCAGCAAAATTATTTCAAACACCTGCCATCTATTGATTTTTCTGGAATTGCAGTATTGAGATAAGTGATTTTTAGTAAAGAATTTGTAGCAAACAAACAGGAATGTTTAATACCCTCAGGAAAGTGAAATTTGAAAAGAGGCATATTCAGTTAGAAGACCTTAAACATTGCAATATTATTTCTTCCGCAAAAATATTTTCAGCTAATTTAATTGCTAAAAAATTAGCATCACTTTCCTGGTTTAGCCAGGTTTTAAGAACTTCCTTGTTTAATATTGGACCACGCTCTTATCTTATACTCTTTGATATTTTCAGAAGCAATTTAACACAATAATTAAGAAGAGAAACTTTGAAATGAAGAGATTCTATTTGTTCTTCTGCCATTTACTACTTGTCTCACTTAGCAAACTACTTACCCTCAAAACCTTTGTTTCTTCATCTGTGAAATGGAAGTGATAGTAGTACCTAATTTACAGGATTTGGGTGAGGAATAAATGGGTAAATCCATAAAGATCGTGCTTCTACATATTCTAGGCATAAATGTCAGTTTGTGTCTTAGTCCATACAGGCTGCTAAAACAAAATGCAGTAGTCTAGGTAGCTTATAAGCAACAGTGTTTATTTCTTTAGGTTCTGGATGCTGGAAAGTCCAAGCTGAAGATATGGGCAGATTTGAAGTCTGGTCAGGTCCTGTTTCTTTGTTCATAGATGGCACCTTCTTGCAGTGTTGTGCCATCACATGGTATAAAAGGGATGAGCTAGCTCTCTGGGGTCTCTTTTAGAACATTAATACTATACATGAAGTTTCTGCCCTCATGACTTAATTGCCTCCTACAGGCCCTGCCTCTTGTACCAGCACATTGGGGGTTAGGATTTTAACGTGAATTTTGGGAGGGGCTCAATTTAAACATAGCAGGATGATTGTGTTTATTTTCCATTTTTATATTTATCTTGACTTCCTGAAGAAGAAAATTAATCAACATACATTACACATGTATTTAATTTAAAAGACAAATGCATTATATCCCCCCAACCATTACCTCCCTCCAGAAAGCCAAATTGCTTTAAAATATTTACCAGTTAAGTCACTTTACAAACATGTATTTCAGTGTCTATATACTGAGTGTTTAGTACTTGAGAGTTTTGGTTCATTATCCATTTCCGAATGCAAAGCAACATTAATTAATACAAGTTGAGTATACCTTATCCAAAATATATGGCATCAGAATGTTTCAGATTTTGGATATATGTTTTGTTTGATTTTGGAATATTATCATATACGTAATGAGGAATCTTGGGGATGGGACCTAAGTCTAAACATGAAATTCATTTATGTGCCATCTACACTTTATACATATAGCCTGAAGGTAATTTTTTTTTTTTATTTTTCCCTTGGGAACACAAATAAACTGTGTGTGGTATGCCTGCATTTTGACTTCGGCTTGTCCCATGACGTCAGGTGTGGAATTTTCCACTTGTGTTATCATGTCAGTGCTCAAAAAGTTTAAGACTTTGGAGCATTTTGGATTTGTATTTCAGATTTTTGGAATAGGAATGCTCAACTTGTGTACTGTTTTCAAGTAGAAATCAGTGATCAGTAATTTGGGATTGCTGTTGCATTAGTTTTCTCTTCTGCCCTAATTTTAGGACCTTTCACTAGAGGCACACAGTTTTTCCCAGATAAAAGTATATTTTTCATCCATATTGCACTGTTTGTAGGAGACTTTTATTTAGTACTTTGGAGTATGGTAAGAATAGACTAATACTGCAAAAATAGATGGGAAGATATAAATGTTTTGTAGGTACAAGTGTAAGATACAGCATACACATTTTAAAAAACACAAATTATGTAAGAATAAATTTAAGAAAGTAACCTATATGAAGGGAAATTTTTGCAGTAAGCCCTGTATTATGATTCTCCAGAGAAACAGAGCCATATATGTATTTAAGGAGATTTATTGTAAGGAATTGACTCTCACAATTTTGTGGCTAAGAAATCCTAAGACCTATAGTCAACAAGCTGCAAACCCAGGAGAGCCACTAGTTTCATTTCCGTGGAGTCCGGAGGCCTGAGAATCAGGAGAGCTAATGGTGTAAATTCCATTATGAAAGCCAGCAGTCTCAAGACCCAAGAAGAGCTGATTTTTCAGGTCCAAAGGCAGAAAAGGACTGATGTCCCACCTCATGTAGTCAGGTGGAAGGGTTAGCCTTTTGTTGTATTCAATCCTTGACTGGATGAAGGCCACCACCCACATTAGGAAGGACAATCTGCTTTACTCAGTCTACCCATTCAAATGTCAATTTCATGCAGAAACACCCTCACAGACATACCTGGATTAATACATGACCAAATGTCTGGGCACCGTGTGGCCCAGTCAAGTTGACACATAAAATGAACCATCACAAGCACCTAGGAGCTGAATGCAAGCCAACAGTGGACTGTTGTTTTTGTTTAATCTTAAAGACATGACACTGGAATGAATAAGCACTGTTTTGTATATCAATAATGAAATAAACCCATTCATTCATTCATTCCATAAATATTTATAAGTCATCCACTTTGTGTGAAGTTCTGTGCTAGCTGCTGGAAATGCAGTGGTGAATAATATGTAGGTGGTTCCTTCTCTCCCAAAGTTTTTGAAAGTGGATGCTAAACCGCCAATTCCTTAGTTACTTGATTAATTACACTTGTTATAAGGGCTTTCAAGGATGTTGTAGGCATGTATACATAGAGAACTTGACCTAGTTTGGGTTGTTGGGTGAGGAATGTCAGGAAAGACCTTTCTGAATGAGTGATATTTAAGCTGATCTCTAAAGAATAATAAAAACCTTGAAGTGAGGAGGAGTGGAAATTATAATAGGTAAGGGACCAGCATGTATGAAGGTTCTAAGGCCAAAGGGAGGATCTGTTTAAAGAACAAAGCGGAGGGCTGATGAGGTTAGAGAAATTGATAAGGCGCCAGTTGTTGATCAGATCCTGGAAAACAGAATCCTATAATTTGATTCAGCATCCTGGTAGGTCTAGATGGGCTTCACTGACTTCAGTGTTAATGATCTGATCTAAGAGCATTGGTCTGTTCAGAAGAACCTCAGAGTACCAACTGGAAAGAGGGCAACTCATTAACAATGACTTGCTCCATATTACACATATGAAGGACATAGTCTCCCGAGTTCTGAATATCCTGACTCCCTGGTAGTACCAAGCTGTGTCTTTTGCGTTTCAGTGAAACGTTAACAAGTAGTAATTTTGCGTTATTTTCAGTTTTCATACAGTAAAATTTACAGTTTGTAGAGTACAGTTTTATAATTTTGATACATGCATGGAGTCATGGATCCACCTAGTTGTGATACAGAGCAGTTCCATCACCCCAACAATTCCTACTTGCTGTCCTTTTTAGTAAACTCCTTCCCCCACTCTAACCTATGGCAAACACTGATGTAAATTTTATTCCTATAATAGTTTTACTTTTTCCATGTGTCGTATAAATGCAATAGTATGTGCAGCCTTTTGGAACTGGGTTCTTCAACTTAGAAAATTCATTTAGGATTCACCCATGCTGTTGCGTGAATCAATCCTAGTTTTTTTTTTTTTTCTTTTTTGTTTTTTCTCTCATGACTGAGTGATACTCTGTTGTATGGATATGCCACAGTTAGTTCGTCCCTTCACCAGTAGAAGATCCTGTATGCTGTTTCTAATTGGGGGATTATAAATAAAGCTGCTGTAAACATTTATGTCATTTATGTACAGATTTTCGTGTGGCCATATATTTTCAGTTCATTTTGGTAAATACTTAGAAGTGGGATTGCTGGGTCATGCAGTAGGTGTATCTTTAACTTTTTTGGAAACCTGCCAGACTTTTTCCAAAGTGGTTGTACCGTTGGAAATGGCTATGTCATTGTTCTCCACCAGCACTTGATGTTGTCTAGGGTTTTACTTTATTTGCACAATTCTAATAGGTGTCTAATGGTATCACACTGTGGTTTTAATTTGAAATTCTCTGACTGATGATGCTGAGCATGTTTTTGTGTTTATTTGACACCCCTCTGTCTTCCTGTCTAAATTGTCTATTTTAATCTTCTGCCCATTTAAAAACAATTTTTGTTTTCTTAGTGTTTTGAGAGTTATTTATGTATTCTGAATATGAGCCTTAGTCAGAAATTTGCTTTACAAATATTTTCTGCCAGTCTTCAGCTTTTCTGTTCATAATCTTAACAATGTCTAACAGCTGTAGCTAATTTTGATAAAGTCAAGTTTTCAATTTTTTTTTTCCTTGATGGATCCCGCTTTTGGTGAAGTATCTAAAAACTCTTTACCTAACTCAATTTTACAAAGATTTTCTCCTGAAAGTTTTATAATTTTATGTTTTACACTTAAGTTTATGATCTGTGTTGAGTAAATTTTTGTGTGACGGGGTGAGATATATGTATTGAAGTTCGTCTTTTTTGCATTTGGGCATCCAGCTTGTCATTGTTCAGCAAAAAAAACCAAAACAAAACAACAACAACAACAACAAAAACCTGCCTTTCTCAATTGAATTACCTTTTCAACTTTGTGAAAAATCATGTTCCTATATTTATGCTGCTGTTTCCAGAATTTTTATGTATTTGTCTTTAACAAATACTTAACAGACTGCCTTGATTGCACTAGCTTTAATAGTAAATCTTAAAATTGGGTAGTGTGAGTCCTTCAACTTTGTTTTTCTCTTTCAGAAGTGTTTCCTTTATTTTAGTATTTTATAATTAATTTTTGAAGCCACATACTGTATGTCAAACAACTGGAAAATAGTTGTAAATAGTCTTTACCTGGAAATGGGCCTACTTTTTGTTTTCTGTAGGAGGCTTTAATGTGGAGGAGAGGTGAGTTAAGCTAGTCAGGAGTCACAACATTTGATATTTGTTGTTGCTGTGGGTACCCTCAGTGTACCTCTGACCTCAAATCTTCTAATAATATGTTGTATTTAGGGCAGGGGCTGATTTTCCGGGTGGATTTTTTCAATATCTACTCTACCTTCAGCTCTCAAATTCTTCTCTTCTGCAGCTCTCTCAGCAGTGAGGGCAGAGAATGGGGACATATTCTGTTTTTCTGATAAAGATTATGTTATACCTCTTGATCTGGGGTGAGGTCTTCTGATTCTGCCCATCCCCTTGCTGTAGACTGCAGTGGATTTCACTTGTTCCTCAAGGACAAGTAATGCTTATTCCATTCTTCCCCACCCACTCCTCCTTAAGGCTTTTCCATAGGGGTCATATGGGAGAAGAACCTAGACTGGCGGCGGGGCTTTATTCCATACTTTTCCCAGCCAGGGTGATTGCTGTATTTTTTGAAGCCCTAAGGGATCAGTAGAGAAAAGGCAGCAAGAGAGTGTGAATGCTGTTTATCAGTGGCCCCAGGGGCTCCACATTCTGTCTGTAATTCACAATTTTTTTCCTACTAGCTTGTCTGAGGTGTTTTGTTAAAAGGCTAGGAGGTACACTCTTCCTGTTACTCTATTTCTGAACAAGTGAGGAAGAAAGTGAACTGAAACCTGATGTTTCACAGAAACAGTTTTAACTCTGAAGACACTTTTTACATGTTCAATCTATTCATCTATCTATCTAATAGTACATTCCTTATAATTTATTTATAGTAGCTTTAAAAGGTCATCAATCTCCTAAGAAAAAGGCAGTAAGTAAATTCATTGTATCAAAGGAAAAGAACAATGGATGTCTTTCATTTCAGAATTTTGGCAGCCTTTCTGCCAGGAAATCAAGAGTGTCACCACAAAAACTATAACTATGTGAAGTACTATATATGTTAATTAGTTAGAATTAGGCCTTCCTCAACGTATATCTACTTCAAAACATCATGTTATACATGGTAAATACATATAATTTTATCTGTCATTTAAAAAAAAATTAAGTAAATCAATAAAAGGCTAGCTACAGAAGGATGATCTTGGCATTCCTCATTTTCAAGACAATTGAAAATGGGGGAAAAACTAACTCAAAGATTTTAAATTGAATTAACAAAAAATTAAGAATGTAATAAATATTGGCTCAATATTAATGAAGGTAAGATATGTAGAACATTTAGTTAAGATACACATGCAAAGTCAAACCCTGTATCATACTGTTGCTTTTTTTTTTTTTTTTTTTTTTTTTTTTTTTTTTTTTTTTTTGAGACGGAGTCTTGCTCTGTCGCCCAGGCTAGAGTGCAGTGGCCGGATCTCAGCTCACCGCAACCTCTGCCTCCTGGGTTCACGCCATTCTCCTGTCTCAGCCTCCCGAGTGGCTGGGACCACAGGCGCCCACCACCTCGCCCGGCTAATTTTTTGTATTTTTAGTAGAGACGGGGTTTCACCGTGTTAGCCAGGAGGGTCTCGATCTCCTGACCTCGTGGTCCGCCCGTCTCGGCCTCCCAAAGTGCTGGGATTACAGGCTTGAGCCACCGCGCCCGGCCATACTGTTGCTTTTAAATACGGTGTTATCTTTGTATGATTGTGATAACAACTGTCATTACATTATCTCTTTTGGAATAATAATAATATACATGTATGTAATTATTCACAAATACAGAAAAGTCTGTTTTAGACTGTCTAAATTGTTTTGTGTATACATACTTTGGTGGGATTTTCATTTTACAAATGATAAAATGTTACCTAATAGAAAAATGTAAATCTGTGTATCACTTGGTATAGATATCCCCAAATATATCTTTTGAAATAATTGAAAGGGAACTTAATATGGGAATTCTGAGTTTATTAAATTTTTAATCCTTTGTTTTAAAGTAACAAAACTTTTTCCATTTCCAATGGATGTGTGAAGCAAATTTATTGAGTGTTTATCATGTGCTAAGAGTGGATTTGAGTGCTGGGAAACTTAACAGTGCACAAGATAGGCATAGTTCCTGCCCTCCTGGAGCCTGCATAATAGGGCAAGGAGATGTGGAGGTGTGCAGGAGCTTCACTCTCAGCCTTATAACACAAGCAGTACAGAAGTAACCCAACAAGTTAATCTAAGAATGTGATAAATGCTACAAAGAAACAATTGCAGGAACAGTAATGGTGATGAGGGCTGCTTTAGATATGGTGGTCAGAGAAGGCTTATTTCAGGAGTGAAAGTTGTGCTGAAATAAGAAATACTGCCTAGGGGAAGAAGCTTTCTTGACAGAAAAAATCTCAGTGTTAGAAATAGGTGCTGAATGGGAAAAAAAAAAGAAAAAAAAAGCTTGGTGTTAAAACAAAGGAAGACAATGTGCTAAAACAAAAAAGAGGACTTAGGAATGAATCCTATCTGCTTTTAACATGATGAAGACCATTTTAAATAGTACTGGGAAATAGCTTCAAGGCAAGAAAGTGAATGAAAAGCTCTATGTGTTTTGAAACTATGAGAGACCTATAATCCCAAACCTCAATATTATGTGAAAGTGAATATCAAATTGAGATGCAAAGCTGGCAAACCATTATTCGTTGAAATAAGTGCATATTCTGATGAATATCAAGAGGACAAAAGCTCTCATTTGATCCCAGGGAGATAAGTTATAGACTTAATGCTAGAAGTTTCCTGGACCCAGATAAGCATATAGAAAGAATGAAGAGCGCAGGGCAGAATGAGTCACACAGATGAGCCCTGTATGTGCAGGAGGAAAGTATTGAGTGTAGTATTTGGTGTAGTAAAAGGTATTGGGTGTAGTAAACTCTACGGGTTGTGTACATCCCTACAGCTTTTGATCTTAATTGACTGGGGAGAAGTCCAAGCTCAAATAAATTGTTTATACCTATAACTCTGATGCATAAGGAGACTTCTTACCAGCCTGGACACTGTATACACTCAACTTGTAATTGCTGATCCAGAAAGAATTTACTCAAAAAGAGCTATCACAGGATACGTAAAATACATCTCAAGAAAAAATGGGGAAGGAATGTGAAAAACAGGGCACAAGAAACACCATAAAAAATGTTTCCATCGAACAAAAGGAATCTGTGACCAAATATATTGCCTTAAATGAAAACAATGAGTGATTGCGTGAGTTAAACAGTTGCATGAAGCAGAGATGTTAACTGCTTGGAAAAGAGTTGGTGAAACAACAGAATGAGATGGAACATAGCAAAAATCTTTTCTTATTAGCACTGAACTGGGAAATCCCCTCAGAAATGTGACATAAAACTTAGAAGCTATAAACGGAAAACAGTAAAGACTGATGTGTTATCTATATAAAAGTAAAAAAAAGAAAAAAGAAATTGTACATGTCCAAGAAAAACCTTTCAAAAAGTCAAAAGAAAAATGACAAGTGGTGGAAAAAAATTGTATTACATACAACAAACAATTTCTTTTTTTCTTTTTTTTTTGAGATGGAATCACACTTAAAGAGTGCCAATAAGAGAAAAATTAGTAGTCTTTGAGGAAATGGGTAAAGTGTATGAAAACACAATTTAAAGAAAAAGAAATGTGATTCCTAGGCATGTGAATATGATTGCCCTTATGGTAAGGAATTATAAATTAAAAACATAAAGGGGTACATAAATAGAAGGGATATGTTCTAATATTCAATAATACAATAGAGAAAGTTAATAATTTATTGCATTTCAAAATAGCTAGAAAAGAAGAATTGTAATGTTCTTAATACACAGAAAATATAAATGTTTGAGGTAATAGGTACCACGATTACCCTGATTTGATCATTACACATTGCATGTAGGTATCAAAATACCACATGTGCCCGCAAAATATGTACAATCATTATATATTATAATATATAGTATATATTAATATATATATAATATAGTTTTTTTCACTATAGTGAGGATGCCATTTTTCACCTAGCTGTAGAAAAAGTAAATAACATTAATCACTATTATGGAGGGGCTAGGAAAATACCTAGTGTTACATAGCTGTTGCCTATGTGTGTATAAATATATATATTACCTATATATGTGTGATAAATATGTACACACACGTTACATATGAGTGTATATATACATTATATGTGTGTGTATATATATGTATGTGTGTATGTGTGTGTGTGTATATATATAATTTATAAGGGGAGCATCACTTTGGCAATATCTATCAAAATATACATGAAGGTGCCTCTTAATCTGACAATTCTATTCCTAGTAATATATCCTACTGACATGCATGTACATTACAAAATAATGTGGACAAAAACATGATAAATTTAAACTGTACTCTATCAGCAACTACATTAAGTGTAAATGATAAATATCTTAATTAAATGATAGAATTTGAGTAAAAATACAAGATTTAATTATATGTTGCCTATAACAATTACACTTCACATATAAAGAGGCAAATAGCTTAAATATAAAAGAATAGAAAAGTATATACCATGCTAACCCTAATTAAAAGAAAGGTGGTGTGCCTACGTTAATATCAAAGTAGATTTTGGAGCAAAGAATATTACCAGGTATAAAGAGAGTCATTTCCTAATGATACAGGGGCCAGTTTCTTAAGAGGATATAACAATCATAAAATTTGTACATCTTATAACAGAAATTCAAAATATAGGATGCAAAACTAACACTATTTTAAGAAGTAGACACTTATATTCAACTATTTTAACACTCTCTTTTTAACAATTCATAGAGTAAATAAACCAAAACTCAATAAGTACATAGGACACTTGGACAATACTGTTACCAAATGAACCTAATTGTCAATTGCGGAACAGTCTGCCCAGCAACAACAGTATATACATTCTTTTTAAGTGCATACACAGCATTAGGATAGATATACTGTGGGCCATAAAATAAGTCACAATAAATTTGAAGCTATGGAAGTTAATAACGAAACATGTTACCTGATACAATTGTATTAAACTGTGATAATACAGATAAAAATAACTGGGACATTCTCAATTATTTGAAAGCTATATAGCTTACTTCTAAATAATGGATGTTTTAAAGAAGAAATCAAAGGGAAATTATTTTTAAGTGGATGATACTGAAAATGCTTAGAGGGAAATTAACAGCATTAAAGGATTATATTAGAGGAGAAAGAAAGTATGAAAAATGACTTCAATTTCCACTATAAGAAACTAGGTAAAGAAGAGCAGATATCCTGGAATAGGCAATAGAAAGGAGATAATCACTAAATCCTACTAATATTACTCACCAAATTTCTTTCAAATCTGTCTACTTTTTGCTATCCCCACAGCTACTAATGTATAATTTACTTTCTCACCTCATAGTGGGTAAGAGTGGAGACTAGGGTGACCCCCACTATGATGTGCCCAGGACTAGGGGAGAAGACTGGGAAGAGGCGGGGCTGGGTCCTGAGACAGTGCTTGAAGCTGGGAATGTCCCAGGCAAACCAAGATGGATGGTCCCCTTTGTGTAGGTTTTGAAACCAGACCTTGGACTTGAATCCCTTTCTTATCACTTACAAAGTAACAAGTGACTGATCCTCTTGTGGCTTGATTACCTTTCCTGGAAATGAGTATTATAATAGTACCTACCTTAAATAATTAATGTGAGAGGCCGGGCTTACGCCTGTAATCCCAGCACTTTGGGAGGCCGAGGTGGGCGGATCACGAGGTCAGGAGATCCAGACCATCCTGGCTAACACAGTGAAACCCCATCTCTACTAAAAATACAAAAAAATTAGCCGGCCGTAGCGGCGGGCGCCTGTAGTCCCAGCTACTAGGGAGGCTGAGGCAGGAGAATGGCGTGAACCCGAAGGCGGAGCTTGCAGTGAGCCGAGATCGCGCCACTGCGCTCCAGCATGGGGGCAGAGCGAGACTCCGTCTCAAAAATAAAAATAAATAAATAAATAAAATAAAAAAAATAATAATTAATGTGAGAATCAGATGAGTTAATGGATGTGTGAAGTACTTAAAGCATATAGAGCACTGAATTTAAGTTGGCAGCGATGGCCTTGGTGATAGTGGTAGTTCTGGATGGAGATTTTTTTTTCTAAGTTCTAAGCATTGGCCTCATATGTCGCTCTTTCCTTCTGGACTTACCTACATCAGATTTTCCTTCACATATACCAGAGTTAATCAATTTTCTGCTTAAAATATTTCAGTGGCTCCTTAATACGCTTAGGGCAAAGCCCACAATTTATTATAATATCCAGCATTTACTCATTTTCATGATTCTCGTAATTCTTTCTTCCGTACTTCACTGGTTTTTCTCTTCTTTAAGCCTTTGCATATGCTGTTGCCTCAACTAGATTTTCTTTCCTGTGTCCTCCAGCCGTTTCTCCTGACTAAACAACTCCTGGCTTATTACCTTACCAACCTCAATTCCCAATTTCCCCGACCTCTCCTCTACACTTTCCCCCTATCAAAAGTAACTTAAGATGGCTTCCTGTGTGCTATATCTGAAGTGGTACTTATTATGTACATTATTCTAGTATATTGTGTTCTATATGTATTGTACTATATGACTAAGTTACTGATTTTTCATCAGCCATCTTTGTGCTCATAATGGACAAAATGTATGTGTAAGATACAATAGTGTAGGTTTTCCCAAACTTAGCATGTTCCTTGCCAGGATTACCCCACCTTCCCTCTACCCTTCTGTATCAGTGTGATTGGTTCCTCATAACTTAGTTCATGTTGAGCACCTAATATATGAATATTATTCTGACATTCTCTTCCTTCCCTACCTAATGCACTTCAGTTAGTCATTTCTACTTGTTAGCAGTTTTACTACTTTTTCTCATAGCACTGAGACCACTGCATTGCAGTTCATTGATTTTCCATTCTAGCTTGCAACAATGTCAAGTCTGTAGGTTCTACTGTGGGCACTGTGCTAGGTTTTGGGGCTACACTGATGAGCAAAACCAGTTTAGTCTCTCTTCTCTTGATGCTTACAGCTAAAGAGAAATTAAAAAAAAAAAGACATTAAATAATTAAATATAAAATTGAAAATTTGGTAGTGGAGTGGAAAAGAACTGTATTTGACATTATGAAAGCATGTAATAGGGATTTGACCTCGAGAAGGTTACTCTCAAAATTGAAGATAAACTATATGAAGAGAGACAGGAAGTGCATGCCAGGCAGAGGAAACTGCAAATGAAAAGGCCCACGTGTAATCGCATCTCATGAAGTCATTGAAAGAAGGCTAGTCTGGCTGGAATAACATTGGAAGTGACCCTGGCTGCAGTAGAAACTCACAAGAGGGGAGCTGTTGGAGGCATGTAGATTGTTAGGGTAGCCCAGGTAAAAGAGATGAAGAATTGAGGTAGTTTGGCCTACGGTGATGATGATACTGGATATATGAGATTTTTTTTAAAAGGAATATTGATTCTTGCATGGTGATAAATTAGATATTGGTGGCTATTACATTGAAAGACTAAGAAAACAGTTTTAGAAAACATTATTTGTAAGTTTCTGGTGTGCATAACTGGATGGATTATTTCCTCTTCACTGTTGTATCTGCTCAGAACCTTGTTGACCCCACAGCACACATCAAGTAAATATTTGTTGAAAATGAATGAGCATTGTTGTATTTATGAAAAAGTTATATTCAACTGCAATATAAGTTACATGCATAGGAAATGCATTAATTAATGGAATAAAGCATAATACTTTGTTATTTACTTTGCAATTTGAAAATACGTCAAATGGGATCTAGAATATAGTTCATCTTTGTAGTCTTTTAAAATAAAACTTGTGAAAGACGACCTTGTATAAACTGCAGTACTTTTGTGAGAAAAATGGTGATAAAATACTTCTAAATTCTACAGAACTCTTGATATTTTTCTTTTTATTAAGATGATCCCCAGAGTTTGTTTTGTTTTCCACTCTGCAGCACATTTTAGCTTTGTCATAAGGAAATCACACTTTTTATCACTGACTCAAAAGAATCAGAAAGGAAATTTTGAAATATAGTTTTCTTCAGTTCTGAATGCCTTTGTTAATTATGCTGAATTACACACCCGCACACACACACATTCTTTATTGTTCAAAATGCTGTAATTGGAAATACAAACTGTTTGGGACCAGTATTGTACTTAAAGTAAGGAATTGAAACTTGTATAATATTTTTTTCTAATACCTTATTTTATTCTTAAAGAATTTATAATTAATACTCTAATAGTTGAATAATAAATCTTATAGCCACTTAACATTCAAAATGCTCATGTGTATGTGTTTTACAGGTGTGTTCTACTCCCTCTACTGGGAATGAAGCCTCCCCAGCAAAGCCTATACCTGCTTGTTGATTCTGTTGATGAAGGGTGTAACATTACTGAAGGTGAACAAACGTCTACCAGCTTATCTGGGACTGTTGCAGAACTTTTAGCTGGTCACCATGAGTTCTTTCCACCATGGCTATTGCTTCTCTGTTCTGCCCGAAAGCAGAGTAAGGCTGTTACTAAAATGTTTACTGGTAAGCATAATTACGTACTGCCATTCTCAAATGCTTTTCATTAATGCACTAGTTTCTTAGAGGGAAAGGTATGCAGTTGAAGATCTGCATGTTGCATTTGCTCCTTCTATCAGCTATTCTCAACTGTGCCTTTTGAAATTTATATAAAAAAGCCTTAGCTTGTTTTTAAGATCATTTAAACATTACCTTTTTTTCAAGATTCTTTTCCTAAGTTCTTTAGTAAAGGTTAGGAGTATCTCATGCCATTATTTGCTGCTGTACATCTTGGGGCTGCATTTATTATGCTGTTGTATCATGATCAATTTAAACCTTTTTCTGATGTTTCAGATTACAGTCTATATAATATATAAAAGTACAATATCAGAGTTTCTTTTTCTTTTTTTTCTTTTCTCTTACTTTTTTTTTACTTTTTTTTATTTACTACCATAATAAAGTTGTGGTTACTCCTATTAGATTATGTAACACACTCCTCTTTGTCTTGTGGGAAAAAAAGGAGTGTAAAACAAGGACCTATCACAAGATATATAGTGTAATTGGAGAGACATTAATTAAGTTAATGGTTAATTGGTCATATAACTTTTGAGTAGTTCTATACATTTTACAGTATGTTGAAATCTTACTAGTTTGTTAAAATAATTTTCTGTAAGCTGCTTTATTTCTTCTTTCAGGTTGTCCCTCTTCAATTCCCTTGCTACTAATGGCAGCACTTTTGGTTTTCACATATGACATTCTTTTTTGTTGTTATTGATAAAAATGTAGTTGGTAAAAGTTTAGTAATTTAAATGACAATAGCTAACACTTATATAGCACTTAGTATGTCAGGCGCAGGTAAAGTAGAAGCCCCTTTTGGCCTGTGTCACCATTCTTTTCTTTTCCTCATTAGAGAAAACCAGTATTATTAACTCATTTTATATGCTTTCAGCTCATATTTTATTTTATGTATGTTGATAGTTTACATAAATGAAACACTGCATACACCACCTTAGCTTTTACCACTCACTAGCCATGTGACTTTACACAATTTATATTCTCTGTGCCTCTGTTTTGTTATTTATGAAATGAGGATTATAATATTACTTTTCTTATAGGATTTTTGTAAGGTTAAATGACAAATTACATATGAAACACTTAGGACAATGCCTAATACATAGTAAGTGCTTCAGAAATATATTGTTGCTGTTATTCTTATTTCTCTTTTTTTTTAGCAAACATTATTTTTGAGCCATATTCATTATAAATCAGTTTCATTGGTTTTAATTGGTAGATAGTACTCCTTCCCATCAATAAACCTTCTATTATTTTTCCATTATCCTTTTCATGGACATTTACATCATTTTCAGTTTTTTGCTGTTACAAAAATGCTTCATGAACATACTTGTTCATGTATTGTGCACATGTACTGAAAGTTTATGTTATAAATATAGACTTGTAATTGTTGGATTATAGAGTATGTATATTTTGAAATCCAGTTAATTTTCTTTTTGTTTTTGAGATCTTAATTATTTAAAATGTTGGGCTGTATATAAACATGACCACCTCTCTGTTCATGGTAGATGTGGAATTTTGAGGTAAAAATATAAGGATATTGCTAAAGGTATTAATACATATTGTTAAATTGCCTTCCAAAAGGATATATATCATTATATTCCTACCTGAAAGTGTTGAGTGGTTTCTTTTTACTTGCACCAGTATTGAATTATGTCTTTTTAAAATTTGTCAATGTGATATGTGAAAAATATGCTATCATTTTTATTTGTACTTCTTGTTTACTGTTGAACCCTTTCTCCCTTATGCCTGTTTCATCAATTTGCCTTTTTCCATGAAATTCTGCTCTCTGACCTTTATGTTTTTATTGGGAAGTCAAAGTTATTTTCTTACTGATTTTCAGGACTTTTATTTGATATTTTTTCAATTCTTTGCATCTGTTTTCTTCAGCTTTTTAAAATTGTAATGATTATTTTGAAGTATATTATATGTAAACTAATGTATTGTCCTTTACTATTCCATATTCTTACTTTACCTTTAATGATTTTGCCCATATAGAATTTTTTTTTTACTAAAAGATATAAAATAAAGGCTTAACTTAAATAATTTGTAAAATCATAAATTTTCTCCTCAATTTATTGACTTCCTTTACAATTACTTGGTGATATTTTTTTCATCATACATTAAGTTTGGGTGTGTGTATGTATAGATATGTCTGTGTGCTGTTACTGTATTTCTAAACTATTCATCTACTCTTCTAAACTATCTGTGAGCATTATTTTGCAAATAAAATATTGGCTTAATTTTTGTAATTTTCTTGTACAATTACTTCCCAGCCCACTTTGCCATCAATATTATTATTTTAAATTATGTATTTTTACCTGCATTCCTCTAGGTTATAATATCATATTTTAAATTATAACTGTCAGTGATATAAGCCAAAAAAATTAAGATTTTGATAAAATTGCAATTTAAATAAGAAATAATTTGCTGTTTAAAATATGCTTTCTTTCTACTCATAAACATAGCATATCTGTGCATTTATTCAAGTTTCTCCTTAGATTTTCCAGTTTTCCTTCTATGTGTCCTACACGTATCTTTCTGGTTTTTGCTTATGCTTTAAGTTGAAATGTATGAGTTTCAAGTTGTATGCTTTTGAAATTATCATCATAGCCAGTAACATTAAGATCTTTACTGTGTCTAAATTGGCTTCACCTACTCATATCTGAGGATTAAGCCTTTGGAAAGAGAGTTTTTATAACATTTCTGATGTATTCACCATACTGATCATTAGCATTTTCATTAATGGCTTCAGATTAATCTAATGAAAATCACTTTGGCACTAAGCAGAATTTTGACTACAACTAGGATATTATCATAGGCTGATAGTTGTTAGGCCTTGTTATGGGACTTAAAGAAATAGCAGCCTATTTCAAAACATTTTGTGCACAAGAAATTAACCTTCCAAGATTTTTTAAAGATTATTTATGTATTTATTTTATCTGATTATAAAAGTAATACAGAGTCCATTTAGAACATATTTTAAATGACAACATACACAAATATTACACCAGAGGTAAAATAATAAACACTCTTAACACGTTGTGTTAAATTCTGTATATGTTTCCCTTCCTAGTTGAGATCATGCTTGATTTTGATTTTCTGCTTTTTAAATTTAACATTGACAAACCTTTCAGTGTCACCATATTGTCTTTTTAATGACTATTTAATGCCTACATATGTTATTTGTATATTAATATGCTGGCATTTGCTTAAATTTCTTGTTATATTTTTAGGTTTTATTTTCATATTGCTCATCCTCACAGGTTCTTCATGATAATAAGTAATTTCAGTAAGCATCAATTTATAAATATTGGCACAGGTCTTCTTTTTCACTCTGTTTTCACCAGTACTACGTAATGCCATACCCTGACAAATAATTGAAGCAAGAATAGAAAATAGTAGAAATGTTTCAAGTAAGAATAGAAAAGTTCAAGTAAGAATAGAATAGAAAAATACTTCTATTCAAGTAAGAATAGAAAAGCAATAGGGAGGTAGGTGGTCCATCATTTCAGTAAGTCATGTTTTTATTCCCCTAGAAGATTTGATTATTTTTCAACCCTATCTTATGTTTAAAAGTGCTTTGATAGCAATATATTGTGTGTGTTCATAATAGGAGGATTAAATGTGTATTAATCAGAAGTTATAATTTTAAAAAGTAATTATTTTCAGTACCTTAACTCAAGATATTTAAGTTGTTGATTAATAGGTATTCTTAATTCTGTTTTAATGAACAGATAACTGTTATTGATAATGAACATAATAATTTCTTCTGTCTAAATTCCATATTATTAAGTATTTAGATTAGGGGGAGATTTATTCTCTAAATTATAAATTCTTTGTTTTCTTTATGAAATTCTATACTTTCTTATAGAATTAATCCTATGTCCCTACTCCCTCCTCTATTCCCCTATCAAACACTTGAGTTTTCTTTCACAGCTTTCTATTCTTGTTCCTATCTTAATGAAAAGAGCAAACTTGAAGTCAAACAAAACAATCAAAATTCTGATTTATCACTTTCCAGCTGTGTTACTGTGAGCAATTTATTTAGCCTTTCTGAGCTTTAGGTTTCTCATTTTTTTAAATAGAAATATTTATCTCACAGGCTTAACAGACAAGGAAGTTTATATAATGAGTACTTAAAGTGCTGCGTTAGAAATAGTTGACTCTCAACAAAGGTTACTCTCTTTTATTCTTTTCTGTAGAACCATTCCTGTTACTGTGGAGTTTCCATCTTAATAATCTCAAGTTCCAATCATGACATCTTAGTTAATTAGGTTTAAATTTTAGATATTTATTCATGTTTTATATGATCTTTCATGTAAATAAGTAATGTAATATGAAGTATTACATTAAAATAATGTAAAGTATTACATAACTTCAGAAACTTTAAAACACTATATAATGTAAGATAGTATTATTTCTTAAGTAACTTATTTTATTAGCAATGTACTAGGTATTTCCCTTACCTAACTTAAATTTTTAAGTGAATTGATAAAGCCAAAAACAAATGGACACACAGAAAAAGATTTGGAGGCAGATCATCTCACATCATTGGTAAATGTAGATTGCTGTAAATTTCTAGGTATGTTTTAAACCCTCCTTTGGTGAGGAGTGACTTTTTCATAATTGAAATTTATCTTTTGAAATTATTTCTGTTAAGGATTTAATAATTGTGTGTGTATACATATATATGTAAAATTAGATTCTATTTTTATATAGATTTAGGGCTATATAAATCTATATACAAAGGGCTATATTAGGACAACTTTGTTATTCATATTTCATTCTTGATAGGTTGTTTTTTTCAGTAACTGTCCATTTTATCTACATACTTAAAGCTTAGTATTACAAAATTGAATTCATCAGCTTTTTCTCCAGACCTATTATTTGTCCTTCAGTGGTCTCTTTTTCACTCCTGTTGGCAGAACCACAAGTTAATGTCAGCTTCAACTCCTCCTTCTCTCTTTAATTCTCCACATTCACCAAACACTATATAATCTAGCTCTGATTAAAAATTCCCAAGTCCATCATGTTATTTTTGCTGCTGCTGCTACAACTGCTGCCACCACCATGGGTGTTCGGGCTCATAGTGATTTTCATCTAGAGTTTATCACCGCCTCTTTAAAACAGGTTTTTTCTTTAGTCTTGACTTGCTTCAGTTCTTCTTTAGATGTTAGAATATTCCTTCAAAATGCAAATCTGGTCATGTTAGAGACTTGGTAAGTTCATTCACTCGGCAGTTTTTTGTTCTGTAAGATGAATACACAATTATCTAATAAATTCATATCTGTACATCATGATGTCATCTCCCTTTAGACAGTGAAATTATGGCTTCCTCTAAAGAATTTAAAATGAGTTTAAAATAGCTATAGCTAGCATATTTTTAGGTTGGTTTAAATTTTTTTATTTATTTTACAGTGCTGAAGTTTTTTTACCATAATTTGGCCAAAAAGTTGGATCTTAATTGGTTCAAGCTATTTATTGATGGTCTGAGATTTAGTTATTTTAATTTGATAAAATGTACAGTAATGTAGTTTAAAGGCAATAACTGGATATTCTAATTGAATGTAAATACTCAGTTACATAATTAAGGCTAGTGTACATTCAAGTGTATAGGTGAAAATATAAATTATTTATATGGAAAAGATTTCGTAAAAAGAAACCTTACTTGTTACATCTCCTGCAACTTTTTTTCCTAATCACTTGGGAGTTCAGATAATGTTAACTGGATACTTTTATGGTTATGTAAGACTGTCTGCTTCTTAATTAGTATCTATTACAATGGAGTTGAGAGAGGCACCAAGCTACTAAAGGAATAAGTAGTTTGATTTGTAGGTAGGAAAATGAAATTTTTCTGCCATCAGTGTGCTTTTGCAGAAAGAAAAGAAAACTGATTTATATACTAATAGGTATTAATTGATCTGCTTATTAGTATTAATTTATTAATTGATTTATTTGTTAGTTTATTATATGTTGAAGACATTATCTTTGAAGATATGGTAACTTCTTTAATCCTTTTCCACTGATGACATCTACTTTTTTATCTCTTCTTTAGGTTTTCGAAAAATAAGTCTAGATGACCTTCGGAAGGCATATATTGTCAAGGATGTTCAGCAGTACATTCTTCATCGTTTAGATCAAGAAGAAGCTTTGCGACAGCACCTCACAAAAGAAACTGCAGAGATGTTAAATCAACTGCACATTAAAAGCAGCGGATGCTTTCTTTACCTAGAACGAGTTTTAGATGGAGTTGTAGAAAATTTTATTATGTTAAGAGAAATTCGTGACATCCCAGGAACTCTAAACGGCTTATATCTCTGGCTATGCCAAAGACTTTTTGTGAGAAAACAATTTGCAAAGGTTCAGCCTATTTTGAATGTGATTCTTGCAGCCTGCCGACCTTTGACCATAACGGAATTATATCATGCAGTATGGACCAAAAACATGTCGTTAACTTTGGAAGATTTTCAACGCAAGTTAGATGTCCTCTCCAAACTTCTTGTTGATGGACTAGGAAATACAAAAATACTGTTTCACTATAGTTTTGCAGAGTGGCTTCTGGATGTGAAACACTGTACTCAGAAGTATTTATGTAATGCAGCAGAAGGACACAGAATGTTGGCCATGAGTTATACCTGTCAAGCCAAGAATTTAACACCATTGGAAGCACAAGAATTTGCCTTGCACTTAATTAACTCAAACTTACAATTAGAGACAGCAGAGTTAGCGCTGTGGATGATATGGAATGGTACACCTGTTAGAGATTCCCTTTCTACTTTAATACCCAAGGAACAAGAAGTACTGCAGCTGTTGGTTAAAGCTGGGGCTCATGTCAACAGTGAAGACGATCGCACATCATGCATAGTTCGACAAGCCTTAGAAAGAGAGGATTCCATTCGGACATTATTAGATAATGGAGCTTCAGTAAATCAGTGTGATTCAAATGGGAGAACATTATTGGCTAATGCCGCATATAGTGGCAGTCTTGATGTAGTCAATTTACTTGTCTCTAGGGGAGCAAATTTAGAGATAGAAGATGCTCATGGACATACACCACTCACCCTAGCGGCTAGACAAGGACATACTAAGGTGGTTAATTGTTTGATTGGGTGTGGAGCAAATATTAATCATACTGATCAAGATGGTTGGACAGCATTAAGATCTGCTGCTTGGGGTGGCCATACCGAGGTAGTTTCTGCACTACTTTATGCTGGCGTAAAAGTGGATTGTGCAGATGCTGATAGCCGAACAGCTTTGAGAGCAGCAGCATGGGGAGGACATGAGGATATTGTACTGAATTTGCTACAACATGGTGCTGAAGTGAACAAAGCTGATAATGAAGGTAGAACTGCTTTGATAGCAGCAGCATACATGGGACATAGGGAGATTGTGGAACACCTCCTGGACCATGGAGCAGAAGTAAATCATGAGGACGTTGATGGCAGGACTGCACTCTCTGTAGCTGCACTTTGCGTGCCTGCAAGTAAAGGACACGCATCAGTTGTTAGCCTTTTAATCGATCGAGGTGCTGAAGTAGATCATTGTGATAAAGATGGCATGACTCCACTGCTGGTAGCTGCCTATGAAGGACATGTTGATGTGGTTGACTTACTTCTAGAAGGGGGAGCAGATGTAGATCACACAGATAACAATGGTCGTACACCCCTCTTAGCAGCAGCTTCTATGGGTCATGCATCAGTTGTAAATACACTTTTGTTTTGGGGTGCAGCTGTGGATAGTATTGATAGTGAAGGTAGGACAGTCCTCAGTATAGCTTCAGCACAAGGAAATGTTGAGGTGGTACGTACTCTACTGGATAGAGGGTTAGATGAAAATCACAGAGATGATGCTGGATGGACACCTTTGCACATGGCAGCTTTCGAAGGGCACAGATTAATATGTGAAGCACTTATTGAACAAGGTGCTAGAACAAATGAGATTGACAATGATGGACGAATCCCTTTCATATTAGCTTCACAAGAGGGTCATTATGATTGTGTTCAAATATTATTGGAAAACAAATCTAACATTGATCAAAGAGGTTATGATGGAAGAAACGCACTGCGAGTTGCTGCGTTAGAAGGGCACAGGGACATTGTTGAATTGCTTTTTAGCCATGGAGCTGATGTTAACTGCAAAGATGCTGATGGTAGGCCCACACTTTATATCTTGGCCTTAGAAAATCAACTTACAATGGCCGAATATTTTTTAGAAAATGGTGCAAATGTAGAAACAAGTGATGCTGAAGGAAGGACAGCACTTCATGTCTCTTGTTGGCAAGGCCATATGGAAATGGTGCAGGTTCTGATAGCATACCATGCTGATGTCAATGCTGCAGACAACGAAAAGCGCTCTGCTTTGCAGTCTGCAGCCTGGCAGGGCCATGTAAAAGTGGTTCAGCTACTAATTGAGCATGGTGCTATAGTTGACCATACATGTAACCAAGGTGCAACTGCACTCTGTATTGCAGCCCAGGAAGGGCACATTGATGTTGTGCAGGTCTTATTAGAGCATGGTGCTGATCCAAACCATGCTGATCAATTTGGACGCACTGCTATGCGTGTTGCAGCCAAAAATGGACATTCTCAAATAATTAAATTATTAGAAAAATACGGTGCATCTAGTTTGAATGGCTGTTCCCCATCACCTGTTCACACAATGGAACAAAAACCTCTACAGTCAGTGTCTTCAAAAATGCAGTCATTAACAATTAAATCAAATAGCTCTGGTAGTACTGGTGGAGGGGATATGCAGCCTTCGTTACGTGGTTTACCTAATGGGCCAACTCATGCATTTAGTTCTCCTTCAGAATCTCCAGATTCTACAGTTGACCGGCAGAAGTCATCACTGTCAAATAATTCCCTAAAAAGCTCAAAAAATTCATCTTTGAGAACTACTTCGTCTACAGCAACAGCTCAAACAGTGCCAATTGATAGCTTTCATAACTTGTCATTTACAGAACAAATTCAGCAGCATTCATTGCCACGCAGTAGAAGTCGACAGTCAATTGTTTCCCCATCTTCCACAACACAGTCCTTAGGACAGAGTCATAATTCACCAAGTAGTGAATTTGAGTGGAGTCAAGTGAAGCCCAGTTTGAAGTCAACTAAAGCAAATAAAGGGGGGAAATCAGAAAATTCTGCCAAGTCTGGATCAGCTGGAAAAAAAGCGAAACAAAGTAATTCTTCACAGCCAAAGGTTTTAGAATATGAAATGACTCAGTTTGATAAAAGAGGACCTATAGCCAAATCCGGGACTGCTGCACCACCTAAACAAATGCCAGCAGAATCTCAGTGCAAAATTACGATACCGTCAGCTCAGCAGGAAATTGGTCGATCTCAACAGCAGTTTCTTATTCACCAACAAAGTGGGGAACAGAAGAAGAGAAATGGAATAATGACAAATCCAAATTACCATCTTCAGAGCAACCAGGTTTTTCTTGGTAGGGTTTCAGTCCCACGAACAATGCAAGATAGAGGGCATCAGGAAGTGTTGGAGGGATACCCTTCCTCAGAGACAGAATTAAGCCTTAAACAAGCTCTGAAGCTTCAGATTGAAGGTTCTGACCCTAGCTTCAACTATAAAAAGGAAACACCATTATAGAAGGTAATATTTTGTCAACATAAAGAGTAAAAAACAAAAGTATAGTTCCCTCTATTTGGAATGCTCTTTTCCCTGATCACAAGGCCAATTCCCTCAGTTAATCTCTACTCAGATGTCATCTGGGCCAGACGTTCCTCATCACCCCTTTACATCAGAATTCTCCTGCCTCTAGCAGTCCTTTCCCCGTTTCCTGCATTATGTTATCCAAAGCACTTACTATTTAAAATACTTGAGATGTTTTGTTCGTTATTTTTCTCCTCTGTACTAAAAATACAACATGTGTGAGGTTAGGGATTTTTATCTGTTCACTACCGTATTTCATGTACTTGGAATAGTACTTGGACCTATGGTAGTTTCCCAGTAAAAATTTGTTAAATAAGTGAACAAACTAATGAATGAATGAATATACTACTTATGGATCCCAGATTAAGAATTCTTTCCTATTCAGTTATTTCCTCCTTTTGAAAGAATTTTGATGGTGGCAGAGGGAGGGGCTGTTTCAAACTCATCTTTTTGGTTTGAGTACAACAATGTCTGTAGCACTTAGTAGATAGTAAATATTAATTTCATTCCTTTTCACCCAGAAAGAAGTAAAAAACTTAGAAGGTATTTTTTATGATCTCTTGAGAATCTTCCAAGTAATGTTTTCACACATAAGGCATAGATGTGAAGAATGGTAAATGGATGTTTTTGCAATATTGGCATTTAAGGCACTTTATACCTAGATAAAATAGTCATATTTATTAAATAAAAATATTTATTTCTCCTCCCCGTGACAAAGGATGCTTCGTTAATAATACAGGGGACGTTAGTAGAAAAATAGATATGAAAGTTTTATACTTTAGATGCTTTTTCAGAAGCACGTTTCCTATGTTGGAGATAAATCTGAAGATTAAATTAGGGATCTTTCCTAGGTTACACTGTAGCTATATTTATCCCACTTTGCTTAATGATTTTTCTTCCTGTAACGAAATTGTAGTCTTTCCTTTTTGCTGCTTCTGTCTTTGTAAATATATTTTAGGGATATAATAGGTGAAATACTATTAAAGATAAATTCCCCATATCTTCTAATAATAAACAGCCTTCAGTGTGAATCTAGGGGTGATGAGTCAAATGTCATTCAAAAATAATTTGAATAAAGTAGTTAATTCAGTCCCCAAATGCATTTCATTTTTAAAATAATTAGTTCTGATGGTGCATCGTTTCAACTTTCATGATATCTGTTTTAAAGGCAAAGTATAAATACATATTAAAAATGAAACACCAGAATTAAGGTAAACATTTTGTGGAATTTAAAAAGTGCCTTATAAGTTAAATAATAGTTAAGTCTACTGTGTGCTTTGCATGGTAAATATATAGATAAAGATAAGTAGAGTAAATGTATTGTATAAAGTTTTAAAATGATATGTAGCTCTATAATACAATGTAGAAATTAATTATTATTATTTTTTTTAACTTTCGCATTAGTTTCCTATTCTGTGAAACAGAAGACATTGTGATGGAGTGGTTCTTCAGCTACTGGATGAAAACATATGCCTGTTGATTTGCTGAAAAAAAAAAAAAAAATGAAGAATGTGATCTCTGCAGTACAGTTACCTTAATTACTGTAATGTGCCTAAATAGTAAGGCTGCCTTCTCAATGTAACCCTCTGTGCTTAAAAAATTTCATTTTGTGTGCTTTGTATTCACTACACAGGAATAAGCACTTTTTAAAAATGCAGATACATACTGCAGTTCCCTGATAAAAGCTGAAAAGAAAAATTGAGTATTTTAAGTTAAGATTTGATTTAAAAATGTGCATGTGCCATGATCAAATATATATGAAAAGGCAGTGTTCCTTGTATTTATTTTTTTTTCTTTTTGTGGCAAAAGAAACTTAAAAATACTGTTTTCGTCACATTGTATTGTAGTGTATGGCCTGTTTCTTGTATCTTTAAAAATGTTACTCAATAAAACAAATCTTGCAACTGTTCTATGTTCACTACACCTTCAGCATTGGATAAAAATCAGTTTCTATATAAATATCACATTGAAATGAAAAAATGATTTATTGGCAGATTAAAGAAATATTTTGTAGTAGTTTAGGGAGCTGCTTTAAGTAGTTTAAATCTGGATTTTCCCAGTAGAATTCTTCTCATCTCTGGCTAAACATGTCAGAACAACCAACCAACCAGTCTGTAGGCAGAACAAAGTCCTATTTCATCCACTGGGATACAATTTCACCTTCCATTCACTTTGTCATTCCACCTCTAAGAAGACAGACTGTCATTCCTGAGGCATGAAAATTCTCAGGGACAAAGCCATGCCTCAGTCGCATGTGTGTGCAGAGAGAAATGCACCTGACTATCTAAGGGTAGATTTTTGATCCCTGAATAATTCATTGACTAAACTGACCTCTTCCTCCTGGCTAAATAAATTAATTTTGCTGGCTTCTCTCTCAGCTGTTTCTATTTTGTAAATTGCTGCATGACCAAAATAGCCCCAGTCAAAATCAATTGGATTAATTTTAATGGTTTGGTTGGATGAATGAATATTCTTGATGAATATAAAATGTGCTGTCCTTCACAGATGACACCGCTCACCTGTCAATCATAGCACATGTACTTTTTATTGTGACTTAATAGTGATGGATTTGCGCTTTTCTATCCTCGTACTCTTTCCTGTTTTCTTCTTTGTACGTTTGCATGCAGGAGGGCTGGATGCCAGGGTTAAGAGAGAAATTCATGACAAGGAAGGTAAAATAGGTTCAAATGAGCATGTGACCCACAGCCTTAGTCTCCTTACTCTTAAATCAGTGGAGCTATAGCTTAGATGGGTCGTTTATATGTCTGGAAAAGTTGTCACAACAGTTCAGAAGCCAAGGTTGTGAATTTGATCTTAGAATGGGCCTGTTAACCTTATAGAACCCAGAAATTCTGTTCTTTTCATGTACTGTTGATAAGGAGGAATGAGGAAAGAGAATTTGGAGATTCAGCACAAAACCATTGCTATTTCTAGAACAAAATCTTTAGAATATGTCCTAGTAACAAAGGTCAGTAATGTCATCTTCATATATGAAGGACACATGTGATACATTGTTCGTGGAAATAGAAATGTGTAATTATGATAAATGTTTCACTTGAATCTTATTGTAAGGCTTTTCTCGCTTTTATTTTTTAAAGTCGGCAAAACTCATTTCGTCTGTCGTCTGTGAGTCATAGTGAGGACTACGAGATAAGTTGATAAGTTCAATTGATATTAAGGTGATATGGCAATATTAATAACTCAAATGTGAATGTTTCAAGTATTGAATTCTTGTCCCTATGGGACATTTATTAAATACACTTAATAGGACTCTTGCAAAATAGCCTTAAAAGTGTTAATGAGTCTATTAATAAATATGAACACATACTATTATTAGAACCAACTTTACCCATAAATACAGTACATTTACATTACTATAGAGGATGAAGCTCTAATTTCTATTACATGTATTTTTCTTTAGTAAGAGAACCCTGAAAGCTGCCAGTTTTTCTATTAACTTTGAATTATTGAAATTGTATTTATTTAATTTTATTGTTTTTACAAAATTGCACCTTGTGTCCAAAGGGCAAAGATACGACATTGCATAAGGGATTTATGTTTTTCAAAGAGCTAAATGTTTTCATATCCATACTATATACACTTGAAGCAGTTGGTAGGAAGAGAACCTATTGGAAAAATACGATTTTCAAAAGTAGGTATTCCTCGGGATGTTTTTTATATAAATTATGTTTTAGAATAGAACATAAATGACTTTGAGTTAGGATAAGGATGATAGGATGGGTGCTGGAGATGCCCTGCTTTGCTTATTTGTTTCTGCGGGGGATTTAATACTATAAATGAAAATGGCTTCTGCTCTATTAAAAAGTAAAAATTGTCCTCCAAATATAAAACTCCTTAATAGATATTTTTGAAATTAAAATCTTTAAATTTTATAAATCAGCTGTTGTCACTACACAACTATGATGGCATGTGCTTATAACATTTTTATAATATTCCGTCTGTGTCTGTTCCCTAAATATCATGAGTTTATAATAAGGAAAGTGATAAAAATACAGTAATGAAATAAAAATCTGAATGTTTCTAAGAAAGGTTTTGGAAGGAAAAATGACCTGAAATCAGTGTGTACTGCGAAATACAGCGAATATTTTTTGTTCTTTGTCTTCACCCTCACCCTCACTGGAATTCTCACCAAAAAATAGTTTGATACTTAAAAAACAGAAGTAAATACTTTTCTCAATATTGTTTGGCTATGCAAATATTTGTTTTGCTTAATGTCCTCCATTTACACTTCTCAGCAAATGTAGTTGCAAACAAATGCTTTCTTTTTATTTTTCCTTTGGTTTGGGGTATGTAAATAGCCTAAAGTGTACATTGAATTTCACATTGTAAAAGTTTTATTTTATCCCTTGTATGATACTACTCAAAAAATCCCTATGTATATGAAAGTGCATAATAAATATATTTGCTTTACAGAGAAAATCTTGTTTTAATTTTGTCCTTGAACCAGTAGAACATGCATGATATGCATAGAGTATAAACAACTGTTGTTTTAAGTTATTATCTTAAATACATCCTGAGCAAATGAATTTGGAAACATTTTGCAAAGAAGAAAGGGAAATATAACACTGTCCAAAGGAAGGTAGAAAAACAAAAAGATAGTGTTTGTCTTCCTAAGCCTTTTTAAGGACTTAATGTTCTTTCCCCCTGCCCCCTACAACTGATTATATACTACATCACACCATGTCAGGTTTTGTGCCTCTGAGAATTGCAGTAGTCCAATAAATTTTGTACATGTGTGCTCCTTGATCATCAGAATATTATGGCCATCTTATGGTGGATATTTTGGGAGTTTGTTGCAAACATGCTCATTCATTTTCTAAATAAAATTTGTGTGTTTCTTCACTCAGTAAACTTGAGTCACTTCTTCATGACCTCTTTCCCCTACCAGAACACAGCATACACACATTGTATGTATGCACACACACAAATGACTTTTTGAATCTGTGGGTTCCACCTCCCTGGATGCAACCAATCTCAGATAAAATTTTCGGAAAAAAAAAAATTCTAAAGTTCTGAAAAACAAATTTGCTGTGTGCTAAATACTACCTTGAGTCCACCTGAATGAAGTGATGTGTAGGCATTGTGTTAGGTATTGTAAGTAATCTAGAGATGATTTAAAGCATACAGGAGCATATGCGTAGATTATATATAAACGCTGTGCCATTTCATATAAGGGACAGGAGTGTCTGAGGATTTTGGTATCCAACAGGAGTCCTGGAAACAATCTCTGTTTATTGATGAATGACTATCCTATTACTCCAAAGAGAGGTTTCTAAAAAGGCCAACAAGGTATCTTCTGTTCAGTAATTTCATAAAAATTGTAGTGTTCTGCAATTTTTTTATGTTTGTTGAATTAATATAAATCTTATTCTAAAAAATAATATGACAAAATGTGTTTAAACACAAATGTATGATATACATAGAAGAATTTAAAAACAGACCGGTAGCTAAATAAACTTACATGGAGTTTTCTAGCTAATGGTCCAAGGAAATACACTGAGAACTTGGTGATGACTAATGTTTTCACTTCTTTGCTGTAGCAGTTGGAAGGATTCCAACTACAATCATCCCCCTGTATCATGGGTGGATTGGTTCCAGGAACCCAGGTGGATACTAAAATCTGTGTATGCTCAAGTCCCACAGTTGGCCTCCTGTATTTGCATATTCTGCATCTCTCCAATATTGTGTTTTCCATCCACAATTGGGAGAATCTGTAGATGCGGAATCCGCAGATAGGAAGGGCTGAATGTAATAGTCGTGAGATACACCCTGAGGATTATGTTGTGGAATTTCTGGGAAAAAAATCATTTATTGTGCAAATATTTGTGCTAATCTTAATTCCTAGAGATAGCCTCTGCTTGTCAGTCTTGCTGTTATAGTAAAATTGTAATTATCCAATTTTAAAATAAAATTATTTGAAATTTGCTGCATGTTTACATTTCCACTCTTAAATTCACACTATTGTTACCACACTGGCAAAAGTTAGCTAAGTTTTGAGGGCTGGATTCTTAGAAGAATATATTTGTAATGTTTAGAAGACCCCTGTATGCATATATTTTTTACTCATTATTGGTCTGGATGTGTGAACACTGATAATGGTATATATCCTGATAGAAATGATGCTACATTTTAATGGATATGTCTGTTACTCCCATTTCATTTGTAAACCTACATTGAATTCTAACATAGATATTTAGGAAAAACACACAAATCCTAAGTTGCTATGCTATAAATTTTTACAAATTGAACGAACCTATTTATCACCTGGATCAAATTGTTGGCTATAACTATAATCTGAGAAACCTACCTTACCACTTCCAGACATTACCCCCAAGAAAGAAAACCACTCTTCTGACTTTCATTACCATTAGTATTAACTGTTGTGTGTGTGTGTGTGTGTGTGTGTGTGTGTGTGTGTGTGTGTGTGTTTAACTTTACTTAAATTGAATCAAACAATAGGTCCTTTTTGTGCTGGTTTCTTTCCCTTAACATTATGAACCATGAAAACAATGTATAGCTATTTCTTTCAACAATGTTTTATAGTTTTCAGTGTACAGTTCTTGAACATATTTGTTAAATTTATCCCTAAGTATTTCAAGTTTTTATCTGATGCTTTTGCAAATGGTATATTTAATTTTATTTTCTAATTTTTGTTGCTATTATACAGAAATAAAATGTGTTTATATGTGTATTTTGATCATGTTAAATGCACTTAATATTTCAAGTAGATATTCAGTAATTTCTTAAAGATTTTTTGCATAGGTGATTATACCATCAGTGAATTAAAGCAGTTGTATGTTTTCTTTTCCAATCTACATGCCTTTTACTCCTTTTCATAGCCCTACTAGGTTGTCTAGAGCCCTGAGTAAAATTGTGAATATGTTTTGGGAATGGATATTTTTGTTGGAAAAATAGTCTTTCACCATTAACTATAATATTAGTTGTAGATCTTTTATAGATACCCTTAAATATATAGAGTGTATTTCTATTTCTAATTTGTGAAGAATTTTTAATAATGAATGAATTTTGAATGGGCATAGAGAGTTGAGTGAACTAATTCACATTAAAAGGCAAATGGTAAAGTGGAGATTGAATTGAATCAATCTGATTCTAGAACCTGCACTCTTTTAGCATATCTACTGCCAAAAGGAGCACCAGAACCTATACTCTTAAATTCTATACTCTATTGCCTTTCAAGATGGTGTTGTATATTTTAATTTCGAGACAATTTGGATGGAGTAAACATATTTTTTATTTCAAAATTAGTCTAGCTTTAATCTTGTATCTGGGAGGCAATATCCATTCAACTTCACCTTCCATAAAGTAATTGGCATTTGGTCTTTCATCTGTTAAGTAATAGTGTGTTAAATAAACATATGATATAATCATCTATGTAGAAAGTCTTTATATTCATAATATATAACTCCATTAAGCTTTTAAAACTGTTATAATTAAGAATGTGTTACGTATCTTAAATGGACTTAAGACTGTGCATCAAAAGTTCAGTTTAATATCAACATTTTAAAGGATACTTACTGTGATAGAGAAGAACAAACTTGGTACTCATAGTTATTTTGGATGGGTCTTCAAATCTCAAAAGGCCATGACTAACAAAAAATAAAATTTTGGCTATTTCAGCAGATGGAGCCCACTCAAATGCTTTTATTCTTTCAAACTTTTCTGCACAGTTTGTTGTGACTTAGAATGCCATCTTCATCTTCTTAATATGTCAAAATCCAATTCATCCTTAAAAACTAACCACTGTTCTATGAAGATGATAAGTAATTATTGAGCCGCTATTTTTTGCTATGGGCTGAGAAGACAGCAATTCATAATGTAAATAATGTCCTACCCATATGGAGCTTACCGTTTAGTGGTGATAGTAGGCAATGATTAGGGATAGAAAATGAACAAATACACAAATGCAATGGGCCAAGTAGAAAACCAAAACATGGTGTATTCATCCATTTTCACATTGCTATAAAGAACTACCTGAGACTGGGCAATTTATAAAGGAAAAAGGTTTAATTAACTCACAGTTCCATATGGCTGGGAAAACCTCAGGAAACTTACAATCATTTTGGAAAGCAAAGGGGAAGCAAGGACCTTCTTTTCATGGCAGCAGGAGAGAACAGAAGACAGCAAACGGGAAAGAGCCCTTTATAAAACCATCAGATCTCATGAGAACTTACTATCATGAGAACAGCATGGAAGAAACCACTCGCATGATTCAAACATTTCCCACCAGGTCCTTCCCTTGACACATGGGGATTACAATTTGAGATGAGATTTAGGTGGGGACACAGAGCCAAACTATATCACATGGTAACTTCTTGGAAAGGAAGGAGTTAGGCAGCAGAATCATCCCAGGAAAGAAAGAAGGCACAGGGAATCAGTCTAATCTTGAATATATGCTAATGATAGACCACCAGGTAAATAAACTAGTAGTATTTTCTAGCTAGAGGGTCTTCTGTAGAATACTTTCAGCAGGATGTCCCTGAGCAAGGATTTCTTGAGGTAAGCAACCTTGATATTAATGGATTTAAGGTGCATAGCTCCCTGAAAAAATGTTACATAAGTGATTTGTTTTTCTAAGACCACCAAAGTGTGCACAAAAGAACCAGCGAGTAGGCAAGGCTAAAAGCAAAACTGCAAATTTATTCTTTGGTCATCTAGCTTCAGGGACCAGAGCTGGGGGAGGGGGGAGGGGGGAGGGGGGGAGGGGGGTGGAGTTTCTAATACAGTCCTGACAAGAGTGGGGGCTGAGAAAGCCCGCCCCCGGCGCATCTGCTGGGAGCGACTTTTCTAGGAGTGGAAGGGCAATAGGCGGGGCGGGCATGTCGGGGGAAGGGGGACGCTCCGCAGGTGCCACCAGGTAAAGCTTGGTCTCCTCGGATTGACATCACCTGGTGCATGCCTGATTAATCTGCACCTTCCCGGGTGTCAGCTGCATTCTCGCACACATGGGAAGAGTTGGTGGTGAAGAAGAACCCGGAAGTGCACCATCCTGCCTGCGTTCGTCCAAACAATAAGTACTAATTTTGTATTAGTATACAATAAAGCTCTCTTGCAACTTAGATGATCATACCCCTCACTTAAAAACTCGCCTGTTATCCTGGACCAGAATGTGTACAATGCAGAAAGAAAGGGCCTGAGGAGTTGTTTTAAGATCTTCTCATTGCTTGCTGCTTCCTGATCCTTCTTGATTATTTTCATCTTTGGAATTTTTTTAACTTGATACTGGGTAAGATCTCTGATTTCTGTGTCTAATTTGATAATCTGACGTTTCATGATATCTGACTACTTTAGATTGGTGGTTAGGAAAAAATCTCCCTGAGAAAGAATATTCACACTACATCTTGAATGACAATAATTTACCTTATGAACTTTTTTCTTTCACTTTTTCTCCTGCTCACTCTGATATGACTCTTGGAGTACCATGAATCTTACAATTATTTTTTTTTTCACCAAGAGCATCATAATTTTCATCTACTTTTGAATCTATTACTTATCTAAATATCTAATCTTCCTTGATACCTACTTGCCTGATTGCTTCTGTCTCACTGATTCACAGGGTTGTCCATCTGCATGAGGCCTTGTTAACGGACAGCTGGGGTGTCACTGCCTGGCCATACTCCTTACCCCCAGGTGGGGATTACACTCTCTTGAATTTCTGCTTTCCTGATTCTGTTTTCTCCTGCTTATAAACTACATCTAATGAGCAGAAAAGGATTTAATTGCCTGTGTTTCTGCTTCTGGGAGAATTTCGTATGTTTTACATATTAAAATTGTAATTTTTATTTTACTTATAACCTGGCCTGAAAGTTTATCTACTCATTTAAGCTTCATAGTAGCCCCATAGGGTAAACATTATTATCCTCATCATTTTACAGATGAGACACCCCATGTCTGTACTGAGGTTTAAATGATTTGCCCAAGTGCACATAGTGGATGAGCCCAAAAGCCAAGATCGAACCAGCAGTCTAGCTTTAGAACCTGTGTCACAAATCCCTATGTTATACTATCTTGCTATAAAAGTAGCTCTGTCCTTACGTATCATAAAATTCCCAAATACTAAGTCAAAGAACTCTCTAGACCAAAGATTCTACTAACTACAAAAATGCTTTATGTTTGACAAATGGAATTTTGACAAATGGAATATTGTGTTAGGCTTTCTTGTTGTATTAGGTTAAAATTCTTAATAATTCCTTAATAACTTGTTTGCTGCAACCTAATTAAAAATTTCCTAAAGATCCCATTCATTTATTAGAGCTAATAAGCATTAGCTCTGTAATGTTTATTGTGATGATAGCAGTTACAATAAATTAAACCATGTAATTTTATTAGATTTGATGAGTAATAACTTTATTAATATACTTCTGTAGGGAGATAAAGAAAAAACAGACACTCTTATACACATACATACATACAGTTAAAGTAAGTATTGTAATTGTCATTAATTCTTATAGGGAAATGTAATTTATGCATTTCCAAATACTGGCTAAAAACCTCTACAAGCATATTCTGAAAACTCTAAAATTCAGTATATCCAAATTGAAAACCATCAATTTCCCCATCCAACAGTGAGTTATCTCCTGGACTCCTCTGAGAATTAACAGAGTGTTTCATTCTACTTTAAAGAAACTGAAATGGAATATTGTAGATGATGCCGTATGAGGGAGGCATATTCATGAAAGAGGACAAGCAACTTCATCTGGGAACTCTTCTTAGTAGAAAAGCTTTGTTCTTCCTCATGAAATTGATGAAGAGATGTGCATTTTTGCTTTGCGCCTAAAATTTTAAGTAATTAACCAACCAAAAATTTTGATTAGAAAACCACATATACATCCTAGTTGAATCAATAAAAGAGCTTCCACTGTACACTTTATTCTCCCAGGCACTTAGGCTTAAAACTCCAAAGTAACATTTACTGAACTTTGTTTCCAAGTTGTGTTAATAAATCTAAAATAAATGTTTATGTTACACTAGGCTTAGTAACTGCTGCAAGCTATTCCTCTCTCTTAGAAAATTATAATGCATGTTGTCATATTAAAGGCTCTGAGAGGTCCTTCAGGAAAAATATTAACTATGTAACTTTACAAAAACTAGTGTTTCTTTCAAAAAATTTTTGACAATAAACTGCCTGTCTCCACATTCTTTTTCAAATTTTTGCTGTTCAAAACTAGGTAAGGAATGCATTCCAGAATTGCTTTGCTTCTCTTCACCTCTCACATCTAGGTACAGTCACGCTCTGCATCATGACGCTTCAGTCAACTACAGATTGCATATACGATGGTGGTCCCAAATCATTTAATGGAGCTGAAAATTTTCTATCACCTAGTGACATTGTAACATCAAGAGCAAAGCATTTGCTCACATGTTTGTGTGATGTTTTGTGGTAAATAAACCTACTGCACTGCCAGTCATATAAAAGTATATACATACAATTATGTACAGTGACTATTTGATAGTAAATGACTATATTTCTGGTTATTTACTGCACTGTACTTTTATCATTATTTTCTAGTGTATAACTTACACTTAATTTTTTAAAATTAGCTATAAAACAGCCTCAGGCAGGTCCTAAAGGAGGTATTCTAGAAGGCATCATTATCATAGACAATGACAGACCTTACAGTGGGACAAGATGTTGGGGTGGAAGGTAGTGATAGTGGTGATCCTGATCCAGTGTAGGCCTGGGTTAGTTATGTGTGTTTGTGACTTAGTTTGTAACAAAGTCTAATAAGTTAAAAAAATTAAAAATAGAAAAATAGCTTACAGCATAAGGATATAAGGAAAATATTTTTACAGCTCTACATTTGTGTTTTAAGCTGTGTTATTACAAAAGAGTCAAAATCCTTAAAAATTTAAAAATAAACTTTAAAAAATTACAGTATGGTAATGTTAATTTATGTTTGAAGAAAGACCAATTTTTAAAATAAATTGAGTATAGGCTCAGTGAACAGTGTTTACAAAGTCTACAGTCATATACAGTAATATCCTAGGCCTTCCCGTTCACTCACCACTCACTCACTGACTCACCCAGAACAACTTCCACTGCTGCAAAGTGTATTCACGACCTATATAGGGATCAGGGATCTGCTTTTTGATCTTTTATACTGTATTTTTTACTGTACATTTTCTATGTTTAGATACACAAATACTTACCATTGTGTCACAATTGCCTATGGTATTCTTTACGGTAACATGCTGTACAGGTTTGGAGCCTAGGAGCCTATGGGTTCTAACCGTACCCCATTTCTCACCTTTCTATTCTGTACTTCCGCCCATTTCCCCCATCCTTGTTTAGAGCCTCTCCTGGTCTCCTGGGACTCCCCGTTAACCCATACTCCTTTCTAGTGCTCGGACTTCTCCAACTCTACAAGCTGATGGCAGCTAAACTATCTTCTAGCAGAGCTCTGACCGTGTCACAGCCTCTTCTGTGCTCTTCAGTCCAGTGCGTCTGCTCTGCAGTTTTTCCTTCATGTGGCCACCAGTTATCTTTTCAAAACATCACTCTATTACAGCATAATCCTACCTCTAAACTTTTTAGGATCTCTCACTTCTAACAGAATGCCAGCTCGTGCTTGGCACACAAAGCTTTTTACAGGCTATCTTTCACCTAACTTTCCAGTTAGTTGCTTCTTCCTCCATTTGCTCTGCCACTTCACTACCACTGGACAGGAACCAAACCCTCCACTCACATCCCCATCGAAGTGTTTGCTATTGCTGGAAGTCTCTATGCTCTTTCACGGCTATATTTCTCTGCCCACATTGAACTTTGTCCTCATCTCCCAGAGAGAGATTATTTATTTTTAATGACTATTGTAATTTATTTTTATATTTCATGATTTTTTTTCTGTTTTATGCTAAACAGTTGTCTCATTTTTCTCCCACTATAATCATCATTTAGATAGAAAATAAGTCTTACTTATCTTGGTATTTTTTGGATTGTCTTGTACATAGTATGTGTTCAATTACTAATCTTTGAATTCCACTTTCTTCTCATTCAAAAACAGCTGTGTGGTAGTGAGAAACATTTAAATCCTGCTATTTTAGGCCACTTGTTAAAACATACTCTTGGCTTAATCATTCTCAAACAGGATCCCAATTCTTAGTACAAAATAGTATACACTTTCTTATCCCTGCTTTCCCATCTGTTCTACTCACTCAATTTGTATTGAATATAATAGGAAACCAACCAATTATTCATCACTTATTCATTTGAACATTTGTGGGTTGACTGCTTAATTGCTTTTAGCTGATACTCTGCCCTGACCTCTTTCTATTGGAGATAATTAAGTTGAATTCAGTTGATTCTTTTAAGAAGAATTTATTAACTGTCACTGAAGTCAAAAAGACCTATCCATTTGTCCTCTAATTATCCAACAAGCATGAAGAAAAAGAAGGTTTCAGGTGTGCAAAAAGAACAAGTGTGAGCTGTCAGCTGCACTCCATATCACAATTCTTCCTCTGAGCATTCACCATACATGCTACTGGTGCGATAATAATAATCAGAGGCACTGGAACCATGCTTTATGAAAAGGCAGGCGGCCACAACACAAAAACACATGTGACCTTGCAGGGAGTGAGATGCAGACTGCCCAGAATGCTGGCTGACTATGTTAGAGTTCTTTGGTGGAAAGAAACAAAAGCCAACTTCAACCAAAAGAAATGTATTTTGGGGATATTTGAATCTCACACAATTCATGGAAAATGTGAGGAACCTGACCTGGACATGGGCAGAGTTCAAGTTATCTATAGAGTCTAGGAAAAGGATGTACAGAAATAGCAGGTAATGTTTGTTTAGGGAGTCACTGCTGGGGATGAATCAATGTCAATTTTTTTCATTGTCTTTGTTTAAGTTCCAATGTTTTCAGCCTGTATCATGCCTCCATGTCTAAACTAGGAGAGGACAGAATACCTAATTAAATTCCTGAAGATAGTATCCAATGGGGAACATGTAATTCTCAAGAGGGAACCAGAGTACCATCAGGAAAGGGAAATAAATTCCAGGAAAACCCCAAAGAAACAATGCCAGCTATACTAGTTCTATGAACTGAAGCATGTCAAGTGCTGCAAATGGTGTGGGATTTTATTAAGTTAGCCAGCTACCGTCTCATAGATGCCAGCAGAAGACATAAGACTTTTGAGTTAGAGAAAAAGGACTTTATTACTCATAGCACAGCAGGCAGCATGAGCTCCATCTTTGCATTGGTTTTTGTTTCACACCAAGCCCCACTCGGATGACTTAGAGGCAGGCACAGGAGAATGCTGCATCCACAGACGTTGTGCTGAGGAACCCAGAGACTATGAAATCCTCAATCTTATAAAGGTACTGCTAGCAGACTTGCTCAAATTTTGCCCTGGAGAGAGCTATTGTCTTTATTAACTTAGACAATAAAGAAATCGTCCTCTGCACTGGAAGTAGGTATTATACCTGCAAGGCTATTTACTACACAATATCTTTGGGGTTTTAAGTATTATATGTTTATATGTTATATTAATTTTTATTTATTATATATTTTATATATATATTTTAAGATGTAGTCTCGCTTTGTCGGCCAGGCTGGAGTGCAGGTGAGCAATCTTGGCTCACTGCAAGCTCCGCCTCCCGGGTTCATGCCATTCTCCTACCTCGGACTCCTGAGTAGCTGGGACTACGGTGCCTGCCACCACGCCTGGCTAATTTTTTTTCCTTAGTATTTTTAGTAGAGACAGGGTTTCACCATGTTAGCCAGGATGGTCTCGATCTCCTGACCTTGTGATCCGCCCACCTTGGCCTCCCAAAGTCCTAGGATTATAGATGTGAGCCACCGCTCCCAGCATATATTTTTATATTTACTAATTTTTTTACTTTTAGGGTTGGTGGTCCATATGATGGTTTGTACATAGGTAAACACATGTCATGGGGGTTTGTTGTACAGATTATTTCATCACCCAGGTATTAGACCAAGTACCCAATAGTCATCTTTTCTGTTCCTCTCCCTTTCCCACCCTCCACCCTCAAGTAGACCCCAATGTCTGTTGTTTCCTTCTTACACAAATACCTTTGAAAATGTAGTAGAGAATGGAAGGTGTCTCAGGATGGGCAGAAACGTGAGACCCCTGGAGAATTGTCTCCCAAAAAAGTAAGAGTGTGGGTTCAGATGAGCAAAGAAATACTAACAGATGAATGTCTGATTTAAGTCAAAAGTGGAAGAGAAAGCCAATGTCCAAAACATTAGAACTAAAGGTCAAAAGAACTAGAGGATAAAGATAACATTAGGGTCATGGAGCTAAGAAATTTTGGTTTTGTAGATTCAGAGAAAGCCAGCTGAAGGTACTGGTACCAGCAATGGAATTATCCTAAAACCCTGACTGTTATTTGTTGCTGGTGTGGATCAGACTGGCTTATAACATCAAGAACAGCATCTACATTTTGTGCCTCCATCTATTGGGTGGAACTTGAAAAATTATATGCATTTATTTGTGAAGAAGGTGTGGGACATGTAGAGATCAGACAGAACTCAGTTTGGGATTCAACCAAGAGTTCAACTTCACTCCATTGCCTTAGTTATGAAGGACTTAACCTCTGACATTGCCTTAGTGAGAGAACGTTTATCTATGACGCCGCCTTCAAGGAGCTCTTCTTTGGTGTTTATTACTAGCATAGCAGCAGGGCCTTTCATAGACTTCTAAGAGGGAAGAAGACTGGTCATCAGGTTTTAAAATATTTTACCCATCAACATTTACTATGTATGATACAGATAAATTCTCCACCTGTGCTCACAGGTACTTCCTTGGAGAACAGAAGCCAAATTCTGTCATTGTTGGTCTCAGCCCTCCCCACAGGGCAGTGATGAGAGTGCAAATGTGGGACCTGAACCAAGAGTGACACCCTAGAACCTTAATGAGGGAAGATAGGCAAGTATGGGCAAGGTCCCTTATTTGCCCTGCCTACACCTATTTCCCATAAAAGGTGCCTTTTAGGAAGAGTTGAAGGAGCAGTTCTTGGTTTCTGTTTTAAAAATACATCAATCTGTTATGGGTAAACATTGGTATTAAAGATAAAAAATCTGAAGGTAAAGCACGAAGTTATAGTGGTTGAAGTGAGAGTTGGGACTTACAGCAGTTAACCCCATGTAGGCCAAAGATTTTACCTAAGCAATTGTAAAAATATTTCTTAAGAGAAAGAAAACTTGCTAAATCACTTTTGAAATTTAAGCAATGAAGAGCTAGAGATAATTAAAATAAAACATCAACTATTAAGAATTGTATGATCATTTATAAAGTCAGATACCACCTTTTTCTGAAGTATTTCCCCCTTTTTTATGATGATCCTATTCAAATGTTAAATAATTACAGTAGCTCATAACATATGAAAGAAACGTTTGGCTCATTTCACTTACAGCTGTTATTTAGGATGTATTTAAGTCAAATGCATTATCAATGGAGTGCTTAATAATGAAGACTTGAAGGTTATCCAAAATTTCCAATGGGTGAAAAGTAATTTTTAAACAAGAATAACTATTCTTCTAAGGTCTGAAATGGATATTTGGGTTGGTTTAAGAGCTCTCACTCTTTAAGTCAATTGGTTATTTGTTGGGAATAAAAGTTATTTCTGCAATGGATGATGTTCTGGTCCTATTTAAAATAATAATTTAGACATAAAATTTGTCTTGAATCAGTGGGTTTTCACACCTGGCTTGTCATCTGAATCACCTTAGCAGCTTCCCAGCATTTCTGAAAATCAGCGATGCTTATGAAGTACTGCATTGGGTCATCTAGTTCAACTTCCTCCTTCAAGAGAATGACTCAGAAAACTTGGTCTCATTCATATGACAGATCTTAATCCATGTTGAATGATTTTCCATCCCCACCTCAACCCCTAAGATTTTATGTTTCTACTTTCACATTGATTTTGCTAACATTCTTTCTTCCACTATAATCCACAGTGAAGATGCATTATTTCGGAGGAGACTGGATCATATTTCCTTCTTCAACCTGTCACACAGAGAACAGAGGAGCTTCTGTTTTCCCATCAGGGATCAGCACAGGAAACAGCAGCGTATTTCCCAGTTGTGAGTGATTTTTTTTTTTTTTTCTTTTTCTTTTTTTTTTTTATTATACTTTAAGTTCTAGGATACATGTGCATAACGTGCAGGTTTGTTACATATGTATACATGTGCCATGTTGGTGTGCTGCGCCCATCAACTCATCAGCACCCATCAATTCATCATTTATATCAGGTATAACTCCCCAATGCAATCCCTCCCCCCTCCCCCCTCCCCATGATAATTTTTCATCTAATTTTTCAAGTGGAGAAAGATCACCATGCTGTATGAAATAGAACCACAACACATAAGACATGTTATAAACTTGAATGTGTGTAGACTAAACACTATTATTGGGTTTTCTACTATTACCCTTTTAATTATATCTAAATATCTAAAAAGTCTAAGTTTCTATAAAGAAATAAGTATAAGAATTAGAGCAAGAAGTCTATCAAATGCAAGGAAATCTTTTATTTTACTTGTGTAAATGGTTCAGAGTTCCTGTGTATATTCTTTACCGGATTCTTCCAATGATAACATGTTAAGTTACTGCAGTACATTTACTAAAACTTGGAAATTGACATTGGAGCAATACTGTAACAAAATCATTGACTTGTGTTTCACAAGTTTTTATATGTACTCTTTTTCTTTTATTTTTTACAGTTACATGAAATTTTATTATATATATTCTGAATTAGTAGTCGATATAGTTAGAAACAACAACAAAAAAAAAACTAGCAGAGTTTGCAATGAAGAAGTTTAAGTTATTACGGTGTGCAGACAATGTCATTGTATAGTAAGAAGAGCCCAAGTGAATCACCTGAAAAACTACCTGATAAGTAATGAGAGGTTTCAATAAAGCAGTAAAGTATATAATATATATTTTCAATCATTCTTACATACACAAATGATAACCGAGTACAACATGTAGTGTAATAAATACACTAAAATAGCATTTTTAATCTATTAGAATGGCAAAAATCTCAAAACTTGATTTAAAAAAAAAACTCTCTTTTAAATAGTCTATGAGAAATAGGTGTACTCACACATTGCAGAGAGGAGTAGAAACTGCCACAATCCCCATGAAAAGTGATTTACTTATGATATTAGAAAATTGTCAGTTCATTTACTCTTTGACCCAGCAGTCCCATTTTGGTAGTTTACCCACAGATATGACTATACCTGTCTGAAATTATGTATATACAACTTTATTCATTGAGGCATTATTTGAATAATTAAAAGATAATTGGCCAACAATGATGGAAGTATAGCACAAAAATGAAAATGATAATGGCAAGAAATTTGAAAACCATGCCCATTAGTAGGAGACTGATTAAATAAATTATTGTCTATTTAATGAAACAATGCAACTGTAAAAAAAAAAAAAAAAAAAAAAGAATGAGGTAGCTATCTATGTACCAATCTTTAGTAAAGATTAGTAAAACTCTCCAAGATATTCTGTTACGTGAGAAAAAAAAAAAAAAAAAAACTTGCTGCAGAACAGTATGTATCTTATGCTTCCTTTTTCATTAGAAAAGTGACAAAATGTCTTCACAGAACAATCACTGGAAGGGCACATATAAAGCTAATCACATGATTCACAAATGGAAAGAGGGGAATAGAAACTCTCAGTTCACAGGGCAAAGATGGAGGTAGACTTTTCACTGGATGCCCTCTATTTATTTACCAAGTGAATGTATTCTCAATTTAAAATAAGTCAATGAAACTGACAAATTTATTTTTTTGAACTTCTTTTCCAGCTCAAATTTTGAAATAGTATTTATTTGTTAGGGGCCCTTTTAGTCATTTTTTTTTTTTTCTGAATGCAAGTAGGTCCCATCTGCCAATTTGTACATTGGCTGGAATCATGCCATGATGACTCATTACAGTGTCACCTTAGAATGCCATGGTTGCAATCCCATGAACTAGCTAAGGATGCAAAACTTATTTCCTGCCTGAACTGCAGAACTTAGCAAAGGCTTCATGAACTTTTTTAGTCAGGCTTAATTTCAAATCTGGTATTTACCATTTCCTAGCACTTTGACCTTAGGCAAATTACATAACCTCTCACATCTTATTTCCTTTATTTAAAATTAAGATAATACATTCACTACAAGGTTGTGAAGATTAAAGGAGTTAACATTATGAAACACTTGTTGAAGAATTAAGTAAATATTAGTTGCCCTTTTATTTTTCTCTCTGATTTCCACATGGCTTGCTAAATTAGGCAAACTATTTCAAATTAACTGACTTGAATCAAATGTATCTCTTATTTATTCATTAATAACTTTTATAGTTATTTGAGGAGTTGATTATTATGATTAAGAGTAGTTCTGATTTAACTCTTTACTCATGCAAATTCTGTTTTTTCTGATATTGTGATAAGACTATAACTGGCCATCTATATGTTCAAATTAGGTAAATAGTTTTAATGCATAGCATATTCCTTCATAAAATACTAATTGGTGGCTTATGGATTTTTTGGAAAAAGTTTATTTCATCAAAACTCTAAATAGACTTTTGATGCAGACATCCTTATCTTTTTTCCTGACTAGTCAGAATTGATTTTATTGTGTGAAACTGCATGCTTTGATTTAGAGGCTAGAAGTAGAACATTTATTCTTGAAGAATATCACGTTAGTAATAGAGGTGAGGCAGAGATAAATAAGAACAAGACGAAAGCAGATTAAAAGTCAGATTAGCATCTGCAATAAACTTTCTCTTCAAAGATTAGTAAAGATTCTGAAATGTTCTCCTGAGAAAAACGAAGCTACAAGTTAGCTCATCCAGTAGGTATCTGTGATTTATTTGAGAATTCCCATGCATGCAATTACTGAGACTTATTAAAACTAGTGAATTGTCAAAAACAAAAACAAACAAACAAATAAAACAGCTTGTCCTGACAGTTCTGACAAGATGGTAAGGAAGACTTTATTACAGAACCATTGCAATAGGTATAAAAGCTATCAAAATACAGGAAAGAAATCAGGCTCAATTTTGAATACAGCAAAAACTAGTAGGAGATTTATAACAAAAGAGCAGGTTGGAGAGTCAGGTTGATAGATTAAAAACTGCTAAAAGGAGACATCAAGGGTAGCAGGGGTTCTGGTGAAACTGATGTAACAGGACTCTTGCTGAAGGTAGGCCAGAATGATCAGGTATTGAGGGTAGAGCATGAGGAATCTGATTATTAATAGATACTAAGAGTGATCAAATATGAAGGGTGGAGAGATTCTCTCCAAACTAACTTAGCAGGATTCTTGCTATAACTGGACCCTGAAGGATAGGACAGGGAAACCTGGGGTTGAAGCCTAGTTGAGAAGAGGGCTCAGAGGAGCCTGACTACAGTTTGGTCAAAGAGAGAGTCTTTGTCAGAAACTTATAGCTGAAAGTCAAGATTAAAAAATGAAACCCATTTACACACTTCTTCAAAGGGCTAGCATTTGGTCCCCCAAGTACATTTCTGAAAAATTATCCTGAAATTTTATGTTATAAGTGAAATAGTTATCCTTGAGGACAATCTATAGTGGAAATCATATTGCAAGATTTGTAGCTGTGTTTGATCCATCACAGCATTACAATATGAAAGAGAACCAAAGGACAACAAAAATTGCATATTGACAAAATGAACAAAGCCAGTTTTCTCATCATCATCTCTTGCTTTTATTAGATGAAAGCACTTTTCACCAAGTTCTGAGAAAAAAAATATGTCCTTAGGACCATGTTGACCAATAATATCACAAATGGCCCCTGTAATTGTCTCTAAACAGTATTTTTTAAAAAACAGAATACATAGAAAAAAAAAAAAAAAGGACCAAAGCTTTAGTGTTTTTGTTTTGTTTTAATGGGAAAAGCCCTTCCTTGATGTGCATGCATATGCAGTTTCTATTAGCCTTTATGTGGGACATATGCCTGCACTGACGGTGAATTATTTCAATCAAGTTATAGGTGGAAAGGTCATAAGAAAGAGAGAAACATTGGTATGGAGCTTCTTACAGAGTGTGTTGTTGAAAATGTAACCAAAACCATCACCTCAAGCATTGATCCTTTGTTTGTGTTACGAACATTCTACTTTTTAATACTCTTTTAGTTATTAAAAAATGTACAATAAATTATTGTTGACAGTAGTCACTGTTGTGCTATCAAATAATAGATCTTATTCATTCTAATTATACTTTTTGTTCCCATTAACCATCCTCATTCTCTTCCTTGCTCACTATCCTTCCCAGTCTTTGATAACCATTCTTCTACTGTCTACCTGCATGAGTTCAATTGTTTTAAATTTAGCTCCCCAAAATGAGTTAGCACATGCAAAGTTTGTCTTTCTGTGCCTGGCTTATTTTGCTTAGTATAATGATCTCCAGTTCCATCCATGTTGTTCCAAATGACAGGATCTCATGCTTTTTTATGGCTGAATAGTACTCCATTGTGTGTATGTACCACATTTTCTGTATCCATTCATCTGTAGGTGGACACTTAGGTTGCTTCCAAATGTTGGCTATTGTGAAAGTGCTGCAACAACATGGGAGTGCTGATATACTGATTTCCCTTCTTTTGGGAATATACATAGCAATGAGATTACTGGATCATATGGTAGTTCTATTTTTAGTTTGAGGAATGTTCATACTGTTCTCCATAATGATTGTACTAATTTACATTCCCATCAACGGTGAATGAGAGTTCCTTTTTCTCCACATCCTTGCCAGCATTCTTTTCTACCTCTCTCTTGAATAAAATCCATTTTAACTGGGTGTATTCTTTTTAATCCACAGGCAAAAACTTTCGTCTACCTTCCCAGATTAAAATATCAACTCTTAGAATTACTGGGAGAAAAAATAAATAGTGTCTATCAGTTTTATACGATAAGAAATTGAGAATTTCACTTTTTCTTGATCATCTTGACAAATTTTAATATTTTTTCCCCAAAAAGGAAACATCTTTTAGGACACAGAGTTAGTTATCCTGGGGATTTGGAGAGACAATCAGCAGGAGTTTGTACCCTTGCTGATCCCAGGCAAGAGGAAAGTTAACCCTGTAATAGCTTTGGGAGATTGAGCCATCTGGTTTTACAGTTCATTACCCTTCCACTCTCAGGAGCAACACATTCTGTGAGGAGTTGCTCTTTGCCTGCTGAGTAGTTTAGAATGGAATCTAACAATGGGATTAAATTCATTCTGCTGCCCTGCAGGTTTCCATCCTCAGGGTGCCCTCAATTTGAAGAATAGTACATCAGCTCAGGAGTTGGGGAAATGAGAACAGCAGGCAGAACACATGGGCGTAAAGCAATCAAGGGATATGTTTGTAAAGAAATAGACTATTTAGGATGAAGCCAATAGGCAAAGCCAGAAACAGAGCCAGCCCCTGCAAACACAGCCACAGTGGATGGTCAAAAGACAGGCAGCATTGTGAACTGACCAGAGTGTAAGAAATGCCTTTCCTGGGGAATCCATGAATTTTGATAAAAGCTAATTTAGGTATTTTGTTATTCTGTCTTTTCTTTTTTAAGGAGAAATATCTTGCAAATTATAGATCCTCCTCTCTGCCCTCATCCTCCTCAGCCTAGAGATCTGTGAAGAGGATACAGTTTACCGGAAGTTTAGATTCTAGACATTGTGTTAAGACCATTTTATAAAATTATTTTGCATTTAAAATGTACATTTTATAAAATAAGCTTTATTACCTATATTTTATGAATTAAGAAAATAGTTTTAGAGAGGTTAAATAACTTCTTGTCAACAAAGTAAAAAGACAGAGCCAAGATTTTTTTGTCATTTTTTAATGCTAAGTTGAAGGAAAAGCTGAAGAATCAGGTGACAATTTAGGTATCTATGGATGAGTCCAGTAAACTGAAATTGCAAAATGTAGGGAACAAAATAATAAAATATAAAGGGTGACAATATTGCCTGTGAATTCATACAACCAATAAGGAAAATGTTACACAGTTGTTTTGTACCTTACATATAAAAAAGAATAGGCACAACTTAAATTTATAATTGTTTAGTAATAATGAATGATTTGCGATAGGAAGAATTTAAGGGTGACAATCCTCAGAAAATTAAAAAAATTAAAATATATGTGATTTTGATGAAAAAAGTCTACTCATAGGGAGGATTCAGAATGAAATGACCTCTTAATTCTTATGTCTTAATTGTTGCCTTTTAATTACGAGATAGGGAAAAGTTATTAAACCTGAAGATACATCAGTGGATGTAGAAAAAAAAAAGAAAAGACCAGATGATCAGGGTCACCTGAGATTCTTCTTGTTTTCTGAGCTTTTTAGGCAGAGAGCTTCAATAGTCAGAGAGACCTCCAGGAGAATTTTTCAACAGTTTCAGGAAACGAGATTCTGGCATGTTGTTGACATGATTTTGAATGTGTGGGGAGTGGAAGAGTTGCCACAGGAATTTGGTTATATTTGAAAATTTATTAGTCTGTTCTCACACTGCTATAAAGAAATCCCTGAGTCTGGGTAATTTATAAAGAAAAGAGGTTTAATTGGCTCATCATTTGGCAGGCTGTGCAGGAAGCATAGCTTGGGGGGTGGTCCTCAGGAAACTTACAATTATATGACGGAAGGCAAAGGGGAAGCAGGCTGTCTTTACACGGTACTACACAATTTTAGACAACCAGATCTCATGAGAACTCACTCACTATCAGGAGAACAGCAAGAGGGAAATACACCCCCATGATCTAATTATCTCCCATCAGGCTCCTTCTCCAACACTGCAGATTACAATTCAACAAGGGATTTGGGCAAGGACAAAAATCCAAACCATATCAGAGGAAAGATATAAGATGAAAATATGATAAGCTATTATTATAAACAGATTTTAGAGTAAGGCTTTGATACAAATTCAATATCCTTACAGAAGAAAAACAATCTAAACAAAACACTGACCACCAAACCAATCCACAACCAAAGGCGTTTTCATTCATTAAAACCACAACAATAAACTATGTTCATACCTTTTCACAGGATCCATCAATTAGCAAAGATAAATAAGGTTTAGTTAGCTGTCTTTCAGTGAATCTTGAGGATTAATGGTGCTGTGTTTTCTGTTATATGAAACATAAATTCCATCCACTAATGATTCAAATGTTAAGCTGGAAAATCTCTCACACCTACATGTGTGGTTTATTCCTGGCAAATTATCTTTGCATCATTGTTAATTTTTGCAGTACATGTATAAGAGCAAAGCAAAGAAAAATCTAATTTCATAGATTTCTGTAGGGGCCATTCCTTTGTAATAAACTTTGGAGACATTTTTTTAAAAATAGCATGTGATGTGTTAGAAAGATCACTGAATTAGCACCCAGGAGACGTAGAAAGTAATCTACACTTTGCTGTACTTTCTTCCATATTCCTTCCTGGGCTACTGTTCTATTCACCTGTAAAAGAGAAATAATAATTCCTATTCTTTCAGCTGTTTATATGATTATATGAAAAATATCTCCCCAAGCATAAAATGAGAGATGCTATATCTAGATTTTAAATACTGGTGATTGTTAATATTGGAGACTTGATTGAAAATTATTTCTAGATTTTAATAAAATAAAAATGTTCAAAAGTAAATTTGAATAGTCATACATTCCAGCATCTTCTCAATACCCAGGAGACATGAAATCTCAAACATTTACAAAGAAGAAAACAAGAAGGCTACAATGAGGAGAGAAAACTTAAAAATCATATTCAAATGTTAAAAGTGAATATAATTGATTAATGACGGTATTTGATAATCTGGATTTTGTTCAGATTAACCTCCCTATGTCCCTGGACTATAGCAATATGGCTTTGTGTTTCCAGAGTCCTATTTTTGTTCTACAATTCGGTATTTTATTGGCCTTTTGGAGAACAATAGTTGATCATTTGGATTCCTACAGTTTACCTGTCACCTCTATCTTTTCTTCCAGGTTAAACTTGAGGTCCAAGCCCACTCTTCACACGACAGAATGCACCACAAACATTTTCAAAACTCTAATTTTAATGTGCCTGAAAAAGGCCAATGTTCCCTGAAGAAAATAAGTTGAAATAGTAACAGCCAAGATCTTTAAACCTACTCTTTTTTTCCAAATAGCTATGCATCTCCTTTACTATGGGACCGTATATGTTTTCATTGATAACTGACACAAGTTTCGAGAACATGTATCCCCCCAAAAGAAGTTTCCAGTATCATTTCCCATTCATGAATAGAAGAGTGACAGGAAAGTTTAATTTCTAGAACCATAAAGGCTTGTTTCTAATCCCCCAAATATGCCTTTTCACATCCATAAGTTTCTTTACTGTATTTACTTTAAATACATTGCAGAGAAGTAAGAGAGAAAAGTACAGTAAAGAGAGAAACATGCATTTCGCCTAGGGCAATTTAATTGATCTAAACAAAGGCCGATTTCCAAGCAAATGTAGCTTTGGAGATCAGAAGATTGCAGCTGCTGGCAAATAAACAGATTTTGGTAATTCACACTTGGGAGGGCCTGCTATGGCTGCTCAAGAGACCCCCTTGCTTTTGCCAGTGGTTACTGAGCAATCAAAATATTTAGAATTCTCATGGAGATTTGCCTGAAGCAGGTATGAACATACTGAGGTGTAAAGTAATGATTAATTCATGACTAGAGGTGTTACCCTGGTTTTTTTCTTGGTCTGTTTTGGATTATTCTTAATGGGAGCAAAGAACACAAAGGGTTTTCTAACATGTACAGAGCTGTATTTCTCACGGAATATTTGCGTATCTCCTTACATCAGAATCAGGTCATGGGCTAGGCAGTCAGGTTATGGTCTGTAAAATAAGCTCCTGAAAGTACCTGATTGTAGATTTATTATAAACTCCACATTCTAATTTATTTTTATATATTACTTGTTTACAGAACTCTGCTGTACTCTGTTCTACCACTCATAGATATGTGTTCACCCTAAAATTAATAATGAAACCAAAATGTCTCTTGTGCCCAAACCCACTGCAATCCTACAGTGCTGAAAGCACCACATTAAGACTGCTATCTTATCTTTATCCTTAATGCCCCAAGGTAATCCGAATACAAATTCTTTTTGATGGAGAGTGTAAATTCAAAATCAACTCTTCAGAAGGGCCTGGAAGAAGAGGAGAGACAGGCCCATTTATACAGAATCTAAAATAAACTTGCTTTCTGACTGACAGAATAGGTTGATATGGTAGATCCTTCATCATAAGATGTTAGTACATACAGGTATTAAACCTTTTAAGCTGGATGATACAGGTCCAGTTTAGTTAAAAATACTTCTAGAAAAAAATGTTATTCAATCTTGAAATAACTTTGAAACCCTGCTTCCTATGAAGCATTTCTGTAGGACAACAGTAAAGAGTTTGCTTCAGATGATTTCAGTAAAGCCTCATCAAAAGGTCATGCTAACCAGCCAAAGAGAAGCAAAGGCCTCACCAGGTCAGATCTAAGATTGCATAAAAGGAAGGTGTTTGGACGAACGGAGGCAAGATGGTGCACTTCCGGGTTCTTCATCCCGCCCCCCCCAACTCTTCCCGCCCCCGCGAAAATGCAGCCGGGCGCCCAGGAAAGTACAGACCAACTGGGCATGCGCCAGGTGACGTCAATCTGAAGAGACCAAGATTTACCTGGTCGCACCTGCAGAACGCCCCCCCACACGCCCGTGCCCCACCTATTGCCCTCCCACTCCTAGAAAAGCCACTCTTGGCCATTCAGCCATGCGGACTTCCCAGCTTCCCAGTCCTGTGGGGATGTCCGAACTCTGTCCCAGAGCTTGGGGGAGGGGAACTCTGCCGGCCTTCTTTGCCGGAGGCCGACAGACTTCTTCTCCACACCTTAGGTTACTAAAATAAACTAGCAGTTTTGCGCCTGACCTTTGCCTACTTTCTGGTTCTTTTGTGCTCGCTCTGGTGGTCTTAGAAAAACAAGACAGAAGGTTTTTCAATGGCAGAAAGAAATAAATATATTAATCATGAGTCTTTGGTTTCCAGATGACAGAAATCCATTCAATTTATTCCCAAGAGAGGGGACTTTATGGAAAGGCTGGATTGCCTAAACATGGAATCACAGAAAGCAGCTTAGCCCAAGGGGCAATTGAAGCCAGGAACTGGACATCCTCCTGACTGTCTCTCTTCTGTTCTCTCTAGATGGAAGGTTATTGTTTAATTGAAGATCAGTTTCTTTCATAGGTTAGGGTCTTCAAGTCTCACACTACTACCACTACAGAGGGATTTTCAGTCTTTTCACTCTTCACAGGGGAGAATTTAGATTGGCCCACCCTTGAATAAATCAACTCCATTAAGGCAGGTAAAGTATTATCATTGTCAGCTCCCATTAGAACTTCAAGGTCGAAGAGGAAGAGAACAGCATCCTAATGCAAAAGGGGTGCAGTTCCCAGGAAAAGGGTAAAACAAAACTGGAGGAAGTCAATACACCTCAGAATGGAAGAGATAAATGATTAGTTGTGCTTAAATTGAGATATCTTGGTAAGGGAAACTGAGGGCAGAGGAATACAGGGATTAGACTGTGGGAGGAGGATTGGGACTAATTTTTCTGGTAAATGGAGAAGGATCAGGCAGTATCTTGTTCAAGTGACTGTGACAAAAGCCTAGGAAATTAGCAGGCTGATGAGATAAAGAGCAACATGGAGATTACTCTGAAGAAAGAATTAAGGCCAATGAGCCATTCAAGCCTTGAGACTGTGATGACTCATGACTTCCTGCAACTTCTGCTGGTCTTGAAAGAACCACAGCCTCAGGGTTAGTGGGGCCCTCTGCCAAGTTTCAAAAGTATCCCGGACTGTGGTATCACTACTTCTGCCTACTCACCTCTGTAAGTCATTCCCAGCTGAGGAAATCAGAATTCCCTCATTTCCTCAACTCTAGGACAGGCTTTACTTTCAGCAAATGTAATCGAAAGAGAAATGCACAATTCTTTTTCTTTTCTCTTTTTAACCTGTTAGGCCTCAAGACAAACAAAAGGCAAAGCAAAACAAAAATTTTTGAATACTATTTTGCAAATTACTTCTATTCTGATATGGAACTTTATAAATCCTGACTTTTTTTTTTTTTTTTTTTAAGAATTTCTTCTGTCTTTTGTTTAGAAAATTCAGTGAATATATTTAGACCTAAATGTCTATTCAGGTCCTTTGTCTAGAGACAGATATTTTGTCTCTAATTATCATTCTATCTTCATATCTCTAATTTTTATTCTGTGACAATATATCAAAGAAGTCTTTTAATTTTTTTGAACTCCAGTCTTTCAAGCATTTAGTGGAGCCAACACCTGCTCTTTATGCTCTCCTTAGTACACTTAGGTAATACAATAAAACAATACCACAACAAAATGAACAAAACCCTTCTGTGTATCTCCTTAGAAGAAAAATAAGTTATTTCAGAATTTTTAAAAGAAATTCATTTAGGATTCCTTTTTAGCATTCCTTTTGTCAAAATATCTGTCTCTAGATGAAGAATCTGAGTAGAAAGTTCTCCAAAGATTATATACAACCGGTCAAAAAATATATTAAAAGATGTTCAATGTTGCTAATCATTAGGGAAATGCAAATCAAAACCACATTGAAGTATCACCTCACACCCGTTAGAATGGCTACCAGCAAAAAAATAAAAATGGAAAATAAATGTTGGCAAGGATATGGAGAAATTGGAACTCTTGTGCATTTTTGGTAGGAATGTAAGATGGTACAGCTGCTATGGAAAACAGTATGTCAGTTTCTCGGAAGATTAAAACTAAAATTACCATATGACTAGCAATTTTACTTCTGGGTATATATCCAAAAGAATTGAAAGCAGGATCTCAAATAGATAATTTGCGCACCCAAATTCATATCAGGAATATTTACAATAGCTAAAAGTGGAATCAACCAAGTGCCTATTGATGGATGAATGGATGAACAAAATGTGGTGGATACATACAAGAGAATAGTATTCAGAATTAAAAAGGAAGATAATTCTGATACATGCTACAACATGGATGAACCTCGAGGGCAATATGCTAAGTAAAATAAACTAGTCACAAAAAGACAGAAACTTTACAATTTCATTTATATGAGGTACCTAGAATAGTTAGATTCATAGAAACAGGGAGTAGAATTAGTGTTTGACAGGGATTGGGAGAAGAGAATGGGGAGTTTTTGTTTAGTAGGTACAAAGTTTAGGTTCCACAAGATGAAAAGATTCTTGAGATTAGTTGCACAACAATGTGCATATACTTAACACTACTGGAATGTGTATTTAGACATTGTTAATATGGTAAATTTTATGTTGTGTGTTTTTAACTACCATAAAAAATAATTTTAAAAGGTAGCTCTAGGGATAGATTTATAGTTTTTTTCATATTCCTTGGACTATAAATATTATTAGGATGTGTTGTTCTAAAAATGTTTTGATTATTTAAGTAGTAACATTTCTATTATTAGTTGATTTGACATAAAACAGATTTTTAAATTTCTTGTAATTTATACTAATTTATGTTGTATAATGTTTTCATCTAAAAATTACACTTAGACAATTGCAGCTAACTTTACTACATTAACTTTTAAAAAAACTCAATAGTGTTTATAAACACTACTAATTTCAAAATTGAATTTTTCCCTACGTAATTCAGCTTTTAGAACATAAAAATATGCATTTTAAACAGTGTTTAAATCAATCATAATTAATTACATTTCCAAACACATCTACTAAGCTGGGCCTTACAATTACAGAGCTAATTTTGTTGAAAATGAAATTTCACTATCCCCCAGGCTTGCTCAGTTATTTCTGTGCTCTGATTTAGATATGAAAGGGTTTATTTGCTGCTAGGCAACACCTGATAAAAATAAGTATATGCACAAACAATTATATACCTATGAAGACATTCAAAAATTAGTTTTATGTGAGAAAAATTATTATCTGCTTACCATTTTGAATATTTTCTTGATTTTTATGTGTTTCTAGTACAACCAGGCAATTTGTACAACCCTTGCCACAAATATAGACTGCAAAAGATTCTGGGTTTTCAAAAACTGGGTTTTCAAAAACTGGTCAAGCTTTAATGTATGCCAAGGCACAAATTTCTCTATATTGAGGCATGAGAGGTGTCACCTAAGTAGGTGTCATTGTGTAGGTTGATAAGACATTCTGATAGAATTCTTAACATAGTATGGCAGAATATTAGTATCTTAAGAGGTGGTCAACTACTAATCCTTCTAGAGAGGTAAAGTTTAATACTAGGTGTGGTACAGAACAACCAGGAGCTGGCTTCATGTCTCTAATTTTTATTCTGTGACAACATATCAAAGAAGTCCTTTAACTTTTTTGAATTCCAGTTCTTTTAAGCATTTAGTAGAGACAACACCCGCTATTAATGCTCCTTCTAGCACACTTAGTTAATACAATAAAACAATACAATAACAAAAGAAACAAAACCCTTTTGTGTCTCTCCTTAGAAGAAAAAGAAGTTATTTCAGAATGTTTAAAAGAAATTAATTTAGGATTAAAAAAAAAAAAAAAAACATTAGCACTAAGGTAGTGATCTACTATACAGAAGCAACACTTTCAATGCAATGGAAGAAATTGTTTCTTTTATGGTATATTATTGTAAAAGGCAGGCTGTTAAAAAGTTCCAAACAGAAATAACACTTTATCATACTTGGTTAAACTGAATTTTTGTACTTTGGTTTCTGAAAATCAAAACCTCTCCTGATTGTATTTGAACATCTTCAATAAAAGTGGGCTTATATGAAGTGAAGCACTATGAAGAAATATGATAAAAACAAAATGTGTGGGCATATAATCTCTAAAGAGATTAGAGATGAAGTTAAGATCGGAGTCGTCTTTTTATTAAATATAAAACCATAGAATCAAACAATAATTGAATTTCTGTAATAAATGTTTCATATATCAAAGCGTTATAACTTTTGGTGCTCAAATGTCTTCTCCTTCTGGCATGTTCTATTATGGAATTATTATTTTGAAACAGGAAGATAATCTTGAATGTCATACTTTAGAAAAATATAAATATGGCCAGGCATGGTGGCTCATTCCCGTAATCTCAATCTTTGGGAGGCCGAGGCAGGCAGATCACTTGGGGTCAGGAGTTCAAGCCTAACCTGGCCAACATGGTGAAACCCTGTTTGTACTAAAAATGCTAAAAATAGCTGAGTGTGTTGGCAGGTGCCTGTAATCCCAGCTACTTGAGAGGCTGAGGCAGGAGAATCGCTTGAACCTGGGAGGTGGAGGTTTCACTGAGTTGAGATCCCACCACTGCACTCTAGCCTGGGCAACAGAGTGAGACTCCATCTCAGAAAAAAAGAAATAAAACAAATATTAGGTCAACAAAATAATCTGTATTTTAAAATTTCTTTGGAATTATAACCAAGTTGAACAAAAGATATAGATATTGAAAATGTGTCAATATATTATATTATAAATGTTAGATAAATCACTCATTATTTAGACTTCTAATAAAACTGAAAATGCTTAGTTGCAATTTCATTGATTTATTCACATTCATTATTTCCACTCTCTTAATACTGGGAAGGCTGGAATGATCTTTTGTTAGCATATACTAGCAATTAGGTTATTTGTACAACTAGTTCCTTTTTAGTTATGTAGGTTTGTATATGGAAAGTAAATTTTCAGATCCAAGTGTGTTGGTGACAGAAATGTCACTTACTTGGATGTTTATAGATTTCTTGTTAAAAACTGTCAACAATCTTTTTTTTTTTCTCTCTCTCTCTCTTTAAATTGATTCTCATGAACCCAGTTCCATTTTCTTTACCTCTGAAGTGTCTTGCTAGGTATATGGAGAAGATAAAAGGAACAATGGAACTCAAGCTCTTCACTGGTCATCATGGGTTCGATTCTGCTATGAGTTATTATCTATGGTAGCAGGATGAGAAATAAAGAGCAAGGTGTAGTAAAGGACACAAGAGTCTAGTCACAGATGAAGAACCGAAAGATAAATACTTTTGTGTTAACTATTTCACTTCCTGGTAACTGGCTTATTGTAACCGATGCTTCGTTCTTCATCCCCACCACCTGACTCCCCAGAACTGAGGAAGATCTGATGTTCTCTATGCCCAATTAATAGTTTTATTTTTAAAATGTCATCAAAGTAGACATATGTTTGATAAAAGTTGGTTACAATATTCTGGGAAATTACAAAGATTGAGTCTTCACATTGTAGCAGAACCAGGGTGATTTAAAGGCTTACTTACTAACTCACTACAGTTGATTAAAACTGCCAAATGAATATCTTGGTCAGTTCATTTAGGCACCCCACTAACTAGAAACATAGTAGAAAGTTCATAAATGAGGAAAGTTTTGAATAGCTTTGCTATAGTGCAAAGAGATTTAACCTTTGAAGGACAAGTAATATGCTTCATATTTGGAAAACATCTCTCATTTAATTGATATCTATAAAATATAAATAAAATTCATCAGACATATATTTATTGAGCATCTAGCATACCCACAACACCATTACACATATTGTTATATGTACCATTTGCTATATAAGGAAATATGATTTACAGTTTATAATTTAATGTGATATACACACACATATACTGTAATTAAGTAAAAATACATGACTACAAAACAATCACATATCATCTCTTATGGTTCTATAGTTTGACTGGACTCAATGGAGCTGTTCTCTCTTTGGGCCTCTCATACCATCTAACGATTTGATAGGAAGATACTCAAGATAAGTATTTTGCTTACATGTCTGGAGCCTCAGTCCTCCTTAGCCTCTTGGTCACCCTTCGTGATGTTTTGTCCTCCATGGCTTGCCCATGTAGCTAGGACTATTGCAGAATGATAGTCTCACTTCTTGTGGGAGCTAGCTTCTAAAGAGCAAAAATCAGAAGTTACCATGTCAGTAAAGGACTGACCCCAGAACTGGAGTTCTGTCACTTCTGTGATATTCTATTAGGTAAAATAAGTTCAGGATTTAAGGAGTACACAGACATACACTCCACCACTTGATAAATATGTGGAAAAATTGCATTACAAAGAAGTGAGTAGGATGGAAAGTATTGTTTAGGAAATATAATATGATACACACTTAAAGTAAAACTGTTAACAGATAAATATGATATTCAGCATACATAAGCATGTTGTTTGGGGGAAAAGGGGTTGATGAAAGATTGGGAGGAGTTCTGGTGAAAATGTGAGGGGAAATGGATTTTATCTATTGGTTATAACACAAGAGGAAATCAGGACAAACAGAGTCAAGAATGAGTTACAGGCTAATCAAAATACTTTGGGAAAAGTCAGAAAATAAGAGTAGAAAAGGAGGGTAAAAATCAGGAATCTTGAGTGACAGTACTTTATGGTACTTATCAAAGTAGTGAGGGATGAAATGTGCTTATCAAAAGCCAAACATGGAATCTATTTCACTAGCTTCTAATGTGGCTAAGACTGGAAGATGAGCTGTAAAATAATTTTTTTTTACTCAAAGAGAGAGCTAGAATGGCTTATTGTTTTTAATGCAGGGTTTGGAAGGGGATGGCTAAATGATTTAATCCTCTCTCTTGGTTTGAAATGTATTTCTGCTGCATATAGTTTTTATTTTTGTCATATCTTTTCCAGTTTAGCCTCAAAACTCATAGGTCCAAAAAATAGATTTTTCTTTATTTTCTCCAACTGGTATTTCTAACATTAACTCTAATTTCACTTGGTGACTGTGCCTCCACCCACCCCAAAAATACTCACTCCCCTTTCTCTGGGATTGTCTCTGTGTTCCAAGGAGCTTACAGAGTGCCAAGTAGTTAAGAATGGCTTCTGTCTTGGGTGGCCACTCAGCATCTCCTGCAGCAGCCTTCTGTGTTACAGCCTTTTCTGGCATTTGTGTGTTGACCCATGCTGATAGCTGTTGTGACATTTTAAAATCTTGACTACAAGGCTCCATGGGTCATGTTATGACTCAGTTAGTGCCTAGGCCCTTCTTCCATGCACAAGTATCACTTTATTATTCTTGTCCATCCTGAAACTACAGAAACCCAATGGGGTCTTGTTTTAGTCTATTTTGCGTTGTTATAAAAGGATACTTGATGCTGAGTAATTTATAAAGAACAGAGGTTTATTCCACTCATGATTCTACAGGCTGTACAAGAAGCATGGAGGTGGCGTGGCATCTGCTCACTTTCTGGTGAGGGCCTCAACTGCATCCTCTCATGGTGGAAAGCAAAGGCGAGTCACCATAAGCAGAGATCCCATGGCAAGGAGAAGGCAAGAGAGAAAGCAAGAGAGGAAGTGGGGAGGTGTCAGGCTCTTTTTTAACAACCAGCTTTTATGGGAACTGATAGCGTGAGAATTCACTTGACCCCAAGGGAAGACACTAATCTATTCAGGAAGATTTCACCCTCATGACCCATACACTTCCCACTAAGCCTCTGATCCCAACAATGCCACACTGGAGAATAAATTTTAGCATGAAATTTCGTAGGGGCAAACATCCAAACCACAGCAAGCTTCATATAGCTCAGCTCTTACCTCTTCCTATTTACTCAGGAAAGGGGGAACCTATTCCTGGTATAAGAAAGTTCTATTTTGAAGCCATTGCTACCCTGAGGAACTTTCCCTTTCTTCATCTCTATTAGGAAAAAGGAGGCAAGTGTTCTCTCTACTCTTGTTTTCCACAACAGATTGAGAGTCCTTTTGTCATCCTCCCTCAAGACTTCTCTCAGCAGAGTGTGGATGCCCCATCTCAACAGCTTACAATATCTATTTACTCATAGATTGTCTTCCCGCTGTCTTCTTCTCCTAAATTTTGGGGTTGCTTTTTATCTTGGGATGAGAGAAGGGAGGAGGGGACAGAAGCAGGAAAATTTCACTTGAGTCATAAAATATCTGTGCCTTGAGTTTCTTTGTGGGCTACATTTTCCTAATAAGAAATAGAGGCTTTCGATCCTCAAAAGACTGTTTTCTTTTTCTGAGAGTACATTTTTTTTTTTTCCCCCAGGAGTCAATGGATGCTGAAAGATTTAGCTGCCTGCAATGGTTTGAATGTTCCCTCCAAAATTTGTATTGAAATTTAATTGCTAGTGTAACAGTGTTAAGTGGTGGGACATTTACAAGGTGATTAGATTATGAGAGTTCTGCCTTCATATATAGATTAGTGTCCTTATTATAGAAGTAGGTTAGTTATCATGGAAGTGAGCTCTTAATAAAAAGATGATTATGGCCTGATTTCCTCTTTCTGTCTCACATGCTTGTTTCTGCTTTGCACCCTTCCCCCGTGTGATGGTCCTTGTCAGACGCTGGTATAATGCTCTTGGACTTCTCAGCCTCAACAACTGTGAGAGATAATTTCTTTCCTTTGTAAATTATCAAGTCTGTACTATTCTGATACAGCAGCAGAAAACAGACTAAGATAGAAAATTGATATTGGGTGGTATTTGTTTCTACAACAAATATCTAAAAATGTGGAATGGCTTTGGAACTGGGTACTGGGTAGAAGCTGGAAGAATTTAGAGGAGCAGTTTTTTTAAAAAAAAGCCATATTGCTGTGAATGGAACATTAAGGGTGATTCTGGTGAGGGCTCAGAAGAGAGAGGTATGAAAATTCTGAATCTTCTTAGAGATTGCTTAAATGATTGTGACCAGAAGGTTAACAGAAATATGAACAGAAAAGATTCATGCTGATGAAGTCTTAGACAGAAATGAGGAACAAGGTTTTGGAAACTAGAGTAAAAGTCATTCTTGTTATAAAGTGGCAAAGACCTTAGTGGAACTGCTTCCATGCCTGAGGGCTTTAAGGAATACAGAACTCAAGAGCAAAGAATTACATATACGGCAGAAGTAATACCTAAGCAACAAAGCATTCAGGCTGATTTCTGGATACCTTCAATTGTATTCAGTGAGATGGAGATAAAAGAAATGACTTAAAGGAAGAATTTATCATTAAAAGGGAAGTAGAATAAAAAGATTTGGAAAATTCACAGCCTGGCCACATAAGCAGTAAAAAGGTATATTAGGGAGAGAATACCAAGTGCCCCATTGCTAAAGATATTAATATGGATAGAAGACAGCCAGATCCTACTCATCAGAACAATGAGAGAAATACCCTAAAGGCATTTCAGAGGTCTTCAAGACTGCCCCTCCCATCACAGGCTCAGAGCACTAGGAAGGCAGAATTATTGTGGGAGATGGGCCAGGGCACCCTCCACAGGCTCACTTCCCAGTGCTGCCTTAGGTCACTGTTCCCCACGTTTCCACTCAATGTCTTTTCTCTATGCCATCCGTGGCTCAAGTGGACTCAGGTGTGACTTGATCCACTGCTCTGGAAGGTATAAGTGACAAGCCTTGCCAGCATCTGTGTGGTGCTAATTCTGCAGGCATATAGAATGCATGAGCTGTGGGGGCATGGCTATCTCCATCTAGATTTCACAGCATGTTAAGAATTGCCTGGGGGTATGAGCAGAAACTTGCCACAGGTAAAGAGCCACTGCAGAGAGCTACCACTAGGGCAATGCCTGGTAGGGCCATGGAAGCTGGGCTGCCCATAAGAACCCAGAACTATAGAAGATACCAGCATACAATGCTAGCCTGGAGAAGCTGCAGGCAGGAGACCCCAGCCGAGGAGAGGAGCTGGGTGGACTAAGCCCAGCAAAGCCACAGGGGTAGGACTGCCTGAGACCTTGGTGACCCAACCCCAGCCCCAGTGTGCACAGGATGTGGGAGATGGAGTCAAAAAGATTATTCCTCAACTTTAATACCTAATGTTGTTTTTCCTGTTGGGTTTGGGACTTTCTTGGGACTTTCTTGGGACCAGTTACCCCTGTATTCTTATAAGTTTTTCCATTTTTAAATGAGAATGTCTTTCCTATACCTGTTCCACCATTGTATTTTGGAAGTAAATTACTTGTTTTAATTTCACAGGCTCACAGCTGGAGCAATTTGCCTCAAGATGAATTATGCCTTGAGTCTCATCCATATTTGAATTACATAAGAATTTGGACTTTAGAGTTGATTCTTAAATTAGTTAAGATTTTGGGGGCTATTGATATAGATAAAAAGTATTTCGTAAATGAGAAAGCATAAATTTGAGGGAGTCAGGGGCATAATGCTATGGTTTAAATGTCCCCACCAAAGTACATACTGAAATTTAATTGCCATTGTAACAGTGTTAGAGGTGGAACCTTTAAGAGGTGATTAGATAAGGAGTGCTCTGCCTTTGTGAATATATTAATGCTATTATTGTGGGAAATGGTTAATCATGGGAGTGGACTCTTGATAAAAGGGTAAGTTCAGTCTGATTTCCTCTCGCTGTCTCATGTGTTGGCTTTTGCCATCTGCCCTTGTATCATGCCAGATGTCAGACCCGTGCTCTTGGACTTCCAAGCCCCCAGAACTGTGAAAAACAAATTTCTTTTCTTTATAAATTACCCAGTCTGTGGTATTCTGTTATAGTGGCAGAAACGTGCTCAGACATTGCCCTAATGTCAAAGGGTCACAGGGTAACATAAAATATAGAAAATGACAAGTTAGCTAAACTTCAAAATATTATTTCACCACAACACTGAATTCTGCAACCCATGGAAAAACTAGCTTTATGTTAATATGACAAGAAGGGAAAATACTAGGTTGGGTCTTATGAAATTGCTGTTAGTTGACCATTTTTCACTAGAAGAGCAGATTTCAATACAGCAGTGTGGTTTCTAATGCACTTTTTCATATGATGTGGTCCAAGTAACTGTGCTTCAGAATTACATATGACAGGTGTAGTTCTGGGGGATAAGGAGAATAACAAGGTTACAAAATTGGCACTAATTTCAACCATTTTCCAAACTTTTTAGCAGTAACTCTAGAGGTGAGGTGCATTAATTTGTATTGATAACCAGCATATCAGATGATTGATTATATATATATATATGCCTCTGTGTATTTTCTATCTTTCAATGATGGTAATGAGTAATCAGTCTGAATCAGCAGCAAATGAGAAAATATATTTTATTCAGAAAGTCATCAATCTCTCTCATTGGCCTCAGCCATTACAGACTTAAGACACTTTATCACATATGCTAACAAAAACTTAAACTATATTTTTTCATCATTTTGTGACAAGTGATTTGTTTTACTTGCAAAGGTGGTGGGGGGAAGTATTCCTCCTTAGTAAAGGATATTTACACCAAAGAAATACACAGTGGGATCAAGAAAAGAGAAACTCAAGGCTGTAATCAGTGTTTGTATAAATAAATAGAAATGTGTCTACATTTAGCAAACAGAGGCAAAAGAATTGGAAAATGTAAGTTGTATTTATGTAAAATAATACTAGGATTGGAATTCCTGTTCCTAAAACTGATATTATTTTATAGGGACAAAGAGAAAGATATACATAACTACTTATAAAAATATTTGAGTTTATATTAAGTGTCATCTGATAAATTAGACTTTTACAAAATGGGTATGCTAACCCAACTTTGTATATTAAAATTTTAAAAATATAGATACAAGGCTAATGAAAAAATTCATGCAGTTAACTACTAATTATGAGTTGTACATTGGGGAAAACATTTACTTGAATTTAATTATAGGAAAGAAAAAAACCAATACATTACTTGGATCAGCAAACCAAGGTGCTGTGTAAGCTAGTCATGTATCAGCAAACAAAATGCTGAAGAAACTGGAACTTACAATTAAAATAATCTTGGCCAAAGAAAATTGTCATTTTTTTTTTTTTTTTGTGGATTGGTTATTTAACCACTGACTTTAAAGCCTGTGACCTCAAAAGAAAGAAGTCGACTGAGTTTATGTGTACCATTTTGAGAGTTTTTGTTTCAGCATGGCAAAATTCTGATTAAATTTAATCCATATGACTGGAACATTGAATTAACTATGTTTTACCTCAAAAAACTGAAAAAAATGAAGTAGCACACACAAAAAAATAGGCTTATGTCAAGATTTTATTTTACAAAATTCCACCAAAATTTCTAGAAGCACAGTTTGGTGTCAGTACCTATTCAATAGGAAAAAAAAAAAAAAAACAGGCCTCAAAAACAGTGTTTCCATTCCACTATTCTCTTTATCATATGATGATTATATCTATCCTCTAATTATTGATCTTAGGCTATGTTAAATCTTCATTAAAAATGAATCTGTTATTTTCAATATATTCTACTTTCTAAGGCAACAAAGTAGGCCAATGCATTCTTCATTGTAAAAATAGAAGCATATAGAGAATGCCAAGAATTCTTTTATTTGCAGTTAATCAGAATCCTGAAGTAATCTAGAACAATCCATTTATTGAACTTTTTGATTGATTAAATTTAAACTTCAATAGCTGAGACAACTTACTGAAAACTCACAGGAAGTTACCAAAAAGAATGAATGCTGACTCTGACAATGGCACTTTCTAAACTGGAGCCAGTGGCGTCTCTCTCCAAACACCCTGAGGGTAAATTGAAGTTGTTCATACGTATTCCTGCTCAATCCAAGCTTTAGGATGGAAAAGAAATAAGGGGTGCAAGAATAAGAAAATAAATAGAAGGAAGGATAACTAAAAGAAAATGAACAAATTAGATGAGAAAGTGAAGGAATGTTCCCAGAAATTTCCTTGGGTCACATTCAGTGGTATCTCTCTACTGATGGGTGCATACACATATTACAAAAATTACTACTTCATGTAAGAGGTTGTGATTTCAGTGATGTCTATAATATTTATCTTTATGATATAGTGACTTCTCAGACCAGGTATTTTATTGACTCATTTAATATACCCTCATTTATGTTATAAACATACTAGGAAATAAATCTGTTGTTTTCATGGTGCCCACTACACAATGATGTACCAATGGTGATACTAACTGAGAGAGGATGGGAAACTAACAGAATTTTAAACATAGCTTATGCTGTGAGCTACTAAAATAATCTTAAACAATACAGCTATCTCCTCTCTGTTAGAAACAGATGATTCCCACAGCTTTTAGGTAGGCCATAGAGAAGTATAAACAAAATAACTTTGTTCTAAATGACCTTGCATTTGTCATTTATATAAATAAGACAAGGATTTCTGCATTATCAATAAATAAACTGAAATAATTTAATTGCAATTTATTGAGCAACTGCTACTTTCAAAACCCTGAGCTAGCTATGTTGAAGACATAGAAGAAACATTCTTCCCACGTTCTGCAAGAGCTCACAAACCATTTCATCAAAACAGAGCAATTATATTTAAGATAGAATATGGTAAGTAAGAAATTCAAATTAAGTGATGTTAGAGTTTGAGGAAAGGAAAGATTAATAAGAAGAAAAGACTTTTTTTATAAAAAGCATTGTGCAAAATCAAGGTATAGAGTTGAAAAGGCAGATTAGACTTCAACAGATAAAAATGGTGGAGTGGACGACATTTTAGGAAGAAAGAATATATTAAACCAAGGTTGAATATATTGGAATACACACAGAAAATGTTTGGGGGATGGCTGTGGCTGTGATTACAGAGAGCTTAAGCCTGGTAAGGGAGGTAGGATTCAAGAAATGGAAGATTTGATTGTTGAGATTAAAAAGCTGGAAGACCCAATTTACATTCATGCTCATAGTAGACGCGGTTGAACAAGCAAGTAGAAGAAGACGATGTGAATTGGGATTGGGCTGTTTGAATGAGCGATTTGGGGAGTGGAGCAATTAGAGATGATGGCAATATCTAAGGTGGAATAATATATACTTTTGGAATCTGGGAAACGTGAAGAAGATGAATGAAAATACTTCAAAGCCAACTTATATTAATTTTCTTAAGATTCCTAAGAAGTGTTTTTTGGCGTTGGGCTTATGAGGCTTATCCTGCAAGGAAAGGGCTTATGTGCAGTAAAAATAAGAGAAACACGAGGCGTAACTTGTGAAGGCTCCAGAGAAAGTGAGAAATCTGGGATCATGCTAGGGATCCTCTCTGCCATCTCTTCAGGGAACACAAAAAATGTAAATTTGCCAAGAGGTACTTCATCAGCCATCAATCTTCAAGGGCCTCAGACTGAAGCAGTGTGGATCAAGGGTGATATAACTGAAATGGGTGTCTGGCAGTAATGGGTGGAGTATGGTTGGAAAGAAGCATTATTATTTTTAATTATTTCTCCTTCTTACTTGTTGAAAGAGTCAAATAGCTTCACCTATTAGACTGCATTAGTCTGTTCTCACGCTGCTATTAAGAACTGCCAGAGACTGGGTAATTTTTAAAGGAAAGAAGTTTAACTGACTCACAGTTCTACAGGGTTGTAGAAGCCTCAGGAAACTTACAATCATGGCAGAAGCGGGAGAAAACATATCCTTCTTCATATGGCAGCAGGAAGGAGAAGTGCCGAGTAAAAGGGGAAAAGTCCCTTATAAAACCATGAGATCTCATGAGCACTCACTCACTATCATAAAAATGCCATGAGGGTAGCCACCCCCATGATTCAATTACCTCCCCTGGGTCCCTCCCAGGACACATAGGGATTATGAGAATTACAATCGAGTTGATATTTGGGTGATGACACAGCCAAACCATATAATAGACTGATGTGAAACAGCATTTAAATTTCTTTTTCCCGTTTGGGTCTTTCTCACTCACATTCTTTTGAGTTTTTTTATATTGGCTTCCCTTATGTTTCTGCACTTGTTTATTTATTTATTTTTTTATGTCAGCCTACCTATATAGGACTCTTATCTAATCATTTTACCATATCTTTGTTAAATCAACAAAATCTAAAGCATATAGTTTGTCTAAGCTGTCCAATTAAATATATATGTATTTGTTTTATTTTGAGGTAGTTGTGACTGTTGTGGAGAGATTGGGCTTGGAGTTAAAATATCAGGTTTCAATCTGAACCCTATATTTATCATCTGTATGAATGTGGGACATTTTCTTAACCTGTTTTAGACCCTGTTTTATTACTTTGAAAAGAAAGGTGGTAAAATGATTTTGACAGCTATTGAAGAATCTAACCATTTCAAAATGCCTAGGGCTTTTGACATGATCCTTAGAAGAATCTTTATTTTTTTCATTTTCGACTGTAGGTTTAGAAGAAACTTACCTATTTACCCACTTTTTGTGATATTAATCACAGTGTGTGCCTATAATGGTTAACATCTCTCATTTATTAATAGATTGAGATGACATGATCAGCTGGAGAGAGTTCTCATCAGGAATTTCAGAGAGAAGATAGAAATACTTCTTTTGCTGTCTCTGTAAGGTGTATGATCTTCTTACTCTTTTATACAAGAAATCCAACTTCCTAAGAATTAAGCAAAGCAGTGGCCCTTATTTTTCTAACATGAAATATTTTTTTTTTCCTGAGGAGCTGTGCCATCAGAAAAATATCCTTCCATATCTTCTGATAGTAGAGTAATTCTATATGGAGGTGAATGTAATCTAAGTTATGGAAGATAATTAGAGAAATAGTGATAATCTAGTATACATATTTAGTCATTCTCACTGAGTAAAATTACTAACCTAAGTAGATGTGTGTGTGTATGTATGTGTTGAGATAAGTAAAGAAAAATAAGTGATCAAAAAGAGATCATAGTTACTCCTCTTTCAGAAATAATGACTGAGAAAATGGCATAGAGATAAGAACAATACACTACAGCATATATAAAATGACAATATAACTTTATTCAGTGTACTGTAGCAGTGCACACATCATAAGTGATCATGGTCCTATGGAACCAGTGAGACAACTCTTTTAGAGAAAGTACATCTTGAATGAACCTTTAAAAGGGGAATCATATGGGTTGAGAAAGACAAGAGAAAGTTTTCCAGACAGAAGTCTTCAAAAAAGATTGAGTGTGTGGGAATTTAAGCAGATTTGCTTTCAGGAAAAGAGAGGTGGGAGAGAGAGGAGTGATGTGATTGGAGAGCTGGAGAAGGCACAGTCAGTGGAGGGATAGAGGGCCTTGCAAGGTTTGTTTTTGACACAAGGAGGGGCAATACTGTTTTGGAGTTCCTGCTGAATTCTTTCCAGAGAACATCATATCATTTAGGCTCAACCTTGGGGTAACTATGCTGCGACACTACCCACTTTTTTGCAAGTGCTAACAAATGCCAAGTGGTTGCACCGGTCAGACCACTCAAGTTAGCATGATTTGTATCACTGTTGTTTTCTCAAAAGGCAAAGAGAGAAATTCAGGATATCTTACATCTTTTATTCCAGTGGAGTCCTGGAAATATATTTAAATGAGAGTGTGCAACCTTGTATTTTTTCTATCTCTTGCACATAGAAAATTATTTTTTCCCGGCTATTAGCAAAACAGGTCTATAACCTATATGTCATGGAAAGATTTAGAATAATCTGTATTGACATTTACAAATGTTTTTCTCCCTCCGAGGATCTGCCTTCACTCAGCATTACTCTGCAGACAAGGTGTTCCACTTGCAAATATTCTTTCCATAGCCAAAGTGTACTATAGTTTCAAAGCTATCTGACAAAACCGTTACTTTTTTTTTCATACAATTAATTTATTCCCCAGGCAATTTCTTCTTTATTGTTCAGTTTAGCTTCTCATTTATTTCTTTCTCCTCTTCTCCTTACCTCTCTTCCTAACTTCCTTCTTCCTTTTCATTTTGAATGACTGAGTCTTGTATTTGTGCCCACTTTCCTGCCCCAGGTGTGGCTCTGGTGGGAAGACACAGAAGGCTGACTTTGGGTTTGTAAAGCCTTTGTATTCTTGGATACAACCTTTTATGGATTTGTTCTTCGATCTGCAGTTTCCACTTTACCCGACACCTTTCCAGTTCTTGACTAGTCCCACCTGAATCCCATGTCCTGATCTGAATCCTGAAATTCCAACTTAATACATTTGTATGTTACCTGTTTGTCTAGGTCCAGAATTGAATGAACACTGCAAATGCTGTCTGAGCCATTAACAACTCAGTGGGGCTATATCTTCCTGTGTTCTGCACACATCCGAATATTGATGAATTCTGAAGGTTTGCTAATTTTGAACAAGCAGATTATACAATTGACTCATTAAATTTGTGATTATGTAAAAAGTATATTTTTAAAATCAATATAAGTCATCTAAGCATTTACTACACATAACTTAAAAAGTATAATTTGTAAATAATTATCGGTCCAGGAAATATTCGAGAATATCCAATTGAAATTATGTAATGCTGTCATCTTACTTTATTAGAACTGGAATCCTAAGTTGTCTAAGAGAATACTTTGTTACTGGTGGAGCCAGGGCTAAACCCAAGTTTTTAACACAGTACTCTACAGTTTATGGAACATGTTTTGAAACTTCCTTCTGCTTTCTTTCTCAGTCTCTACTTTCAGGGAGAACTACTACCTTCCACGAAAAGCACTCTGGACTCTGGTTAAATCCATGGTCCTTGGGGTCTAATCAAGTAGGGGTCTACCACTTGCCGGTTGTATAACTTTGGGTAACCCAGTTAACCTAGCTGAGTTTCAGTTTTCATATATTTAATAAAAAATACTAATATTTTTCTTACAGAATGTTTGTAGGGATCAACTGAAATATAGTACCTACCATAGAGGGAACAATAAAACTGTCATCCATTATTACATACATCTCTAAATTTAGTAAGCATTTCAACTACATACTCATATAAATTCTGGAGGATAAGGTAAACATTTTAAATGTAGAGATCCATCTCTATATTTTTCTTAACTTCAATAAGAGAAAGAGTGAATTTCCCAAGTGTTAGGTAATCATATGAACACTTCTTTAGGAAGTTTTGAAAATTTTTATTTCTGAATTTTAATTCCCTATTATACAATTTGATAGAATGTATAATAAGATGTAAGATCACTGGTTATTTAAGCAGACATGTAACTAATCATAAGCAAATCATCAACGGAACATGGTGGAAGCATGTACACACTCATTTACCCAGACAAATGATTGTTACTCAGGGACACACTTTCACGCTCTTCATTCATAATATTGCAGTTATGTGACAGCACTGTTTATAGATAAACTCAATATAGTTACTACAAGGGAAAAAATTATCACCATTTCATCAACTGGACCTATTTTAGAAAGGATAAATGTTAAGGAATTAACATTTACTTCTGAATAAATGAATTACCATTGAGACGGAGAAGGAATAGTTTACCATAGACAAGCAACAGATTTAAACAAAAAGTAATACAGCTGATACTGCTGGCTGTCACTAATACTTGTTCTCTTCTTACATGGTTACAGTGCACCTGATTTTTAGCTGACTACATGGTTGCCTGGGACAAGTAATACATTTTTCACCCTCATCTGTACTTAAATATCAACATGTGACTTAATATTTTGGTAATAGAAGGTAAACAAAAGCTATATGCAACTTCTGGAAAGTGCCCTTGAATGAAAGAGGCATGCCTTTCTTTGTCTCTTCTTATATCCTGTCCACCAAAATGAGAGGGATTGCTGTGCTTGAACAGCTATTTTGGACCATAAAAGAGAAGCCATGCATTGAAAATAGGAAGAACAGGAAAATATAAAGTGTCTTAGGTCCTTATGGGCCAGGACTACTCATATCCAGAAATTAATGTTTATCTTATTTAAGCCACTGCTAATTTGAGATTTCTGTCCTCTCAACCTGAATTTAATCTTAACTTGATACAGGTTGAAATAAATAGGCTACTTTGATCAATAAAATCTGCCAGGGATAGGTCCTAAGGTTACTCTTTGTAAATTTTAAATTGACTTTGATCTACTCAGTAAAATCTCAACATAGCTCACTTATACGTAGCTTCCTTAGGATATAAAGATATCAACTTAAAAATAGTTTATGTAAAAATATTCTAATATTTGAAAAGAATTTAATCAAATGTTGAAGGAAAAAAGTGAAACAAGTTTTGGTGGCTGTTACTGGACTATTTATAAATAAATCTGGAAGGATTTACTGTTGAATAATCTACTCCTACAGTTTTCATCTGTATTTCCAGATGAAAGGACTTGATGTAGTTAAATAACCAGTAAGTTTTGCATCCTTATCCTTAGCAACTGTTTGAGGTTATTCCCAAAATGCCATTTATAATACCATAATTAAAAATCAAGATGAAGAGAAAAACTTCACTAAAAATATCCTAATTTCTCTCTGTATGCCTCAGCTTGCAATATTTCCATTAAATGATGCAGACGATTTGAGCTAGAGGGCATAAAAGCCACATTACTTTTAAATTACTGTAAGTATTACAACTGGTAACTATAATTACAAGGCAAATTCAAGGTAATAAAAATGTAAACATAGGACATTTTCTGCTTTTAAATTAGAATTTGAGTTATACTATAATTGCTTTTGGATTGACTGCCTAAAACTGTATTAGCCAAGTATTCTGAGAAAACATTATTATTCTGTCTAGTGTGTACCCCACAATCACAAACTATTGGCTTCAACTAAGGGACCAAACCAATTGCAGCATAGAGTGCAGTAGTAATAAAAAGTCAAAATAACTGTTTATGATTATAACGAAATTCACTGCACTAAATAGGAAATGCGTTACACCTAAAGGAAAGGATTTGACTTACATTATGCCTCAGAATTATATTAATTATTGCAGTTAAGCAGAAATTATTGAAGCATGAAGCATACAGGTACACAATAAATGTAGGCTGTACTGACATAGGAATTAGCCTCCAAAAACCATTGGGAAAAATTAGAATATGAAAGTTCTCTCTCCCAGTGAATGTATATGTATGCATATGTCTCCTACATATGTATGTAGGTATATACAAAATCAGCTTATTACGAATACATCAATTAAATCCTACATTTTATAATTAGTATTCGACTGAAGAAGACAGGTGAAAGCACACTGAAGGGTAAAGGGGAATAAGATGCTTTCTGTTCAGTTCCAGGAAGTTTTAAGGGAAATTGGTAATATAGTGTTAATATATGTTCACAATCAACTGGAAATTTGATAGCAGAAAGTACACATTAAGTTTTTCTAATTCTTTATAATTACAAATGTCTCTGTAAGGATTTTAGTCACTTAAATGGTTTAGATAGCATGAAGGCTAAGAACATAGACTCATTAGGAAGACCTGGCTCAATTGTAGGCTTTCGTACTTATTAATTGTATAATCTTGGGTATACGACTTAACTTTTCTAAGCTTCAGTTTCTCATATGTAAAATTGGAGTAACCACATGAGCTACTTCATAAAGTTTGTTTAGAATTAGATGAGCTAATACATCTAATAAACACTGAGTATGGTGTCTAAGGATTGACAAATATTAGCTACTGTAATTGCCCCAGAGATAATCCTCAAGATTTTTTTGCTTCAAGTGTACCATTAATTCATTAGCCTAACCTTAACTTTAACCTATGCTTTAATCTTAGTTTAAGGTTCACCATCGATTTGAAAATAGTGTTTGCTGGAAAATTGAAAGCATTATTGCATTATACACATCTATTATAAGACACTGATTTTGGAAAGTTGAAATTGTAAAAAAAGAAACTCGAAGAAATTACATATAAAATTTGTATAAGTTCTATCTTTAAATTTAATAAAAATGTAGAATTGAATGAAGGAAAGTGGACTATAGAGTTGTTTACATTAAAAAAAATTAAAAAGCAAAACCTGAATGCTTTAGCTGACCCCAAGAGCAGTAAGAGCCAGAGATGTGACTTAATTACTAAAGTTGTCAACTCAATCAAGCCACATAGTAGATGGGATTGACTGGCAGTGACCAAATCAAGGACTCAAATTCACCCCTCCTTTTCACACTTAGTTCCCTTGGCTTCTGTGACTCCACACGCCCGCCCTTTGTTTACCTTCTACCTCACTGATTGCCTGTCCTCGATCTCCTCTGTTGACTCCTCTTGTACCTAATGTGTGATGTTGCATCGTACTAAGGCTCCACCCTTGGTCCTCTTTTCTTCTCTATCCATGTTACTCCTTTGATAATGACTTTTAATGCCATCTATAAGTTAATGACTCCAGAATACACATCTCAGGCTCAGACTGCTATTTTGTATTTCAAACTCATATATGCAGTTGCTTATTTGACATATCCAAATGTCAACTTTGCATGTCCAGGGGGAATTCCTGATCTTCTCATTCAAATCTGTTCTGTCTGGAGCTTTTGCCATCTCATTTGATGGCCACTCTATTCTTCGTGTCACTAGTCCAATGCCTCTTGGGTCATCCTTGAACTCTTAATTTCTCTTGCATTCTAAATGTAGGAAATTCTGTTGGCTTTGACTTCTGTGCCAGAATCTTGCGCCTTACCACCATCTTTGTTGCTATTAACTCTACTCTAGTACAAGCCACCATCATCTCTCACCACATTACTAAAACAGACCTTGCCAATTACAATCTATTCTCATGAGCCAAAGTGCAACTTGTGCAGCCAGGGTCAAATCATGTCACTCCTCTGCTCATTTAGAGGAAAAGTCAAGGTCTCTGCAATGGCCTAAAAAGCTTTTCATCCTTTGACTCCCATTCACCCTCTGACTTTTTCTATTCCTACTCTTCTTGCTACTTACTCGTCTTCACCTACACTGGGCCTTTGTTATTTCTAACACACAGGGTCATTGTCTAATTTTTCCATTTGACTGGAATGCTTGGGTTTCTGCATTTCTTCTTGGATACTTCTCTCATATCCTTCAATCTTTGTTAGTATCTCACTTTTCAATAAGGCCTAAGCTGGCCACTAAATTTGATGCTGCAACTAATTTCATCCTTCATACATCTGACCTTTCTCTGCTCTCATTTTTCTTTCTGTGATAAAGCTTATCAATTTCTAAGATATGAGAAAGTTAGCTATATATTATGCATATTGATTGTTTCTGTCTTTCCTCAATAGAATATAATCTCCACATGGGGAGCAATATTTGATCTGTTTAATGATATATCCCAGCTGCCGAGAACAGTGTTTTATTGAAAATAAGTGCTTAATAAATATTTGCTGGATGAGTAAAGAGACTACCAGCACCCCCAATCACAGAGAGGCATTAGTTTCAAGAAAAGACTGGTCAATACTGCCAAATGTTACTCAGAGATAAATATGAACAATGCTTTGTATTGAACTCTTAAGATGTCATTTGTGAACTTGATCAAGGCCATTTCAGTGGAATGGTGGGGGTAAAAGAATGACCATCCCATGATTAAATTGGAGACACCAAGTATAAAATGTTTCTTAAGATAGGAACTATCTGATTGCATTTATATGTGTGGTAGAAAGAAATTCTCTTAGTGGGAGAGGTTGAGATCCTAGAGGGAGAGGAGGTACTTGTCAGGTCTCTGAGGTAGAAACTAGGAGGGATCCCAGTAACTATCAATGGATGACATTATCTTTCTTTCTTTGAGATTGGGGTAACTAGGTTAAGAATTGTACAGATTAAAATATTGTTTTTAGATAACGGGCAAGGACTTTATACCTTAGCATCAGTTGCATCAATTTTCTCATGGAAGAACAAACTGCAGTTTTCTCTGTTTAATGGTTAAGAAAAAATTTGGTAGGGAGCTTGAGTGAAGACTTTAAATTTGGGAATAACTTCAGTGAACAATAGAAATTCCATCCAGGGATGTTTAGGAGGTTATTGGAACAGAGTTGTAAAGCCCAGCTGAGGTTGAAATCAAGTATTGGCTTTATTCTTTACATCTTTCATCAGCTTTGGTGTAAAATTGAAGGTGTTGAGATGTGTGGCAGAAAATATGAAAATAAGTAAAAAGTTTTGGAATTGAGACATCCCTTTCACCCCCTTCCTCCATTTAAATAACTGTTATCACTTAAAAAAAAAAAAAAAAGAAAAGAAAATTAAGTCTTCTAGCTCAACTCACTTGCTCAGCAGTAGCCTGACTGTCTGAACAATGTGTATTCTACCTACTGGTTGCAAAAACCTGTTTGTACCAGTGCAGCTACAAATCCCATACAGCTCCAACTTAATCAATGCAACACAATCTCTCTTCTTTTTAAAAATTTTGATCAAAATGTAAGTTGTACATATATGTGAACATCCAACTATAACATATGATATTTAATGTAATAAAACTAAAAGTTTTTGCTTTGTCTTTATAAAAATGATCTCATTAACTTTCTTAAGAGCTTACTTCATCTTTGCCATGCTCAAGAAGTTCTGCTGTAGTTCTATAGTAATAAACTGTCTCCAGACTGCATTACATTGTATATAGCTCAATTTAAAGAATCCTACAAGGTGTTAGGATTGATTGAAGCTGAAGGTTTGCACAGGAAATGTGGGAGAAAGACAAGGGGGAAAGAAATTTAATGTTCGCAAACATATGACTGAAGTAATGTATTATGGGGACAAACTTTAGAGGGTGAAGTCAAAAATAGGAATTTAGACAGAAAAGAGAGGGTCAGAGAATTAGTGAAATAAGATAAAAGAATATTGATGCTGGTATAGTTTTTACAGCTAGGATTATTAAAGAAAGGGACGGGTTACCTAGGAAGCAATGTGTTTGTAGTTACTGACCTGAGAAATATGAAGCATAGGCTGTCTCAAATAGCTATTGTCAAAAGATGACATAGAAATAGGGATAGATGAGGCTATCTTATCTCTCATGCTTCTTCCCAAGCCAAGATTCCATGATTATTCCCCAGTGTTTTATTCTCTGAGATATCATTAATCAGTCTCTTCTTGTATTTCAAATTAGAATACACTTGCATTTTCCCCAAATCATTCAGAAACATTGTTCTTTTTGTGATAGATGATCATAGCTATTATATCTCTTTATGAAGAGAGTGGAAATACAAACGAGAATATTTATATTCAGAGACACCTAGTAAAGACTGCAGTGTGAAACTAAACCATCATGGGAAGTTGCCATTTACCTAGTATATGCGCCAAAAATCTGAGACAAGTCTCAGTCAATTTAGGAAGTTTATCTTGCCAAAATTAGGACACCAGCCCATGACACAGTCTCAGAAGGTCCTGACAATATGTGCCCAAGGTGGTCAGAGCACAGCTTGGTTTTATACATTTTAAGGAGACAGGAGACATTAATCAACATATGTAAGATGAACATTGGTTTGGTCAGAAAGGCGGGACAACTCAAAGTGGGGATGGGGTTTCCAGGTCATAGGTAGATAAAAGACAAATGGTTGCATTCTTTTGCATTTCTGATTAGCTTTACCAAAGGAGGCAATCAAATATACATTTATTTCAGGGAACGGAGGAATGACTTTGAATAGAATGAGAGGCAGGTTTCACCTAAGCAGTTCCTGACTTGACTTTTCCCTTTAGTTTAGTGATCTGGGGACTCCAAGATTTATTTTTCTTTCATACTAGAATATCTCTGAATATAATGAGTGTAAATAAGACTTATTTCTTATGACTTACTTGGATTTATAGAATATGAAAGAAGTGATAACAGACCCATTCTAAGTGTAGGTATTAGGAACCATGTGTGCTTCTTTTTTTCTCTTCCGTATCTCTGCCACCACCACGTGAAAAAGTCCAAGCTGGCTTGCGGGAGGATGAGAGACCACAGGTTACAGAGAAAAGAGCTTGCAACAAGTCTCCTCAGCAGAGTTCATACTGGACAAGTTCACCCCTAGCCAATCCACCAGCTGACTGCAGATTCAAGATTGAACCCAGCTGAGAAGAGCAGAAGAACTACTCGGCTGATCCACAAACTTATATATAACACATGCTTATAGTATCAGGTTGGTGCAAAATTAATTGTGGTTTTGCAACTAAAAGTAATTGCAAAAACTGCAATTACTTTTGCAGCAACCTGATATTAAGCCACTACATCTTGAGTTCTTTTTAATGCAGCAATGGCTAAATAGCGCACACCAAGATGCTCAGTCAGTGTCCCTAGCATCTCTGAGCAACTGAACCCCCTTCCAAACCTGTATAACTCCAACTTTCCTATTACATAAAATAATTACATGTCCACATCATCTAAGAATTGTTAGTAGGCTAGTGTGGCATCAGGAGCAAAAGGTATCCTAACAAATAAGATGGCTCATTCTGGCCAGGCACTTTGCTAGATTCTAAAAATACAAAAGTGAGCAAAACACATATGGTCTCTCTCTTCATGGTACTTTCAGGGCAACAGGGGAGACTAGAACGTAAACAATAAAAATAGAATTTTAAAATGTGAAAAGTGTGATTAGGGAAAACATTATGTGTTATAAGATTGAATAGCACAGAGACCTTATTTAGCATTGCATTACTAAACCCCCTTTTATTAGTAATCGAAAAGACAAAAACTCTTTGGCTGTGATCTGCGTAATTCTGAACGTTCACACATGTCGAGGGCCTCTTTATAAGTTTTTTAATTTAAAAGAATTATCCATTTTATTCAAAATTTTGAATTTGATGAAGTGATTAATTGTAAGCTCTGAAGTTCCATAATCTGTTATAAAATCACTTCTCTTGTAATTACTACCTGGGCAAAATACTTAGCCTCTCTTTGCATAAGTTTTATCATTTGTAAAATGATGTTATCAATATAGTACTGAGGTTATTGTTGTATGGTTTAAAAGGATAATATAACTTTTTAAAAACTCTTATCAGAGAGTCTGATGCACAATATTACAATGATTTTTTTTGTGAAATCTGCAAAATTACAGGATTATATGAAAATATCTTTGTCTAACAGCAGCATAGCATTTTATGATATTGATAAAATAAAAACTTCAGCCAAATTAAATTTAAATGAGTTTAATTGAACAACGAATGATTTAAAAATAGGTCAGCCCCCAGAATCATAGCAGATTCACAGAGACTCCAGGAGTGCCTCCTGGTCAGAATAAATTTATAGACAAAGAAGGGAAAGTGATGTACAGGAATCGGAAGTGAGGTAAAGAAGCAGTGAGACTGGTTAAAATTCAGTGTTTGCCTTATTTGAACACAGTTTGAACATTCATTAGTCTATATGAGTGGCTGAAATAGGGCCACTGGGATTGGCCAACACTCGGCTATTGTTACAGGTGCATACTACTAAGTTAGGTTTTCAGTTTTGTCTGACTACTAAGCTAGGTTACAGTCCATCCACAAGGACTCAAATATGGAAGTACGGAATCCTTCTCAGGCCATATTTAGTTTGCTTTAACAATATGTTACGAAAGTTTTAAGAGTCACACATTCTTCTTTTTATATTCTAAAAGTATTCACTATTAGATGATTTAAAAGCCACGTTTAAAAAAAAATTAAATTTGTTTTAAGTTCTGGGGTACACGTGCAGGACGTGCAGGTAGATTACACAGGTAAACGTGTCATGGTGTTTTGCTGCACCTATCAACCCATCACCTAGGTATTAAGCCCATCATGCATTAGCTCTTTTCCCTAATGCTCTCACCGCCTCCTACCCTCCCCTGACAGGCCCCAGTGTGTGTTATTTCTCTCCCTGTGTCCATGCATTCTCGTTGTTCAGCTCCCACTTAGAAGCGAGAAGATGTGATGTTTGGTTTTCTGTTCCTGTGTTAGTTTGGTGAAGATAATGGCTTCCAGCTTCATACATGTCCCTGCAAAGGACATGATCTCATTTCTTTTTATGGCTGCATAGTATTCCATGGTGTATGTGTACCACATTTTCTTTATCCAGTCTATCATTGATGGGCATTTGGGTTGATTCCATGTCTTGCTATTGTGAATAGTGCTGCAATGAACATACAAGTGCATGTATCTTTATAAGAGAATGAATAATAGAATATTCCTTTGAGTATACACCTAGTAATGGGATTGCTGGGTCAAATAACATTTCTGGTTATAAATCTTTGAGGAATTCCCATACTGCCTTTCACAATGGTTGAATTAATTTACATTCACATCAATAGTGTAAAACAATTCCCATTTCTCTGCAACCTTGCCAGTATCTGTTGTTTCTTGACATTTTAATAATCGCCATTCTGACTGGCATGAGATGGTATCTTACTGTGGTTTTAATTTGCATTTCTCTAATGAGCAGTGATGTTGAGTTTTTTCATGTTTGCTGGCTGCATGAATGTCTTTTTTAGCGAAGTGTCTGTTTATGTCCTTTGCTTGCTTATTAATGGTTTTTCTTTGCTTTTTTCTTGTAAATTTGCATAAGTCACTTATAGATTCTGGATATTAGACCTTTTTCAGATGGATAAATTGCAAAAATTTTCTCCTATTCTGTAGGTTGTCTGTTCTGCTCTGATGATAGTTTCTTTTGCGGTACAGAAGCTCTTCAGTTTAATTAGATCCCATTTGTCAATTTTTGCTCGTGTTGCAATTACTTTTCGCAATTTCATCATAAAATCTTTGCGCATGCCTATGTCCTGAATGGTATTGCCTAGATTTTCTTCTAGGGTTTTTATAATTTTAAGTTTTACATTTAAGTCTTTAATCCATCTTGAGTTAATGTTTATATAAGGTGTGAGGAAAGGGTCCAGTTTCAATTTTCTGCACATGGTTAGCCAGTTCTCCCAGCACCATTTGTTAAATAGGGTATCCTTTCCCAATTGCTTGCTTTTGTCAGGTTTGTCAAAGATCAGATGATTGTAGATGAAAGCCACATTTTAAACTATGCCTTGCAATGAAGATCTGCAAGACAATTTGGTTTGTATATTGAAATAAACATACATCATACATCTTGATAAAGATGTTTTGATTTTTGGTATATAAATAGAATAATAAAACTAATGGAAGCAGATTAATAATTGAAGTATAACATAAAATCACAACTAAAATATATGTACACAAGGCTGCATCTTTGAAATCAGAAAATATTAATAGATTTCCAATGATAAAGAAAGGCAGAGATTTGCTTTTTATGTGAACCAGAATGATTTTATCAAGTCAATTTATAATTATAAGGGACAAATAGCAACAAAGAAATGCATAATGTAAATGAACTAGCCAAACATTTCCAAACGTGAGACAACCTTGTGAATATATGCAGGTAAGCAGACTGAAGCAAATAGGGAAAAGCAATATCAGGAAAGGTATTAAAGAAGGATATTGAGGATATTTAATCTATTCCATTTAAAATGACCTTTAATGTCATTATGTTATGATCTTAAAACAAATAAAACATACATTCAAAAAGATTTTTTAAAAGTCATTCTATAACTAGGAGACAATATGATTTTCAAGTAGTTTGTCATCTAATTACAGTTTTACTTCACCATGGAGTACTCTGACCTCAACCTTCCCCAGAGGTTATTTTGTTGGTTTCACTCTGCTAAACACAGTTGGGTGACCCATTTTTTTTTTTTTTTAATTATTAGATTTTATTTTTAGAACAGTTTTAGATTTCAATAACAATTGGGAAAATAGTATGAAAGTTCCAATATACACAGCTCCATCTATTATTAAACTTTCACATTAGTATGATACATTTGTTACAATTAATTAACAGATATTGATACATCATTGTTAACTAAATTTTGTACTCTATTTTGATTTCCTTAGTATTGACCTAATGTCTTTTTCTGTTGGAGGATCCCATCCAGGAAACCACATTATATTTAGTTATCATATCTCCTTAAGATGTGTTTTGACTGTAACATTTCTCAGATTTTTCTTTTATTTAATGATCTTAATAGTTTGCAGGAATACTGGTCAGGTATGTTTTAGGATCCTCTTCTATTGGAATTTGCCTAATGTTTTTCCCAGGGTGTTATTTGGCTTATGGATTTTGGAAGGAAGATCACAGAAATAAACTGCCATTTTCATCATTTCAAATCAAGGGTACATACTATCAACATATTTATGGCTGTTAATATTAATCTTTTTTTTTTTTTTTTTTTGAGATGGAGTCTCGCTCTGTCGCCCAGGCTGGAGTGCAGTGGCCGGATCTCAGCTCACTGCAAGCTCCGCCTCCCGGGTTTATGCCATTCTCCTGCCTCAGCCTCCCGAGTAGCTGGGACTACAGGCGCCCGCCACCTCGCTCGGATAATTTTTTGTATATTTTAGTAGAGACGGGGTTTCACCGTATTAGCCAGGATGGTCTCGATCTCCTGACCTCGTAATCCGCCTGTCTCGGCCTCCCAAAGTGGGCCTCCCAAAGTGCTGGGATTACAGGCTTGAGCCACCGCGCCCGGCCAATATTAATCTTAATCACTACTTTTGGCTTAAGTAGTGTTTGTCAAGCTTGTGGATTGTAAGGTTAGTCTATGCCTACCCCACACCCCTCAGTCTTCTCTTTAAATGAAGGTCATTACATGCAGACCATGTTTAGAAAGTGGAAGTTTTGCCTTCCCTCCTTAAAGGTGAAGTATCTAGATAGTTTATTTGGAATTTTGCACTGGAGATTTGCCTCTTTTCCCCTCACTTATTAATTTATTCAATCATTTGTTTATAGCAGTGTGAACAAATAGATATTTGTTTTATACCTTGCATTATCATCCAATACTACTTCTTCATTTTGTTGCTTAAACTATTTCAACTTTGGCTATTGGGAGCTCTTTCTGTTTTTTCTTTTCTTTTTTTTTTTTTTTTTTTTTGCCTTTTTGACATACTGTATCACTAAGTTTTTAGAGGACCCATTTTTAAATGTAAACTCCATTCTAATGCTAGAGCATGCCTAATTTTTTCTAGGCATGAAAAGACACTATGAAATTAAAAAAAAAGAAAAAAAAAAAAGACTATCAAAATGTTGCAATGTTAGAAAGAAGAGGTGATCATTGTCATCATAGCCAGACCTGAAAATTTGGGGGCTGTATAAGAAGGCTAGAAGAAGTGACAAAATTGGGGTCCTCAGCATTATGAACACAGTAAATGTCTTTCACTGACAAGGAATCTGACAGTAATGTTACATTTTCTCTAAATCTTTTCTCCATTGTGCTTTCCATATTTAACAAAATAAGAAGCTAAGACTAATAAGTCTTAGCTTTTGCCTAATGTGTGAGTTAAAAATAGTGTAAACTACACTCAGCCATTTTTTGAATAAGACTTAACAGGAAGCCATCTGTATCACTCTTTAGAAATCACAGAAGTTTCAGTTTTTTTTTAATTAGTCAGATTCAGAAATGCTTCCTCTCTTAGGGAAATGGAATACCCCAAATTTTCAAAACCCTATTAAATAAAATTCTTCACAAGTTTATAGGTGACATATGTAAAGATATATTTGGCTTGGCTTTTCCACTGTTGGAGGTGAGTAGTGATGAGCTGTTTCTTGAAAATTCCCAGGTTTTCAGAAAAAATAGGTCAAAAATCAAGTGAGGGAAAACCCTATAAAAAAGAATATAATTTCCTGCACTGTACAAGCCCAGAAACAATGGAAATCTTCCACATTTCATTCTTAATCAATACAACTGTAACCATAGAACCATACACTTGCTAGAAAAAAAAAAAATGGATCTAAGGATAGTCTTACATGCATTATTTGTAAAGTGAACTACTGCTCCACTCTAAGCACTAATCACCATGCCACTTCTTAGTAACAAAAATATCACATGAAAGCCCACAAATGTTAAAACTGGAGTAGTTTCTCGGATTATACTGATAAATCTATTGATTCACTATTTTCCAAGGTGGATACACTTGGAGGAAACAGTTTCATTTGGTTAGGATAGTAGGGCCTACGGTAAAAATTACCGAAATGCACATTCCACCCTCTACCTACCATGCACAAGTTGTGTGAAATGAGCAATCTTTATTAAAAGAAAAACTTCAGCCAAATTAAATTTAAGGGAGGTTAACTGAGCAATCAACGATTCTCAAATCTGGTAGCCTCCTGAGCCAGAGTAGGCTCTGAGATGCCAGCACAGCCACGTGGTAGAAGAAGATTTACAGACAGGAAAAGGAAAGTAGCATACAGAAAATGGAAGTGAGGTACAGAAACAGCTGGATTGGTTACAGGTCAGCATTTGCCTTATTTGAACACGGTCCAAACAATTGGCTACATTTGATTGGCCAAAACTCAGTGATTGGCACAAGTGTAGGCCACGGTCTGTTTGCACCTCCGCTTGCTATAGTTCAGAATGTACAAAGAAACCTTTAGGCCAAACTTAAAATATGTAAGGAAACAGCTTTTGGCTAAACTCGATTTAACATCTTTTAGTCTGTGAACCTCACTTAAAAAAAAAAAAAAAAAAAAAAAAAAAAAAAAAAACTACTGTTTACTTCTATTAGTTGTTATGAAAACCCGAACATAAAAAATATGCAAAAAGCTTAAAGTTAAAAATGCCAATATAATATAACCCATATTTAAAAATGTCAACTGTGTCAATTGACTAGCATCTAATCAGAACTTAAGGTATTTGAAGATCAAGTCTCCTAAGTAGTATGCTTAACAATTCCCTCTTCTGTATGACACTTCAATAAGTTCATTTTTTGTTCATTTTTCATTAAATCTTTTTGATAGTTCTGTGAAGTAAGTATTTCACAAAGCTTATCATCATTTGCTTTCCAGTGGAAGGAAATTGAACAGAAGGATTGTGAGTCTTCTATGATGCATCATTAAGTGAATGAGATACTACCAAATTTCTTAAATTGTATTACAGGATTCTCTCTGCACCATCTTTATGAAATTAGTACAACTAGAAAATCACAAAATTAAAATTCTCCAATTCACTACTATCGTAGTCATCACATTTCTAACCTCTTATTTTTCGATAATGGATACTACAAACACTATTTTGGGAAGTTCTAACCTAATGTAGTTTTAGCTGATTTCAAAGGGAGTTCATGTAGCCTAGCATGTATTTCTATTGCTTGTTTCAAGCAGACATTGCCTTTATTTCAGTTCATGATTTGTGTTTTAATGCTAAAGTAATAAAGGCAAAACTCTGATAAGGAGGTATATGAAATGCCTTTTGGTCAGTATTTCCAAATACATCTGTTCTGTTATAATCCATTATTGTCTTCTTGATAAATGAAGTGGAAACTCTAAGTTGGTGAATTAGTACAAAGGAGACATTTTGCTTTCTATTTTAAAGCTATAAGAATAAAAGTGTTACATGCAAACAGTGGATATAATCTCTAGTTAATACCCCCAAAAGTAAGTTTTTTTTTTTTTTTTCTTTTCCCTGGTTTATAAAAATAAAATGCAAGACCAGCCTATGGGCTCGTAAAAGTGTGAGTCTTCTTACTGAAAAGTTGTTTGGAGAGAATACATTTACAGGAGAGAATGACAAAGAGAAATACAGAGAATGAGAGTATCAGAGAAGAGTTCCTAAGGGACAGAACTACCTAGAATTTTGGAAACTAAAAACAGGAGAAGCTAGTGAATCATGCCCACAGCAAATCCACGTGTAAATGATGGGGATTAGTGAAGAGCAGGTTTGAATTCTGAAACGCTCCATAGAAGTTAATCATCTTTACCATTAATCTCCTAGCTTCTACTTTTTCAGCACCAAATGACACAAATTAAGCCCTATTCATTTATTCATTCACATATTGATTCGCTCATTCATCCATTTATTATTTCAACAAATAATTTATTACATGTCTACCAAGCAGAATCCCCCTCCCAACCCCCAATCTGTGGTTCCAGAGAGACACTTACTAATGTGCTTCACACTGACTCAATTGACTCCCAGCTCTCTCATTTCTGTCAGCAAATGAAGCTGGAAAACTGCACATGTTCTTGAAGCTCTCGGCTCCAGGCACAACCCCGTACATCAAACACACCATGAAGAAAGAGAACAGCTGGTGCAGTGAGAATCTCACAGGACTCCATTGCCGTTAAGCTGGTTCAAATAAAACTCCTTTCACGATACCGTCATCAAGCTTCAGGTCGGCTTGAGCTTTCTCAGCTCTTTCTTATCACCTTCCCAGGAGAACTGCTTCTCCTTAATGTGTTTTAGTGATTATTTCCTTTCTAGCTACAAGATAGACTCTTTTGGACCCCCTAGGACCTAGATAATTTATGTTAAGATATACAATTTCATTTCTCCCAGATTCAAACTTGTGTTGCTGCCATTTAAATTTTCTTACTGTTAATCACATCAATCCTGTGTGACAGATCCAGAATTTTCTTAAAATAGATGCTCTAAGCAAGTAACAAACTTCTTATCAAGGGCCATTTGGGACTCTTCAATTTAGCTCCTCTCTCGTCCACATGTCAAGTGTTTTTCTAAAAGTTCTGTGTCATATTGACTTTTTTCTTGATATTTATTATGTAGAATCATTCAATCAGATCTATTGGCTAAGCTTTAAAACTCTCAACTAATTCACTTAACTAGTACACATGACAAACTTTTATTAAGACCTTTCTTTTTGCCAGACATCATAGTGGATGCTAGGGTATGGAAACCAATGAAGTAAAATACTATCTAGGAGCTTAATGATTAGTAAACAGCAGAAAAACCAAGTGAGCAAAGTATCTATGCACTGGGACACTTCTTCAGGGACAAGACTAATTTGGCTACCCTTCTTATATGTTTTATGTTTCAATAGTTTAGTTTTAATTTTAAAAATTAAGATGTAATTTAAACACTGTAAAGTTCTCCTTTTTTAGTGTAAACGTCCTGAAAGTTTGGCAAATATATACATTTGTGTAACCACCACCACCACAATAAAGATATTTAGAAAAGTACCATCACCCCCAATTCTCTTATTTCTTTTTGGTCAAACTGTGCACGTCCTGCTCCCTCCAATCCCCACAGTCCCTGGCAACAACTGTATAATTTCTGCCCTTATAGCATCACCTTTTTCAGACTGTCATATAGTATGGAATCATATAGTATGTTGCCTCTTGCTTCTGGACATTTTCCACTTAGCAAAATGCATAGCTATTTTTCCATATTGCCGAGTATACCAGTGGTTCTTCCTTTTTTTATTGTTAACTAGTACTCAGTTATATAGATACCACAGGTTCTTTATTTTCCAGTTGAGACATATTTGAGTTGTTTTAAATTTTGAGATACTAGGAATAAAACAGCTACAAATATCCAACTATAAACTTTTGTGTGGGACATAGGATTTCAATTTACAGGGAAAACACTTGAGAATAAGATTACTGAGTTACTTAATTAGTGTATGTTTAACTTTATAAGAAATTGTTTAACTGTTTTCCAGAGTAGCTGGGCCATTTTGCAATAATCTCAGCAATATATGAGAGTTCCAGTTGCTTCATACACTAGTGAGGAGTTGATATTGACACTTTCTTTTTTAAACTTTGGTAATTCTCATAGGTACATAATAGTATTTCTTAGTGGTTTAAACTTTTTTTTTTTGTATTGTCCTAAAAACTAATACACTTTAAAAATTCATATATCTTCTTTGAGGAAGTACCTATTCAAATCTCTTGCTATTTATTGTTTTAAGTTTTGATAATTCTGTATAATGTAATTATATACATATATATCTCCACACAGACAAACATTTATCTAAATCCATTTGTGTCACTATAAAAGAATATCTGGGACTGCATAATTTAGAAAGAAAATAGGTTTATTTGCCTCACTTTTCTGCAGGTTGTACAAGAAACATAGCTCTAGCATCTATTTGGCCTCTGGTGAGGTCCTGGTGGAAAGTGAAGGGGAGATGTGTGTCTCGATATCACTTAGTGAAAGAGAAAACAAGAGAGACTTTCACTGGGGAAGTCTGAGACTTTCACTGGGGAGGTGCCAGGCTCCTTTTAACAACCAGCTCTTGGGAGAATAGAGTGAGAACTCTCTACTGCAGGAATGGCACCTAGTTATTCATAAGAAAATCGTCCCCACGGACCAATTACCTCTTACTAGGCCCCACCTCCCAACTCCAATATTGATGATCAGTTTCAACATGAGGTTTGGAAAGGACAAACATCCAAACTATAACAATATATATTTCTGTATAAACACACACATTTTCTGAGTGGACTTGTCATTAAGGGATGTTGAATTTTGTAAGAGACTATTTCTGAATCGAGAATTAGGTATATTTTGTCTTAATTAGTATCTATATGGTGAATTATATCAACTGATTTTAGAATGGTGAGTAAGCTCTGAGTTCCTAAAATTATCCCCATTTGGACATGATATATTAATTTTTCAAATATATTACTGAATTTGTTTGCTAGCATTTTTTGAAAAATTTTGCATTAATACCCCTGAGGGATAATGACCTGCAGTTTTCTTTTCTTACAACGTCTGTGCCTGGTTTTGGCATCAGGGTAATCCTCACTCAAATGTGCTATTTTATTTCCAAATATTTGGAAATTTTAAGTTATCTGATTTCTTGTTTAATTGAGTTTCATTTCAAAATATACTTTGTTTGCTTTTAATTAGGTTCCAGAATGTAGTCTCTCTTCCTGAATATTAATTTACATGTTCATTTTAAACAAATTTTCACTCTAATAATACTGGGTGGAGTGTTCTATAATTGTCAGCTATTTCTATGTTGGTGATAGTATTGTTGAGGTGATATACATTGCAGCAGAATTTGTATTTCGCTATTCTACTGATTCTGAGAAAAAAGTGCAGAAAATCCAACTAGAGCTGTGGCAATGCCAATTTCTCCTTTTAATTCTTTAAATTGTTGCATTATGTTTTTGGAAACTCTGTAATGGAGAGCATGAACATTTAGTATGTTTATGTGCTTAGATAATTGACTGCTTTTTCATTATATAATATTCTTCTTTATACCTAGTGACTTACCTTGTTGAGAAGTTTATTTTAATATTATTGTTTCTGCTTCCATTTTCTTTTAGTGTATAATTTTAACTTCTTTATATTTTATATTTGACTTGGGTAAACTGTAAAAGGCCTATATTAAGGTCTTGCTTTTAAAAATCCAATCTAACAATTTGTCTCTTTTAATTTATGTCTTTAGCTCATTAACAATCCAATCTAACAATTTGTCTCTTTTAATTTATGTCTTTAGCTCATTAACATTTAATATGGTCATAAATATGTTTTGGTTAAACCCTGTCTACTTGCTAGATGTTTTCTATTTGTTCCATTCGTTCTTTACTTCTTTCCCCTCTTTCCTTCTTTCTCTTAGGCTAATTGATGAATGTTTCTTTATCTTTAGTTGAGACTATTATTTGTATCTTTTTTAGTTGTTCTCTTTGTGTATTATTAGGGTGAGGGAAACTGGGGAAACTGTCCTGGTAGATCATTCTATACTCCACTGCGTCCATCACGTTATCTACCACAGTGTATGAAGTTAACCTGACTCTTGCTCCTCACTGGGCTCTATTTAAGTCAGAACAATTAGGGCTCTTTTTCTCACATTTTTTTTCTAAAGAAAAAAGTGAGAGGTGAGGCCCTCACCATCATGGGTGAGGCCCTCTTTTCTCAGAGATTCATAGTCTCTACCTGCTCCTAGCTTCCTCCCAGGAAACTTGATCTAACTTGGGAGAAATGGGAAATTCTCTCACGTCTTTGAAGTTATCTATGTCCTAACTCTTTTCAAAGACTACATATTTGACATTTAAATCATTTTCTCTGATTCTGCTATAACATCATTTCATTAAGGTAATAGATAATGTCTGGATTATGGAAAATATATAGATGAAAGGGGAAAATACTGTCATTGATATAACAAAATATTATCCTGCCAACTCTTTATGAACTACACTAGTGTGTAAATAAAATGGTAGGGACTATGTCTTCTCTTTTTTTTTTTCTTACTAAACCTACTGTATTAATCCATTCTCACACTGCTATGAAGAAAAACCTGATACTGAGAAATTTATAAAGGACAGAGGTTGAACTGACTCACAGTTTCACATCACTGGGGAGGCGTCAGGAAACTTACAATCATGGCAGAAAGCACCTTTTCACAGGGAAGCAAGAGAGAGAGAGTGAGAGCCAGCATGGGAAATGTCAGATGCTTATAAAACCATCATATCTCATGAGAGCTCATTATCATGAGAACAACATGGGGGAATCTACCCCCATGATTCAATTACCTCCCACCAGGTCCCTCTCATGACACATGAGGATTACAATTCAAGGTAAGATTTGGGTGGGGACACAGAGACAAACCAAATCATTCCTCCCCTGGCCCTCCCAAATCTCATGTCCTCACATTTCAAAACACAATCATGCCCTTCTAACAGTTCTGCAAAGTCTTAACTCTTTCCAGCGTTAACCCAAATGTCCAATTCCAAAGCCTCATCTGAGACAAGGTAAGTGCCTTCCATCTACGAGCCTGTAAAATCAAAAGCAAGTTAGTTACTTCCTGGATACAATGGAGGTACAGGCATTGGTTAAATACACCCATTCAAAATGGGAGAAATTGGTCAAAACAAAGGGGCTATAGGCCCCATGCAAGTCCAATATCCAATAGGGCAGTCATTAAACCTAAATTTCCAAAATGATTTCCTTTGACTCCATGTCTCATATCTAGGTCATGCAAGAGGTGAGTTCCCATGGCCTTGGGCAAATTTGCCCCTGTGATTTTGCAGGGTACAGCCCTCCTCCTGGCTGCTTTCATGGACTGGTATTGAGTGGCTTTGGCTTTTCCAGGTGCATGGTGCAAACTGTCAATGGATCTACCATTCTGGGGTCTGGAGGACAGTGGCCCTCTTCTCACAGCTCCACTAGGCAGTGCCCCAGTGGAACTCTCTGTGGGGGCTCCAACCCAACATTTCCCTTCTCCACTGTCCTGTCCTAGCAGAGGTTCTCCAGGAGGGCTCTGACCCTGCAGCAAACTGCTGCCTGGACACCCAGGCAGTTACATATGTCCTCTAAAATCTAGGCAAAGGTTCTCAAACCCCAATTCTTGTTTTCTGTGCACCCACAAACTTAACCCACATGCAAGCTGCCAAGGCTTGGAGGTTGTACCCTCTGAAGTAATGACCCAAGCTGTACCTTGACCTCTTTTAGCCACTGCTGTAGCTGAAGCAGCTGGGACTCAGGGAACTCGGTCCTGAGGCTGCACAGAGCAGCAGGGCCCTGGGCCTAGCCCAGGAAACCATTTTTCCCTTCTAGATTTTCTGGTCTGTGTTGGGATGGGCTGCTGTGAATGTCTCTGACACTCCCTGGAAACACTTTCCCCATTGTCTTGGTGATTAACATTCTGTTCCTCATTACTTATGCAAATTTCTACAGCGGGCTTGGATTTTTCTCTCCAGAAAATGGGATTTTCTTTTCTATTGCATCATCAACCTGAAAATTTTCTAAACTTTTATACTCTGCTTCCTCTTGAATGCTTTGCCACTTAGAATTTTCTTCTGCCAGGTAACCTAAATCATATCTCTCAAGTTCAAACTTCCACTGATCTCTAGGTCCGGAGCAAAATAGTGTCAATCTCTTTGCTAAAGCATAGCAAGAGTCACCTTTGCTCCAGTTCCAAAGAATTTTCTCATCTCCACCTGAGATTGTCTCAGCCTGGACTTCATTGTCCATATCACTGTCAACATTTTGGTCAAAAGCGTTCAACAACTCTCTAGGAAGTTCCAAACTTACCCACATTTTCCTGTCTTCTTCTGAGCCCTCCAAACTGTTCAAACCTCTTTGTTACTCGGTTCCAAAGTTGCTTCTACATTTTTGAGTGTCTTTATAGCAATACCACACTCTCTGCAGTAGTATCAATTTACTGTATTAGTCTGTTCTAACACTGCTATAAAGAAATACCTCAGACTGGGTAATTTATAAAGGAAAGAGATTTAATTGATCCACAGTTCAGCATTGCTGTGGAGGCCTCAGGAAACTTACAATCGTGGTAGAAGGCACGTCTACTCAGGTCGGCAGCAGAGAATGAGTGCCAGCAGGGGAAATGCCAGATGCTTGTAAAACCATTGGCTCTCATGAGAACTTACTCTCATGAGAACAGCATGGGGGAATCCACCCACATGACTCAATGACCTTCCCCAGGTCCCTCCCACAACATGTGGGGATTATTACAATTCAAGTTGAGATTTGGGTGGGGACACAGAGCCAAACCATATCACCCAGGAACCGAGCTAGTTAACAACAGAAATGTAGTAAATATTTCTTGAATGATTAAAAACACAGAAAAGAGAAAGCCTAATTGACAGAGCAGGAAGAAATGATTTATAGAGGATATATCATAAAGCATATTTTCCAGAAATACAAAGAATAGAGGATAATCTTTAGACTAGAGGTAATTGATGTTTTTACAATTTCATTTATTAAGGGTCAAGAAACTGTTTATGATACTATTAGTAGAGATTTCATCTTATGGTGTTTCTATTTCATTCATACAAGCGGAGTCTGTAAGAACTACAACATGCTTTTAGCAGCTAATGTATTAGTAGGATGCAGAGTCAAAATATATATGTAGATTTCAACATGCCACAATTGTTTCTCTGTGTTAAGCTTAAAATGCATACACTCTGGGGTCAGCTGGAGCAAACCCCAGAACTGCAGTTGGCAGTGCTGGTCCATGGTATGAGTGTTATAAGACATGTACAACAGACTGATGAATATGGATGGAAGCTCTTGCAGGCTGTGAAACATACAATATTTCAGAAAATGAATTGGTTTAGGTCAGAGTATTTGTTCTGTTTTACATGATATAAAAGGAAAAACATTTCTTCATTTCACATGGGATATAGTATCCTGCAATTTTATCCTCATTATAAAGCTTCAGCAAACTGTAATTCACAGGTTGGCATGACTTCAGTGGGTACTGACTTACTAAAGAAGAGACTTTTTAAAAAAGTTTTATTTATATTTTCTGCACCACACTGTGAAGTGCCCCTGATGCTTTGTTTCTCAAAGGCAGGATTAGAGCACAGATGGGAGAAGAAAGGCCTGAAATTCTGTACTTCGAAACGTTCAGTCAAGATTTATGTTGTATCTCTAGTTACCTGGCGCCTCTATAATACCCTTCATTGGAGAATTTCAAAGCCCATAAAGCCTCACAGTTCTATAAATAGGTCAAATTTAAAAACAATTATCTGAGGGAAGATTAATCAAGCTGCATTGAAGGTGAAATTATAATAAACAAATAAAAAGAAGAGGCTCTTTTTGCTTGTTTGTTTGTTTTGTCAATAAGATCTAATGTCAAATAGAATTAATCCAGTTTAGAAAGCATCAAAGCTTAGCTTTTTGTTTACTTCTTCTCGGCTCTAGACCAGTTAGGCCATTGACAATTAAGGGAAAATACCAGTTTCTCTCTCATGTGTCCTGCATATGTATCCATAGTACAAAATAATCTTTACCACAACCACATCAAATACATTTATTTTTAGTTGGCCTTTTTATACTTAACATTTTGGTAAATTATAATCTAACTCTTGCATAAACATATTCTAAAAATATAAGACAGTAGCTATCTCTCCAGAAATAACCTTGCAAAATAGGTCATATTTTTCTTCAAAATGCAATAGATCGAAGAATATGGATATCTCTAAATATTAAACTAATATTCTCTTAACAATCAGGATGCTATTATATTGAAAAATTGTGGGAAATACGCAGGTTATATCATATTATAAACCATGTGAATACTTATCTTTTCGACTAAATATTTTATGTGACCAAATTAAATACACTTTGGATTACTCATGTGCAAAAAACAATGTATTATTTACGTAATACTCTCAGTCAGGTTTGGCTAGTAAACTAGAAGCTATTCTGTATAAGCCAGAAATGAAAAGTTTAATTCAGAATTAAGTGCTTCTAACTACTGTTGGAAGGACAAGGGTAAGGATGTTAGGAAAACAGCTATTGAAGGTTAGGAATTGACAGTGAATATTTTAGACCAGAAGTTCCCACATGGGACAATTTTACCCCCTATGGAACATTCAGCAAGGTCAGGACACAGTTTTGATTATCATGACTGGGGTGGAGAAGTTTGCTACTGGTTTCCAGTGGGTGAGGCCAGATGCTTTAGCCATATTACTTTGGGTGAGGTTTGGTGAGGCCAGAGACAGGTTAAGAAAGAGGAACCAGGAGAAGTTTTACAGTTTTGTCATACCAGCAGTTCCTTGAGGAGAGCATAGCATGCAATGCAGAGCCACTGAGAGGAAGCATGGGAGGCTTCTCTCTTGTGGTTTCCAGGAAAAGGAGCAGGTGAGGCAGGGCAGCAGGCTTAGGGTTGGCTAACTATGTTTGAACGTGGCTCTCCTGCTAAATTCAGGTTCACTGTGACTGTCAGAGCCTATAGTTTAGGACTGACTGAAATCTCCAGATGTTTTTAGATGAGCCAGGGTTTACTTGGGAATAGCTAGTGGCCATTTTGTAGGCATAAAAGCATTAATTTACAGCAATTGGAAGTATGGTTAATACCCCAGGATGCTACCAAACATTCCACAATGCACAGCACAGCTTTTCCCTTCCACCAACAACAAATTATGTGGTTCAAAGTGTCAATGATGCTGAGGCAGAGAAATCTTGTTTGAGATTCTACAGCCCCAAGGCAGGAAACAGGAGCTGCTGCCAATGTTGACAGTAAATGTCTCAGAGTGAAACATTAGTGAGGGGTGATGGTAAAGACATTGGAGATCACAAGTAAGTGTGCGAAACCAGCCATGGCTGCTCGTGGAGCTTTTGACACAGTCTTCAAAGCCTATAAGAGTGAAGCAGGAGGTTGTGGAGAGATCTGCAAAGCCGTTGCTTCTGATAAAGCCTTCTTGTTTGACCCCATAAGACCTTGATCTCTACTTCATTTCCTCTTTGAACTCCCCTACATGTTCTTCTCATTTACTGCGAAGGGGATTCTGAGAGGTATGGTCTTAGCCTTTGTTGTGGTGGTGTCAAAGTGCCCACAAATGTTATGGCACAAGTATCAGTCATTTTTGAATCAAGATGGGTGATATGGTTTGACTCCGTGTCCCCATCCAATTCTCATGTTGAATTTAATCCCCACTGTTGAAGGAGAGACCTGGTGTGAGGTGACTGGATCATGGAGGCAGATTTCTCCCTTGCTGTTCTCATGATAGTGAGTGAGTTCTCACAATATCTGATTGTTTAAAAGTGTATAGCACTTCCCTGTTCTCTCTCTCTCCGCTTCACCGTGGTGAGACATGCTTGTTTCTCCTTTGCCTTCTGCCAAGATTGTAAGTTTCTTTTATTTTATTTTTTTATCTCTTCCAAAAAAAAGGAGGGGATACATGTGCAGAACGTGCAGGTTTGTTACATAGGTACACGTGTGCCATGGTTTGTTTGCTACATCTGTTGACTTGTCCTCTAAGTTCTCTCCATGCAGCCCTCACCCCCAACAGGCCCTGGTGTGCATTTTTCCCCCTCTCTGCGTCCATGTGTTCTTACTGTCCAACTCCCATTTATGAGTAAGAACATGCAGTGCTTGGTTTTCTGTTCCTGTGTTAGTTTGCTGAGGATGATGGCTTCCAGCTTCATCTACGTCCCTACAAAGGATGTGATCTCATTCCTTTTTACGGCTGCATAGTATTCTGTGGTGTATATATGTCATTTTTTCTTTATCCAGTCTATCATTGATGGCCATTTGAGTTGGTTCCATATCTTTGTTATTGTAAATAGTGCTGCAATAAACATTTGTGTGCATGTGTCTTTATAGTAGAATGGTTTATATTCCTTTGGGTATGTATATTACTGGATGGATATGCAGTAATGGGATTGCTGGGTCAAATGATATTTCTGGTTCGAGATCCTTGAGGAATTGCCATACTGTCTTCCACAATGGTTGAACTAATTTACATTCCCACCAACAGTGTAAAAGGGTTCCTATTTCTCCACAACCTTGCCAGCATCTATCGTTTCCTGACTTTTTAATAATCGCCATTCTGACGGATGTGAGATGGTGTCTCATTGTGGTTTTGATTTGTATTCTCTGATGATCAGTGATGTAGAGCTTTTATTCATGTTTGTTGGTCACATAAATGTCTTCCTTTGAGAAGTGTCTATATCCTTTGCCCACTTTTTGATTTCTTTTTCTTGTAAATTTGTATAAGTTCCTTGTAAATTCTCCATATTGGACCTTTGTCAAATGGGTAGATTGCAAAAATTTTCTCCCATTTTGCAGGTTGCCTTTTTACTCTGATAATGTGTTCTTTTGCTGTGCAGACGCTCTTTAGCTTAATTAGATCCCATTTGTCAATTTCGGCTTTTGTTGCAATTGCTTTTGGCATTTTTGTCATGAAGTCTTTGCCCATGCGTATGTCCTGAATGGTATTGCCTAGGTTTTCTTCTAGGGTTTTTATGGTTTGGGGGTTTACATTTAAGTCTTTATTCCATCTTGAGTTAATTTTTGTATAAGGTGTAAGGAAGGGGTTCAGTTCCTGTTTTCTGCATATGTCTAGCCAGTTTTTCCCAGCACCATTTGCTGAATAGGAGACTCTTTCTCCATTGCTTGTTTTTGTTGAGTTTGTTGAAGATAAGATTGTTGTAGATGTGTGATGTCTTTTTTTTTTTTTTTTTTTGATGGAATTTCTCACTCTGTTGCCCAAGCTGGAGTGCAATGGCATGATCTTGGCTCACCACAGCCTCCGCCTCCCAGGTTCAAGTGATTCTCTTGCCTCAGCCTCCCAAGTACGTGGGATTATAGGCATGCACCACCTTGCCTGGCTAATTTTATATTTTTATTAGAGACAGGGTTTCTCCGTGTTGGCCAGGCTGGTCTCGAACTCCTACCCTCAGGTGATCCACCCACCTCAGTCCCCCAAAGTACTGGGATTACAGGTGTGAGCCACTGCAACTGGCCTTATTTCTGAGATCTCTGTTCTGCTCCATTGGTCTGTATGTCTCTTTTGGTACCAGTACTATGCTGTGTTGTTTACTGTAGACTTGTAGTATAGTTTGACATTGAGTAGCATGATGCTTTCAACTTTGTTCTTTTTGCTTAGGATTATCTTGGCTGTACAGGGTCTTCTTTGATTCCTCATGAAAATTAAAATAGTTTTTTTTATTCTAATTCTGTGAAGACTGCCAGTGGTAGCTTGATGGGAATAGTATAGAGTCTATAAATTACTTTAAGTCAGTATAGCCATTTTCATGATATTGATTCTTCCCACCCATGAGGATGGAATATTTTTCCATTTGTTGATGTCCTCTCTCATTTCCTTGGGCAACGGTTTGTAGTTCTTCTTGAAGAGGTCCCTCCCATCCCTTGTTAGCTGTATTACTAGGTATTTTATTCTCTTTGTGGCTATTGTGAATGGGATTTCATTTATGATTTGACTTTCATTTGTCTATTGCTGGTGTATAGAAATGCTTGAGATTTTTGTACATCGATTTTGTACTCTGAGACTTTGCTGAAGTTGCTTATTAGCTTAAGGAGTTTTGGGGCTGAGATGATGGGGTTTTCTAAATATAAAATCATGTTGTCTGCAAACAGAGACAATTTTACATCCTCTCTTCCTATTTTAATACCCTTTTTTTTTTTTTTTTTCTCTTGCCTGATTGCCCTGGCCAGAACTTCCAATACTATGTTGAATAAGAGTGGTGAGAGAGGGCATTCTTGTCTTGTACCAGTTTTCAAAGGGAATGCTTCCAGCTTTTGCCCATTCAATATATTGGCTGTGGGTTTGTCATAAAAAGCTCTTAATATTTTGAGATATATTCCATTAATGCCTAGTTCATTGAGAGCTTTTAACATGAAGGGATGTTAAATTTTATCAAAGGACTTTTCTGCATCTCTTGAGATCATCATGTGATGTTTGTCTTTGCTTCTGTTTATGTGATGGATTACATTCATTGATTTGCATATGTTGAACCAGCCTTGCATCCCAAGGATGAAGCCGACTTGATCGTGGTGGATAAGCTTTTTGATGTGCTGCTGGATTTAGTTTGCCAGTATTTTATTGAGAATTTTAGCATCAATGTTCATCAGGGACAGTGACCTGAAGTTTTCTTTTTTTTTTGCTGTGTCTCTTCCCAGTTTTGGCATCAGGATGATGCCGGCTTCACAAAGTAAGCTACAGCAAAGTCCTTGCTTCTCAATTGTTTGGAATAGTTTTAGAAAGAATATAGTACCAGCTCCTCTTTGTATTTCTGTTCGAATCCAGCTGTGAATTTGTCTGTTCCTGGGCTTTTTTTGGTTGGTAGGCTATTAATTACTGTCTCAATTTCAGAACTTATTAATGGTTTATTCTCAGATTCGACTTCTTCCTGGTTTAGTCTTGGGAGGGTATATGTGTCCAGGAATGTATCCATTTCTTCTAGATTTTCTAGTTTATTTGTGTAGAGGCATTTACAGTATCCTCTAATGGTAGTTTGTATTTCTGTGAGATCAGTGGTAATATCTCCTTTATGATTTTTTATTGTGTCTATTTGATTCTTCTCTCTTTTCTTCTTTATTAGTCTGGCTAGCAGTCTATCTAGTTTGTTAATTTTTTCAAAAAAACAGACCCTGAATTCATTGATATTTTGGAGAGTGTTTCATGTCTCTATCTCCTTCAGTTCTTCTCTGTTCTTAATAATTTCTTGTCATCTGCTAGCATTTGGATTAGTTTGCTCTTGCCTCTCTCATTCTTTTAATTGTGATGTTAGGGTGTTCATTTAAGATCTTTCAAACTTTCTGATGTAGACATTTAGTGCTATAAATATCCCTCTTAACATTGCTTTAGCTGTGTCCCAGAGATTTCAGTATATTGTCCCTTTGTTCTTATTGGTTTCAAAGAACTTCTTGATTTCTGCCTTAATTTCACTATTCACCCAGGAGTCATTCAAGAGCAGGTTGTTCCATTCCATATAATTGTATGGTTTTGAGTGAGTTTCTTGATCCTGAGTTCTAATTTGATTGCACTGTGGTCTGAGAGACTGTTATTATTTCTGTTCTTTTGCATTTGCTAAGGAGTGTTTTACTTCCAATTATGTGATCAATTTTAGAATAATCGCCACGTGGCACTGAGAAGAATGTATATTCTGTTGATTTGGGGAAGAGTATTCTGTAGACATCTACTAGGTCCACTTGATCAAGAGCTGAGTTCAGGTTCTGAATATCCTTGTTATTTCTCTGTCTCACTGATCTGTCTAATACTGACATTAGGGTGTTGAAGTCCCCCACTATTGTTGTATGGGAGTCTAAGTCTCTTTGTAAGTAACTAAGAACTTGTGTTATGAGTCTGGGTGCTCCTGTATTGGTTGTATATATATTTAGAATAGTTTGCTCCTCTTGTTGAATTGTTCCCTTTACCATGATGTAATGCCCTTCTTTGTATTTGCTTTACCATTATGTAATGCCCTTCTTTGTATTTTTTTATCTTTGTTGGTTTAAAGTCTGTTTTGCCAGAAACTAAGATTGCAACCCCTGCTTTTTTTTTTTTTTTTTTCCACTTGCACAGTAATTTTTTGTCCATTTCTTTATTTTGAGCCTATGTGTGTCTTTGCACATGAGATGGGTCTCCTGAATACAGCACACCAATGTGTCTTGACTCTGTTCAATTCACCAGTCTGTGTCTTTTAATTGGAACATTTAACCCATTTACATTTAAAGTTAGTAGTGTCATGTGTGAATTTGATGCTGTCATCATGCTTCTATTTGGTTATTTTGCACACTAATTGATGCAGTTTCTTCACAGTGTCATTGGTCTTTATATTCTTCCGGGTTTTTGCAGTGGCTGGTAATGGCTTCCTGCCTCGCCCTCACCCCACCCCACCCCCGCCCACCATATTTAGTGCTCTCTCAGGAGCTCTTGCAGGGCAGGCCTGATAGTAACAAAATCCCTCAGCATTTGCTTGTCTGGAAAGGATTTTATTTCTCATTTGCTTACAAAGCTTAGTTTGGCTCGATATCAAATTCTGGGTTGAAATTCTTTTCTTTAAGAATGTTAAATAGTAGCCCTCAATCTCTTCTGGCTTGCAGACTTTCTGCTGAGAAGTCCACTATTAGTCTGATAGGCTTCCCTTTGTAGGTGACCTGGACTTGGTCTCCGGTTGCTCCTAAATTTTTTTCCTTCATTTCAATTTTGGAGAATCTGATGATTATGTGTCTTGGCGTTGATCTTCTCATGGAATATCTTAATGATGTTCTCTGTATTTCCTGAATATGTATGTTGGCTTGTCTTGCTAGGTTGCAGAAGTTCTCCTAGATAATATCCTGAAGTGTGTTTTCAAGCTTGTTTCCATTCTTCCCGTCTCCTTCTGGTACTCCAATCAATCATAGGTTTGGTCTTTTTATGTAGTCCCATATTCTTGGACGCTTTGTTCATTTCTTTTCATTCTTTTTTCTCTAGTCTTGTCTGCATGCCTTATTTCAGCAAGGTGGTCTTCAAACTCTGATATCCTTTCTTCCACTTGATCAATTCATCTATTCATACTTGTGTATGCTTCACAAAATGCTCATGCTGTGTTTTTTCAGCTTTATCAGGTGGTTTACGTTCCTCCCTAAACTGGTTATTCTAGTTAGCTATTCCTCTAACCTTTCTTCAAGGTTCTCAGCTTTTTTGCATTGGGTTAGAACATGCTCCTTTAGCTCAGCGTAGTTTTTTATTATCCATATTCTGAAGCTTGCTTCTGTCAATTCGTGCATCTGATCCTCTGTCCAGATCTGTGCCATTAATGGAGAGACATTGCAATCATTTGGAGAAGAGGCACTCTGGCCTTTTGAGCTTTCAGCATTTTTTCATTGATTCTTTCTCATCTTCCTGAGTTTGTCTAGTTTCAGTCTTTGAGTCTGCTGACCCTTGGATGCGGTTTTTGTGGTGGCTTTTCTTGTTGTTGATGCTGTTGTTGCTTTCTGCTTGTTTCTTTTTCTTTCAGTGGTCAGGTCCCTCTTCTGAAGGGCTGCTGCAGTTTGCTGGGGATTCACTTCAGGCCTTATTTATGTTATTTGCTCCTGCATCTGGAAATGTCACTCAAGGAGGCTGGAGAACAGTAAAAATGGGTTCCTACTCCTTCTCCTGGGACCTCTGACTTTGAGGGGCACCAATCTGATGCCTGTAGGATCACCCCTGTATAAAGTGTCTGACAACCCGTGTTGGAGGGTCTCACCCAGTTCAGTGGCACGAGGAATAGTACCCATTTAACAAAGCTCTTTGTCCCTTGGTGGCAGGGGTGTGCCTCACTGTGGGGAAAGCCACTCATCTGGGCTGCCCAGATTCCTCAGAACTACCAGGAGGAAAGGCCAAATCTGCTGGTCTGCAGAGACTGTGGCCGCCCATCCCGCTAGGGGCTCAGGCCCAGGGAGATCTGGGTGTGTCCCTCAGCCTCTGGCTGGAGTTTTTGGAGTTCTTGCAGGGAAGCCCCTCCCAATGAGGAAAGATGGGTCAGGGTAATGCCTGAAGAGGCACTCTTCACAGTTCATGTGTTTGCCTGTGGGTACAAGTTGCCACAGGTGCCACAGTTGATGTGTTTGCCTGTGGGTACAAGTCTTGGAACCAAGCCATCCAGCCTCCCTGGCTCCAGCAGGTGAAAAGCACAGCCTGGAGCTATAGAGATGTTTGCTAGTGGGATCTTCTGATCCATGGGTTGCACAGCTCCGTGGAAAAAGCAGTTTCCCCGGCGCTCACTCACTACCTCCCTTGGCTTGGGGGAAGGGGCTTCCCTGCCCCGTGTGGCTCTCAGGTGGGCCATCGCACTGCATTGTTCTTTCTTCTCTCTGTGGGCCATGCCAGTCTCCTAATCAGTTCTGGTGAGACAACCTCGGTTGCCACTGAAGGATTCACATGCTTATTATTATTATTATTATTATTAATTTTTTCAATGGGAACCTCCTAATGCTGGTGTTTCTAGTCAGCCTTCTGGGCCCTGTCACCTATTGTACATTTCTTGAGGCCTCCTAGCCATGTTTCCTGTACAGCCTGTGGAACTGAGAGTCAATTAAACCTCTTTTTTTCATAAATCACCCAGTCTCAGATAGTTCTTTATAGCAGTGTGAGAAAGGACTAATACAGATAATTGCTACCCAAAAAGTGAGGCACTGTTATCAAGATATCTGAAAATGTAGAAGCAGCTTTGGAACTGGGTAATGGGCAGAGATTGAAATAGTTTGGAGGGATCAGAGGAAGACAGTAAGATGAGGGAAAGTTTAGAACTTCCTGAAGACGTGTTGAATGATTTTGACCAAAATGCTAATAGTGATATAAACCGTGAACTCCAGGCTGAGGTGGTCTCACATGGAGATGAGGAACTTATTGGAAATTGGAGTAAAGGTCACCCTTGCTATGCTTTAGCAAAGAGATTGGTGGCATTTTGCTCATGCTCTAGAGATCTGTGGAACTTTGAACTTAATAGAGATGATTTAGGGTATCTGGCAGAAGAAAGTATCAAAGCATTGAAGACATAGTCCAGCTGCTTCTAAAAGCCTATGTTCGTTTGTATAAACAAAGAAATGACCTGAAACTAGAACTTATATTTAAAAGAGAAACAGAGGATAAAAGTTTGGAAAATTTGCAGCCCGACCATGTGGTAGAAGAGAAAAAATCTATTTTCTGGGGAGGAATTCAAGGAAGAAATTTGCATAAGTAAAGAAGAGCTGAATTTTAATAGCCAAGGCAATGGGGAAAATACCTCCAGAGCATTTTAGAGACCTTCGTGGCAGTTCTTCCCATCACAGGTCTGGAGGTCTATGAGAGAAAAATGGTTTTGTGGGCCAGGCTCAGGGTCCTGATGCTCTGTGAAGCCTCAGGACATGGTGCCCTTTGTTTCAGACTCTTTAGATTCAGCCATGGCTAAAAAGGGCCAAGGTACAACTTGGGCCATTGTTTCAGAGGTTGCATCCCCAAGCCTTATTGGCTTCCACATGGTGTTGAGCCTGTGGGTGTGCAGAATGCAAGAGTTGAGGTTTGTGAGCCTCTGCCTAGATGTCAGAGGATGTATGGAAATGTGTAAATGTCCAAGCAGAAGTCTGCTGCGGAGCCAGAGCCCTCATGGAAAATCTCTACTAGAGCAGTGTGGAGGGGAAGTGTGGAATTGGAGTCCCCACACAGAATCCCCACTGAGGCACTGCCTAGTGGAGCTGACAGAAGAGGGCTACTATTCTCCAGACACCAGAATAGTAGATCCAGTGACAACTTGCACTGTGCACCTGAAAAAGCCATAGGCACTCAGCACGAGCCTGTGAAAACAGTCATAGGGGCTGTACCCTGTGCAGAGCCACAGGAATGGAGCTGTCCGTGGCCTTGGTAGCCCACCGTTTTCATTAGTGTGACCTGGATGTGAGACATGGAGTCAAAGGAGATCATTTTGGAGCTTTAAGGTTTAATAGCTGCCCTGATGAGTTTCAGACTTGCATGGGGCCTATATCTACTTTGTTTTGGCCAATTTCTCCCTTTTGGAATGGGAGGATTTGTTCAGTTTCTGTACTTCCATTGTATCTAGGAAGTAACTAAATTGCTTTTGATTCTACAGGCTCATTTTTAAAATGTGAGAAGGACATGAGATTTGGGAAGTGGAATGATATGGTTTGGTTCTATGTCCCCACACAAATCTCATGTTGAGTTGTAATTCCCAATGTTGAGGGAAGAACCTGGTGGGACGTGATTGGATCATGGGGGGTGGATTTCCCTCTTGCTGCTCTCATGATAGTGAGTGAGTTCTCACAATATCTGGTTGTTTAAAAGTGTGTAGCAGTTCTCCCTTTGCTCTTTCTCCTGCTTCACCATGGTAAGGCGTGCTTACTTCTCCTTTCACCATGTTGTAAGTTTCCTGAGGCTTCTCAGCCATGCTTCCTGTACAGCCTGCAGAACTGAGAGTCAATTAAACCTTTTATTTTCATAAATTACTCAATCTCAGCTAGTTCTTTATAGCAGTGTGAGAATAGACTAGTACAGTGGGATAAAAAATAAATACACCTGATAACTATGGAGAATGAGTGGCCTCAGGTCTCAGGGTATGGATAGAACTCAGTTAATGTTGCTAGGGAAAAGTATTACAAACACTAGACAAATCTAATCAATGGATATGGAGTTAGGCTATTTAGGAGTGCATTTTTATTTTAGTACTCTACAGAAATGTACATGATAAAAATAATTTGGGAGAAAATACACAAACCAATAGTTTCACTAGTAAGATTTGAAGTTAGATACTCCCTCAACTTTCAGTTCTGTTTAGTAACTTATGGGTTCTAAGCATGTGACAAACTCATGAAATAAGTTTTCTTATTTCTGAAATGTAGTAAGTTCCAGTAGTTTCCTTGGATTGTTGTGGACATCCAATGAGATACTATATGGAAAGCATCCAAGTGTGGTCTGGTGCAAAGTTGATCTCAATAAATCTTTACTTCCACCCCAACCCCAACTATCTTTGCGCTTCAATGACTACAGCAATGAAATACAGCTAAATTCCTTTTGTAATAGAGAAGGTTAAGTGCCTTTCTATAAAATTTAAGTACATAGAAGAAAGGAAGTAGAGCATAGGATTTAATAGCATAGTTGTTAAAGAGAAATAGAAATGGAGTTGAGTTTTGTCTCATATGAAATGAGGATAATATTAATATTTACTTTACAGGACGACTATAAAGATTAAATAAGATAATGAAAGTTAATTAACACATAGTTTATAATATAGTGATTGTTGTTAGTTGATAAAGGATCATAAAAGAAACCATGATAATAACATCAATATTTGAATTGCCTTGAAAAGGACATAGTATAAAAATCTCTGGAAAAGAAGAATCCATTTAACAAGTCATTTAGAGCTTTATTAATTAATTCTAAATACAGAATTGGTTTCTACAGTATAAAAATAGGGTGTGAATGTTTTGTGATTCTCAAATATACCCCTTTTGCAGGAAGGAGTCTTTCTATCCTCTCATCTCTCCTGTCAGTGCCTTGCCTACCCACAATGATTATGCCCACACAAAAAGGAGAGTAGTGGAGTTCCTTATTCTCAGGGTCAAAATTAACTGTTCAAGTTGTCTTTGGGACTTCTTTGGGTAGTAGAATTAGGATGCTTATAAATATGCCTATAGAATCTAACCAGATTGAAATATTTCTACTTGAAACAAAGACAGAACTGGGATCCAAATTTGAAGCTTCAACTAAGATTGGTTATTTTATATAAATTTGATCTCTTCATTGAAACATTGTAAAATAGACTTTCTATGCATTTACATTAAACTAATTTAATTATGTATTCACGTTTGCTTCATTTCAAGCACTGGATCCTCCTTGCTATAATTTTTCTTGTCAGTTGGTAAGGCTTTTAAGGACACTTGTGTGTTCTGGTCCTTTATTTTATGCCCTCTCATGTATGCTTCAGGTGGTTTGTAACTCCTAAAATCAACTCAATATTTTCTTCTTTTGCTAAGACTTTGCTGCCCTAATTATAAATCCTGATAGCATCTTTCCTTTTCCTCCAGTTTTCTTTTAGTACTGCTTTCTCTTTCTCTATTTTTCTCCTCTTTTTAAAACTATTCTTTCTCTCTGGTCTTTGCATCCTCATATGACACAGCATTCTTGTCTATCATGTAATTTATTCTTTATACAGCCTGCACCAATGTACTCTTCAGTGAGCAAGTACTCATTAAACACCTACCACATGCCAGATACATATACTGGAAATATGTTTTTTCTATTCTGTTTTGGCTTTTTAAATCAGCTCTTACATAGGCAAATCCAGTTTTTCTTGGCTGCAGTTTCTTTCTGACTGTCTCTTTGTATGGTAGAAGAAGTAATTTATTAAAAAGACACACTCAGTTTCCTTATATTAATACAATATCTCTGACATGATCATCTCCATGGAAAACTGGAATGTTATCACAATTCGAGATGACTAGTTTCAGGTTAGCAAGTAGATTTCAAAAATGATTGGAAAAAGTCATATCATCTTATTATTCTGGTAACACATAAGTCATTCTCTTATCTAAAATGCTTTGGGAGATCCCAAAATATTTTGCAGTATGAAGAAGTCACAGCTCTCTAATGAATTACAGGTTCTTTTCTTTCTCCCTTTTATTTCTAGTTGACACATAATAATTGCACATATTTATGCAATATCAGGTGATACTTCAGTACATAGACACAATGTTTAATGATGAAATAGGGGTAATTAGCATGTCCATCACCTCAAAGATTTATTATTTCTTTGTGTTCAAAGTCTTCTCTTCTAACCTTTTGAAAATATACATTAAATTTTTGTTAACTATATTTACTCTATAGTGTTACCGAACAATAGAACTTATTCCTCCCATCTAGCTATAACTTTGTACCTATAAACCAACCACTCCCACTCTTCCCCCTCCCCCTATATTTTCCATCCTTTAATGACCACGGTTACACTGTCTGCTACTGGTGAAAGAAATGGAAGAGAACGCATAAAAAATGAAAAAAAAAATCTTATGCTAATGGATTGAAATAATTAATTTTGTTAAAATGACTATGATACCCAAAGCAATCTACATATGAAATGCAATGCCTATCAACACACCAATGATATTATTCATAGAAATAGAAAAACAATCCTAGAATTCAGTGAAACCACACAAAGCCAAAGCAATACTGAGCAAAAAGAACAAAGGTGAAGTTATCACTCTACCTGACTTCAAATTATACTACAAAGCTATGGTAACTAAAACAGCATGGTATTGGAAAACAAACAAACAAACAGACAGACACATAGAACAATGGAATAAAATAGAGAACATAAAAATAAGTCCATGTATTTATAGTCAACAGTTTTTGACAAATGTGGCAAGAACCTTCACTGGGGAAAGGATGCCCTCTTCAATAAATGGTGTTGGCTGCAAGTTTTCACTTATAAGTGGGAGTTTAACAATGAGAACACATGGACACAGGGAGGGGAACATCACACACCAGGACCTGTGGGGAAGTGGAGGGCAAGGGGTGGGAGAGCATTAGGAAGAATACCTAATGCAGATGGGGCTTAAAACCTAAATGACGGGTTGACAGGTGCAACAAACCACCATGGCACATGTATACCTATGTAACAAACATGCATGTTCTGCACATGTATCCCAGAACTTAAAGTAAAATAAAATAAAATAAAATGCTGTTGGGAAAATTGAATATCCATATGCAGAAGAATAAAATGAGACCCCTATCTCTCACCATATACAAAAACCAACTAAAAATGGATTAAAGACTTAAATGTAAGATGCCAAACTATAAAACTACTAGAAGAAAACAAAAGGGAAATGCTTTAGGACATAGGCAAAGATTTAATGGATAAGACTTCAAAAGCACAGGTAATAACAAAAAACAGACGAACGAGACCATGTTTAACAAAAAACTCTTCTGTACAGCAAAATAAATCATCAATAGAGTGAAGATACAGCCTGTAGATTTGGAGAAAATACTTGCAAATTATGTCTCCAAAAAGGTACTAATATCCAGAATATATAGGGAACTCAACAGAAAAAGAAAATTCAAATTAAACAGTTGTCAAAGGGTCTCGATAGACATTTCTCAAAAAAACAAAAGACATACAAACGGCCAAAAAGTATATGAAAAAATGCTGAGCATCACTAATCATCAGGGAAATGCAAATCAAATCCACATTGAGATGCCATCTCACCCCAGTTGTAATGGCTATTATCAAAAAGACAAAAAACAACAAATGCTGGCTAGAATGCAGACAAAAGGGAACCCTTATACACTGTTGATGGGAATGTCAATTAATACAACCATTATGAAAACAGTATGGAGATTCCTTAAAAACCTAAAACTAGAACTACCATATGATCCAAAAATTTTACTACTGGGTATTTATTCAAAGGAAATAAAATCAGTGTATCAAAGAGATACTTGCAACCCCCATATTAATTGCAGTTGTATTTATAATGGCCAAGATATGGAATAAGACTAAATGTCAACAGATGAATGAATAAAGAAAATGTGGTAATATACACAGTGGAATACTGTTCAGCCATAAAAATAATGAGATCCTGTAATTTGTGGCAACATAAATGAGCCTGGAGGACACTGTGTTAAGTGAAATAAGCCAGGCACAAAAAGACAAATATTGCATATTCTCACTTAGTTAAACAAACAAACAAACAAACAAACAAACAAACAGAAGCCTGCTTCTTTTTGATCTGCTTTCTAATAACTCTTTGGCTTCATCTATCAACTCTTTACCTTCATCTATCAAATAATTTTCCCCTTGCCTTTTCAGTATTCAAATACTGAGTTACTCTTAATTCTAAGGTGTGTCTCTTATTGTTCACCTCTTGCCCTTTGTACTTGCTATTTGTGTGCTTGAAGCATTTTCTCACTCTTCTCACTTGGCCAATATAACTTCTTCTTTAATCTCAATATGAGACTTTCTCTAGGAAGCCTTCCCTGGGCTGTTGTCCTGTGCTTCCACAGCAGCTTATGTGGTACTCATTCTGGTACATACTGCATGTTCAGGAAACATTTATTCAATGAATTAGTTTAATTAGTTAACTGTAACATTAGTTAAAACTAATGCATATTTTATTGTTTTAATAGAGAAATGCTAATGATCATTTCATATAATTTTGAACGTTTTCAAACTGAAAACCAGTAGCAAATTCCTGTCTGTATTTCTCTGTTGAATGATGCAACTGAAAGTTTGTTTTCTCCAACAGGTTTTTTCATATTATCTTTTAAGTTGGTTCAATATTTGCTTATTTCATATGACAAAATTTCATCCTAGCTTGGATTCTTAATGGCAAGGAATCTTTCTTTGCTGAAAATGCAATAAGCCTGATAAACTAATTATTTTATTACATTTTAATAGAGATCAGGACTTGTTTATTTTGCATTATTTAATAGAGTATTTGAGACAAAGATAATGGGGGTATCTAATTGCTCTTTGATGGTGGGATATTAACCATGTAACTGATATTCAGCATTGTTATCATTGAACAATCTCCATTTATTTAGCTTGGGCATATATGAGGTCAGTAAAGGTAATATCCAAAAATGATTAAATGTAGAATCTTTACTGCATGTTAAATGCTCTGAAATCAGGCAGGGATTATTTCCCTTATTATTTTTTCTACTTGTTGTTTTCCTTTTTAATTAAAGGGAGAGAAACTTATGCAGCCCTTCCTTTTATTTTTACCCATCTTTAGAATGATCAGTAGATTTAACTGTGTGGCTCCTGGAAAGGGACAAATAATTTAGATTTCAACTACTTTTAATTTGAGTTAGATTTTTTTGTATTTAAAAAATATAAATTACTAGTCATAACTTTTTTTCTGTACAAGTAAGGAATGCTATTTTTTCACTTTATGGTTAAGACCTCCTTTTCCCATTTGCTCTGTGAATTCGAGAGTGTTCTAAGCATAGCAAGGAGCCAGTGTGAGAAATTGACCACATCTCACATATTTAATGCTTTAAAATGTTCAAAGCCCTTTCTCATGGATTTTTAATTCTCAACTTTATCTTCATGAGAGATATTGAACAGCTAGTTTTGCCCCACTAACTGTAAACTTCTGGGAGCAAGGGCATGTCACAATACCTTTACATTCTTTATACCTAGAGTAGTTCCTGGCAAATGCTTGATGTACGATACATTTTTTAAAGAGTGAAAAAATAAGCAAATGGTGGCACAGAATAGTAAAATGATTTGTGAAAAGTCATAATTTGAGTAAATGGCAGAAACATAAATTGGACTGACTTCTAAACTATTTCCAACCTGGGAAAACACAATAATCATTAGCAAAGGGCCTGAAAATGAGGTGGCACAGCCTTCTTTATGTAAAAAAGGACCTGAAAATGAGGTTGCACAGCTTTATGTGCAATGAAGGAGTCTGTGGAGAGGGCTAGTGTGGTGTAAAAGTTATATAATTGAAAGATGCACAAGTTAGGACGGAGAAGAGTCAGTGCAGATTGTGTGGGGAGTATAGAACTAATTTACTCTCAGCAGACAGACTAGTTTAATTGGCAGCAATTCCTTGATGCAGAATCAGAGTTTCAGGGACTTTCAGTGAAATCAGAATATTTACATCAATGTGAAATTACATTCTTTATTGTGGTAAAATAAACATAATATAAAATATAACTGTATAGCCATGTGATTCCTCAAAAAATTAAAATAGAATTGTCATAGAATCCACTAATTTCGCTGCTGAATATATACCCCAAAGCAGTGAAAGCAGAAACTTAAACAGATACTTGTATGCCCAGGTTCATAGCAGCACTATTTAAAAGAGCCAAAAAGTAGAAGTAACTCAAGTGTCCATCAATGGATAAATGGATAATCAAAATGAAATAAATACATACAACAAAATATTATTCAGCCTTAAGTAGGAAAGAAATTTTGACACATGCTACATCACGTATTAATCTTGAACATATTATGTTAAGTGATATAAGCCGGTCAGAAAAGGGCAAATACTGTATGAAGTTAATTTTAAAACAGTCTAAAACATATGTCAGAAAGCATTCTTGCCGATATCCTTGTTCCTTTCATTAGAATTTTATCTTTCTCAAAACATGAAATTTACCTTGATTCATACATTTTTTTTCCAATCCCTTCTATTGTAGTGAGATAGAATAACCAAAAACAGTTATTATGTTGTCCTGGGTTTTGCATCAAAAAATAACTCCAGATATGTATCTGAAATGTCAGACTATTGGGATCATGTAAAATCTAATTCTTGCAAAAGGATATTCCCCATTTTGAAAGTAAATATGCCATAGATTTAACAAATCAATAAACCTTTTAAAAGAACTGAAATGAAAATGTCTGATTTTTAGTTTTATTTGTTTTAGTTTTTGTTTATTTAAACTGTTGTTAATCCTATTTATTAAGGAAAGAAAAGTAAAGGAAAAGGAAGGCTAAATAAATATTGTTAAATAATTGTTAAAATTATAAAATATTTCAAACCAAATAGTAAGAACAAAATAAGTTGGAGAAAACACTTTTAAATGGTAAATATAATACTTCTACTTTATAATATACAAAGAAAATAAATGGTCTATAATCCAAAGCTAATTAATTCTGCAAAATTTAGTAAAAGTTATATAAGAAACTTGTATAATAAATTTAAAAATCTGTCTGAATGAGAACACTGACCAAATGTTTAAAATTAAAAATAAACATCTAGCTTTCCCCAGTTTCTTTAATCTTTACTTTTATTTCCTCCTTTACCCTTCCTGGAAGGAAATGTTTATATATTTTTACATTCATGTCTGTATATTTATTTTTTACTTTCAAAACATTAATATAGTACGGTGCTTTGTCCAAATCAGAATGTGTAGAACTTCCTTCTCCTTTTTATTATATGCATAGATTCCAGTGTTTAAATTTTGTGTTACTACACTTCCCACATCCCTTCTTTCTGCCCTCTTGCCATTATCAGCTTCTTCAAATTTGTCATACACACCACAGCTGTGATGGTTAATATTGACTGTCGACTCCATTGGATTGAAGGATGCAAAATATTGTTCCTGAGTGTGTCTGTGAGGGTGTTGCCAAAGGAGATTAACATTTGAGTCAGTGGACTGGTAGTGGCAGACCCACCCTCAATCTGGCTGGACACCATCTAATCAGCTGCCAGTGAGGTTAGAATAAGGCAGAAGATGGAAGAGGAGACTGGCTGAGACTTCTGGCTTTCATCTTTCTCCCATTCTGGATGCTTCCTGGCCTTAAGCATCAAACTCCAAGTTCTTCAGCTTTTGGACTCTTGGACTTACACCAGTGGTTTGTCAGGGGCTTTTAGGCCTTTGATCACAGACTGAAGGCTGCACTGTTGACTTGCTGACTTTTGAGGTTTTGGGACACAAACTGATTCACCACTGGCTTCCTCGTTCCTCAGCTTGCAGATGGCCTATCATGAGGCCTTACTTTATGATTGCGTGAGTCAGTTATCCTTAATAAACTCCGTTTCACATATGCATATATCCTGTTAGCTCTGTGCCTCTAGAGAACCTTGAATAATACAGCAGCCAAAGTAATCTTTTCAAAATAAAAATAAATTAAAACAAATTTTGTTTTCTTTTTTTTTTTTTTTTTTTTGAGACAGAGTCTCCCTCAGTCGCCCAGGCTGAAGTGCAATGGCATGATCTCAGCTCACTGCAGCCTCCACCTCCGGGGTTCAAGTGATTCTCCTGCCTCAGCCTCCCGAGTAGCTGGGATTACAGGTGTGCACCACCACGTCTAGCTAATTTTTGTATTTTTAGTAGAGTTGGGGTTTCGCCACGTTGGCCAGGATAAATTTTTTTTTTTTTTTTTTTTTTTTACTGAGGCCAGTACATAAAACACTGCAATGATTTCTTAGGAATTTGAAAGATACCTGACGCAAAGTAAACATTCTACTAAATATTTGATGAATGAAAGAAAAGAGGAAAATACAGCTTTACACTCAAGGAAGAAAGAAGCAAAAGGAACAACAATTTTTAACAAGTTGCTTTTCCACTTTTTGCTAAACAACACTGAAATGAGTGTGTTTATTACATGTATTTAGGAATAATTTTGCAAAGATTTCCCTGGGAAAACGCAAGGTAAAAGAATCACTACTATTAAAGATTGGCTATTTAGTCAAAAGTCTGTCCAAATGTATGGCACCAATTTTGACGTTTACCAATAGTGTAAGTGAATAGCTACTTCCCTACATCCTCACCAAGACTGGACATTATAAAGTTTTATATTTTTGCTAATATGGAAGATCATTTTATTTCTTAGCAGAATAAGGTTGAGCACTGTTTTATATGCTTATTGGGGACTTTTTTTTTTTTAAGAAAGTGTCATTTTATATCTATTGCTACACAAATGGCCGATGTTTACCTTTGTTTTTAATTTTCATATTTTTTTACAGTGCCCATACATTTTTGGTTTTAACAAATGTCTAAAAATTTATTTATGTTGGAAATGTGTGTGTAAACTACTTCAATTATTTGGTTAGTGTGTGTGGTGTTATTGAGGGAAATATCATAGATTTGATAACAGTATGTGGTAATTTATTTCACCCAGAAAAACTGGCTAGGGAATATACGACCACTTCCAGCCATTCTGTATGGAGGTGAATTTTGGTTTCCCTATGGGCAACGATGTATGAAACTTATGACCAATATGGGCAGAGCAACAAACAGCACATAAAGGTGAATAAATAACATTAGCCTGATATTTTTGCAATTTACTGCTTTTTTCTTATCGATTTCAGCAAGATTATAAATAATATACTCAAATTTATTTGTGTATTTTAACCTGTATATTTTGTTTTCCCAATAGTAATTTTGATACATCAAAATGATATTTTTAATTGATTAATAAAAGAGGCTACATACAATTGTTCATGCTAATATTTATTCTTCATATTTATACGATCAGTGTTCCTAAGCTTTAGATGTAAACATTACAATACAAAATAGTTCTTCAGGTTATTTTTCCAATGCTTACTTGAACTGCAGGTGACATTACTAATTAGGTAGAATTCTAAAATTTTTTTTTTAATGAAAATGAGACAATGCTCGGATATTTTACAAAATGTAATGCCTCTCCCCCTTTAAAAAAAGATTCTGATATGAACAGGTAACTGATAGTGAACAAAGTTATTTATATTAGTGATATATAAATGCTGAGATTTAATGAAGTCTTATATTTGGACCTGTAAGAAGAAAAAATAATAGGGTCAAATGTCATTATATACTTTGATTGCTATTTTTCTACGTACAGTAAATTTTGTAAATTTGATCTCCAATAATCATTTTTACAAATAAATTACAGGTAGAAATATGTTCATATGCCATCACTGAAAGCTGAATGTATGTACAAAATCTGGTATTTTTATTTATGAAAAGAAATGATTCATTTTTAAGGCAGTCATTTGTTATCTTTGTATTTGTATTATTAAGAACAAGAATCAGTAATTTTTAACTTATTATCTTTTAATCATTATTTTAAAACATGAATTGAGGGGCTCAACTTTATTTTTAATATGGGACAGAAGTTAAAGGACAATCCTCTTGATAATTTAAAGTGTTTGGAAGTTTACTTTGACCTATTGACTTTAATTATATTTAAATTACTCTAGACTTACATAGTAGTTTCTTTCACTCACACAATCTTGGCTTTCAAAACTGAATGATTTTTGAAAATTATTTTGTAGTCATAAAAATAGTTAAAAATGCAGTCTTTATAAAAATACATTTTATTCACCCTGAAAACAATATGTTTTTAAAATTGAGCCAAGTAAAAACATATAATACTTCTTAAAAACACATTATGAGCCTTGCATTTAATAGAAATCATAATACATTATAACCAACCATTTCTACATAAGATGAAACAAAATAGCAACTCTTGAGTGTATAGAACCACTTCCTTGGGTTGCTACCAACTCTAAGTAAAAAGAGCATTTCATTCTTAATAAGAGTCATGTTTGCTTAAGAGGAAAGCATACTTTTTTCCAGTGCTGTGAAAATTAGAAAAAAATACAGAGATTAGTTTATTTTAGAGATGAGAATATAGTAACTTGTAGAAGGTGATCCTCGATGAAATCTGATTTTTATCACATTGAGAAAATGACTGCTTGCTCAGTGTGAACTACAGGAGGACAGCTGTAAGCTTTTGCAAGTTATTTGCACTACCATAATCTTCTTGGCTGATCTTCAAAGAGGTTTTCTAGCAGAGTTCAAACTTTAAAGCATGAAATTATCCCTACAACCCAATTAAAGGTTGAATCTGCATACTAAATCCCAGGTAGAAATTAATCACAGAGTTGGTGATCACTTAAGGATTGAATGGCAGCTGTAGGTTTTTCAGTAGCTTTTCAGGACTATCTATAGAGAAGAATGCAAATATGTCTTCACATTATCCTTTATTTTATAGATTCCGGATACTTCTAAATTATTACCATGACTTCCTCTTTTATGGATTTTAGCTTTGGCAAACTGATGCTTAGTTTTATCCTTGAGTCAAATATCTACCAAGTTTTGTGTTAGTGACAATGCCTGATACTATAGGTAAAACACAAATCAAATTGGCTTTACTGGAGACATTTCTTGACACATATAACTGGTACTCCAGAAGTAGGCCTGGTTTTAGGGTTAATTGGTTCTTCAGTTCAAATATCAAAAGATTCCAGATTCTTTTTGTCTTTTGATCTGCTTACCTGCAGAATTGGTTTTATCCTAAGATTGAGTGTACTTATGGTTATTGCTGCCGGAAACATTATACTCATTCTTGGTGTTCAGTGGGAAGAAGTGCATGGCTTCCCAATGTCATCTCTTGAGAATTAGGGAAATTGTTTCCAGGAGTCTGCAAGAAACTTTGTCTCATCTCTCTTTGGCCATAATTGCGAATTGGGACACATGCTCATTCCTAAATGAATCAATGACAGGTGCAGTGGTTGGGAGACACATTTCTCTTTAAACCAAACAAGTTCATTTCTTGAGATTACACTAATTTTTCAAACACCATCTCAACTATTCAGAGGGTGATGTTCAGATGGATATGGTGGGACTTGTCTCACCACTTCTGGCCCTTTAGTCTCAACATCCATACACAGCACCTTTAGTATACAACTTGAAGAATGTTCATTTGTACACAGTGTTCTCACCTAGCCTTTTTGAGGCAATGATAAGGGCCCTTTGGTCTTTAAATAGTCGAACTTTATTTTACTTTTAAATCTATTCTGATAGTTTTGAGTTCAAACCATATGGATTTATAGCCATTACAGCTTATTAAGGAATGTTTTGAAGTTTGCCTTAGATTTTATTTCCATATTTTCAATTATTTTTAATATGTACCTACTTTCAATTGATGTAATGCTCATCACCACTGATCATTTAGGACCCCGAGTTTCTTATTCTGGGTATAAAAAAACAGAAAATGAATCTACATCCTTCTTACATTTTAAAGATGAAATTATTTGTCATTTTATCACAAAAATTTAAAGCACCACACTTTCATTTTTCTCAAGGGTTAAAGAAGTACAGACCTGATCACACAATTTATGTTCATTTTTCCCTGAACATCCACTATATATAGCATTTACATATATGTGGCACTATGCATAGCTTTTTAAAGGCTATCTTAGTATTGGAATTACAGTATAATCTACACATTCTGATAATAAATATAATTTCCATTATCCAGACTTCTCAGGGATTCCATTAATTAAATATGCACATACAGACATCACCATAGTTTGAGAAGCAGCTATATTTAAGGAGAGCAATTTTTTTCAAAATTAAGTTTTGAGAATGAGGAAAAGAGGCCCTCCATTTAGGGATAAATACTAGAGTTTTCTGGTAGCAGCAAGCAGCAACCAGTAGTTCAAATGTCTCAGTTAGGAAAAGAACATAGCTGTAGTGCACAGATGTCAGATGTATGGTAACTTTCATATTAGGCAGCCAAGACTACTGGTTCATTTTAGAGCATGTTCCCACAATATAAAATTTTGATATGTATTATATTTATATTTATTGCATTACTAAACATCCTGAAGATAAACATGGTTACGGTTATAATATATTAGATCTAAACAGAAATATTAATATCATATCATCAAATGTGAAAATATAAAATATAAAATTTTCACAAATAAAATACCCTGGCATTTTAATCTTCATAAACATAGCACAATTACATTTAAATCAAGGCTTTAAAATTGTATTACTTTGTAAGTTTAAAGTTAATTATTTCTTTTATATTGTACACATTATGATATTTTTTAAAATCTCTTCAAAATCTTGAACAACTTTTTAAAAAAAATCAATGAGTTGGGCAATTTTGTACCACGTACCTAGTGCCAAAATATTCTAATTCTATATCTGAAAATTTATCTTTTAATTTGGGTAAGTTATTGACTATATTATTTAAGAATGAGCATAATCATTGATGAATCTTTTTCATAAGTGCAATTGTACATAATGGAAAACATTCAAATGCAGTTAACCATTTTACTTAAATAAAACACACATAGGAAAACATAGATACACTTTTAAAGCGTCACTTCTTGAGGAAGTTTAGTCTTTTATTGTTTGGGCAAATCAAGTCATGTTATAATGATGTAGATTTAAACCTGCTTAGACACAGAAGCCTGTATTTTGGTACTAAGTGGTTTAAGTCTAATACTTAAATTATATTCTCAGTGCTATTTCTAACATGCTTCTTATTGTGGGTTATTTCTCTTCTTTTTAAAAACAAATTAGCCATGAGTTATAATTATGTCTCTTAGTGTAATTAATGTAAATACGGTGTGTGAAAGAATCTAAGAGGCATGCCAGAAATTGCCTTCAAAATACTCAGGGTATAAAATTCCATAGTGATTTCTGCAGCACGCCTCTTCTTCTTGAAGGCCTAATTGTGTTCATATTATTGTAATACTTTTCGTTCACATTTCAGGACTAGTTTCCAAATTTAAGATTGAAATTCCTATATCTCTCAAATTAATCTGTAATGTTTATACATGTCAAAGTATGGCTTCAAAATTCAAGGAGTAAGGCTTTTTACTCTCAGGTAAGTCTTCTTAAGGATTATGGAATTGTGTTCAATAATTAGAGTTTAGTGAGGTTTCAGAATTAATTTGCCATTCTATCATTTTTTACTACTGAAAGTTTTTTTTTTTTTTTTTTGAGACGGAGTCTTGCTCTGTCATCCACGCTGGAGTGCAGTGGTGCGATCTCGGCTCACTGCAACCTCCACTTCCCAGGTTTAAGTGATTCTCCAGTCTCAGCCTCCCAAGTAGCTGGGACTATAGGCGCCCACCACCACGGCCATCTAACTTTTTTGTATTTTTAGTAGAGACGGGGTTTTGCCATTTTGGTCAGACTGGTCTCGAACTCCTGACCTCAGGTGATCCACCGCCTCAGCCTCCCAAAGTGCTGGGATTACAGGCTTAAGCACCCGGCCTATTTCAAGTATTTTTTAAGGTTGACGGTAAAATTTTTTCAACTATATCACACACACACACACACACACACACACACACACACACAATGGTTGTACCAAACCCAACTCTTTCTTTGGACCTTAAGGGAAATACACAAAATTACTTTGAAGATTAATTTCAGTATGTTCAGCACTCAAGATTAGTTGTAAATCAACCAAATGTTTATATTCCTTCATTCATTATAAAAATATTTGCTGAACAATCAGTGTATGCCAGACACAGTGCTGGGAATTACTGGTGAACAATACAGATGAAACTCTCTGTACCCTGCACTCATGGAGTCTGTAATCTGGTGAGAGGAATACACATTTAAAAAGAACACTGATGTAATAGCTAAAAGGGAAAATAAAGCAAGAAGGGAGATACAACGTGTGTGTGTGTGTGTGTTGTTATATGTGTGAGACATGTACAACTTTAGACACGGCAGCCAGAGAAGACCTCACTAAGAATGTGACATTTGAGTAAACACCTGAAGAAGTGAGGGAGAGAGGCATGTTTTTATGTATCCTGGAGGCAGGCATGCTTGAAGATTTTTCGGGAAGAGCCAAGTGATCAGGGTTTCTGGGGCAGAGTTAAGAAGATTGTGGTAGGAGATGAAGTTAGAAGGCAACTGAAGGTCAGATTGTGGAAGGCCGTAAACACAATGATAAAGATTTATTCAGCCTAGGAGTGACCTGATATCTGTTAAAAGAACACTTTTGCTTCTTTGTCAAAAACAATCTGAAGGGAAGGAAAGACTGAAACGGAGACAGCAGTGGCAAGGTTATTGCAGTTATCCAAGTGAATGAGGATGGTGGTAAGGGATAAGATAGGAGGAGGGGAGGCACTGAGAAGTATTTCTCATATATTTTGAAAACAGAATTGATGAATCAAATGTGAGAAGTGAAATGCATGTCACAGTTTCTTCTGGGTAATATAGTGTTATAGTTGGAACTGGGGAAGGACAAAAATAAAAATTGATGTTTTAGGATGTAAAAGGAACGCTGGAGTTAGGTTTTAGTAGATACAAATCCTAGTAGCTGTTGTGTCTTTAACTAGCTTTGTGATTTCGAGCAAAATTCTTTCAAGGTCATGATTTATTGGCAAAATGGGAGTGGGTGCTAAAACTGGGCCAAATCACCCTACTGGAAGGGGCAATTAAAACTTTGTAAAGTTTTATTGGAACACAGCCATGCTCGTTTATGTATTGTCTTTGGCCGCTTTTGCACTACAATAGCAGAGTCAAAAAGTTTCACATTGACTGTATAGCTCCCAAAGCCTAAAATATTTGGTGTCTGACCCTTTACAGAAAAGGTTTGCTGACTCTTAGACTACTAATTCAGTGAAGAGAAACCTATAAACATGTGGGATTTTGAGTAGTTTTCTCTATGTAATATTGCAAAAGGCCTATAAAGAATTGTGTATTTTTTATGCAACAAATCAAAATCAGGTCATTAGCAACAGATGGCTAGATTGCAGATTGGAAAATACATGTGGTTCCTTTACCATTAAAAGTGTATCCTAATGACAATGTATTTCTGTATTTACTGGCATTAAGAGATGATTACAGTTTATTTTTGAATTTAAAAATAGGTCTTAAATACACAAACACACATGCACACATGGATTTTCTCAGTTTGTTCTATTAATTATTAATTTATTTACTTATTGCTTCATTCACTTATCATCTATTCACTTATTCATATATTATTTATGTATATGCATAGGCTTAGAAACATAGAATGTTAACAAAGTATAGTTATGGTTGATGTTATTATTTTTGCTTATTTGTATGTTCTTATTTTCTTACAATTCAGGCAATTACATGCACAAATTAAATAAAAGTCTAATGAACATATATTCTATGTACCTGAATCCTCTACTGATCCACAGCCATAAAGAGAAAGTTAAGGCTAAAGGCCAAGATTGATGAGTGGCAGACTATAATGGTGGGTTATCCAGGCATTAATATTAGTTTTATTGATTGCTTTGGCCTGTTTCAGATAGCATGTATGCACATACACTTCATGGGGAAAAGAAACTAAGAGATGAAGACAGAACAGAAAAGGCAGAATTCTTTTTCACAATTTCACCCTAGGTACCTTACAAATAGCACACACAGCTCAGCTGGTCAGAAAGTATGGCTCTCATATTAGAGCCCTTTGCTACCTTTCATCTATTCTCTTATTCTCTATAGTCTTTCATTTATTTATCTCCATGTTCCACGTATAATTTAAATTCAATATGATTTCTTGACCTTGTCTTCATAAAATGGTGAATTATTATTTTCTATTGTGTAATCCCACTAAGAAGGCATCTCTTACCATATATAACAAAACAAACAAACCTCATACAAAAACTTTTCAGAAAACAAAATGAGACTGTTTTCATTGGCATATTGGATTCAGCAATGTGCAATAGTAAATTAATCATCTCTTCCTTCCAATTCAAGTATTTATGTGCCTGAAAACAGTAGGGAAACTCAACTCTCAATTTCCTGTTTAGAAAACTAAACGATGGTGAAGAAAGTTAGAAAGACATTGAAGATGTTATGCAGGGTGATAACTAAGCTAAAAACTTGCAAAAGGAACAATTAAAAAAAAATTTGATTTTTTTGGCTTTAGAAAAAACATGAAATGATAATAATCATCCCTTTAATGATCCTTATTTTATTAAATCAGTTATTGATTGTGATGTTTGATTTCTTATTTCTTTCATTTAATAATTTAATAAATATTCAATAGCAACGTATTATAACAGAGAAAGAATTTAATTCAAGTAAATTTGGCTGAATCTGAGGGAATTTTACTACTACTTGAATCAGTCTCCCTGAAAATTTGGAGGCTGGGATTTTTTAAGGATAATTTGGCAGGTACGGGGCCAGGGAGTAGGGAGGGATGATTGGTTAGGTAGGAGATGAAATCATAGGGAGTCAAAGATGTCCTCTTGCAAAACTGAGTCAGTGCCTGGACGAGGACCACAAAACCAAATGATTCAGTTTATCTAGCTGGGTGATGCCAGCTGATCCATCAAGTATAGGGTCTGAAAAATATTTCAAGCACCAATCTTAGGTTTTAAAATAGCGATATTATTCCTATGAGCAACTGGGAAGGTTTAGAATCTTGTGGCCTCTAGCTACATGACTCCTAAAACATGATTTCTAATCCTGTTGCTAATATGTTAGTCCTACGAAAGCAGTCTGGTACCCAAGAAAACAAGGGTTTGTTTTGGAAGAGGGGTGTTACATCATCTTTATTTCAAAGTTATACTATAAACTAAGTTCCTCCCAAAGTTAGTTTAGCTTACTTCCAGAAATGAACAAAAACAGCTTGGAAGTTAGAAGCAAGAAGGATTTGGTTATGTCAGATCCCTTTCACTGTCATATTTTTCTCACCATTATAATTTTTGCAAAGGCTATTTCACTACCATCATCAGCAAGGTATTGTTATAGGAAAGGGGTCCCAATCCAAACACCATGATCTTGTACAAGAAATAATTCAGGGTGAGTCCGTAAAGTAAAGTGAAAGCAAGTTTATTAAGAAAGAAAGTAAAAGAATAAAAGAATGTCTACTCCATAGATAGAGCAGCCCCAAGGGATATTGGTTGCCTGTTTTTGTAATTATTTCTTGATGATAGGCTAAACAAGGAGGGGAATTATTCATGCCTCCCATTTTTAGATCATATAGTGTAACTTCCTGATGTTGCCATGGCATTTGTAAACTGTCATGGTGCTGGTGGGAGCGTAGCAGGGAGAAAGAGGTCATTCTCATCACTATCTTGGTTTTGGTGGGTTTTAGCCAGCTTTTTTACTGCAATCTATTTTATCAGCGAGGTCTTTATTACCTGTATCTTGTGCTGATATCCTATCTCATTGTGCAACTTAGAATGCCTTAACTGTCTGGGAATGCAGCGCAGTAAGTCTCAGGCTCATTTTACCCAGCTCATATTCAAGATGGAGTTGCTGTGTTTCACATGACTCTGACATGTCCCCCCTTCCTTTTATAAGGGAACCCTTAATCCTAAGGGTTGCAGAGGGATGAAGAACCATCTTTTGTAACTTCTTCAGGCTGAAAAGGGGCGATGATATCCCTGCCTAACTATTAGGGTCTCTTGTGTTCAGGGCAGAAAGAGCTCAGTCAGAAAGCATCAGTATGGCGAGGGCCCTTCATGACTCTTGAGTTCCGAAAAGAGGTGATATCTGGAAGACTAATAAGTGTTCAGTTTAAGAAAACGTTGAGTAAGCTTATCCTCATTCCTGCACAGAATACAACAGCAATATATTCTATAATAGTAAAGCAAAATAAATAGAATTATCCCAACTAAACTAAATAAGAAGGTTTTCTGGAAACTGTGGGACTGTTGGAACTTAGCTAATATGGGGTTACTAGCTGATTTCAATGTGTCCAGAATTAGAATATTGATTCAGATTTTTACATAACCCATCCCTCGTGTTTCTTCTGAGTTGTAGCCAGAGATCACTAGCTGGTTCACAGGAATAAGCAAGGTTAACCTAAATTGCAGAAACAAACTTAAAACTAACTATGATATAAGAATTTAATAACAAGTGCACCATAGTTTTTAAAATGTAAATTCTCTCTCCAGTTTCCCATTTTTACTAAAGAAAATTCATGTAAGATCAATTTCCTTTATTATATTTGGCCTGATTATTTGTATAAAGTGCAGAAAGAATAATTATTTTTCACATAGGCTTTTTTGTAAATTGGCTTTGATGGAAGTCCATTCCATTGAAGGAATCTCAGGTAAGACTTCTTTAAAGCTGAGCCCAGCCATAGGTTTGTACCTTCAAATACCTATGAGTTGAGTAAATTCCTTTCTTTTTGGGGTCCCAAGATAACTTGGGGTTCCTTGATCTGACAGAAAGTGACGTTCTTTACTAACCACAGGTCAGGGACCTTGTACAGGGACTGCATAGGCAAGGTATGAGACAAGTTTCCCAAAAGAATTTTTTGGCTTTACAAGTCGACTTTGATTCCTTAAAGGAAAGCACACCATTCCAGTCAAAGCCTTGGTTAAATAACCAATTTCTCTAGTTGTGTCCTGTTGCAAAAGAAAACAGATTCTTATTGTACTTATGCAAATAACTATATTGCCATAAGTTAAGAATACTCACAAATGGTTTCCAATTTCTGGAGAAATAAGGTAGAGAGAAACAAATATGCTCCAAATTCTGTTCACAGCAGTATACTGTACTCAATAGTTAAAGGCTATAAATAGCTCAAAAGAAACGTTTTCTTGACTCTGGAAAACAAAACAAAGGAATAGCAACGTTTTCAGCAAAAAGTTTAAAAGGTTACTTTATACTTTTAATTGGTTCAGTTAATTTAGTTAACTCCTATTTGATATTCATGAACATTTCAGTTCTCCATGAGAGTCCTGAAAGTTTCTTCCTCTATTCTAATGTCACAATTTCCAAAGTTATCAAAAATTTGCATTTACAAACAGCGGTTAGAGTTCTATAATTGATTATAAACCACAATCTAAAGAGGATTAAAACAAGGTAACAATTGTTTGTGGGTAACAAAACGTCTTAGGACAGCCAAAGTCAAAAACACAATTGACAAAGAAATCTGGTTATCTCTGTGGCATACAATGATTTTTTGTAACAATTGAAGTTATTAGTGATAATGTACACCAACTCATGTCAGAATTATAGGAGTTTCCAATAATTTTGGAATATATACCAATAACACATTTATACAAATACAGCCCAAAGAAAACCAAACATCATTTCATATTTGACAGTGCTTCTTGTATGATTTTAATATCCCAAATAAGTCAAATGTCACTTTTATATTACTGTACCATTGATGTCAAACCCAATTATTAATGAAACCTTATAGACATATTTAATCTTAACAAAAATTGTAAACAATTAAGATTCTCATAAACCTTTTATAATTGTTTACAATTTTTGTTAAACAACAGATCATAAGCAGGTTTTTCCTCTAATAAAAACCTGTAATGTTTTTATTCCAATGTTCAGTTTACAGAAAAACTGAATAATACTGCTTTACCTTTAGCCAATATGTTCACACATAGAATTATTTTTTACAATTAATTTTGCACAAACCTCCTACAACCGTTCAAACTTTCAGCTTTATTCTATTTAACTTAAAACAATCCTTTAACCCTTAAATCTTAGGCAAGAAATCCACATTCCCATGCCTTCTTATCATCTTCTACCAAAAACACATTTCACTTTCTTTATATACCTTATATGTACAACAGTTTCTTCAGTAGTCTCAAATACATGTTACAATGTAAGCTCTTAGCAACTTTTACTTTTGGGGAAAACCTTAGAAAATTCGGGATTTTAATCATATACTAGGTGTGGAGCCTTGCCTAGGACACACCTTTCAGAAGAGCAGATATGGCTGACTCCAGCATAGCTAGAGGGTGTGGCTAACTCCATATGTCCCCAGGCCTTATCTAGAATCTAATGTCTCCAAGGTAGTTAAATTGAACAATTTTCAAAAGTCAAAGAAGCAGTTTATGACCTTAAAGTGTGTAGTAAACTTAATATTTGACCTGTCTAATTTAGACCAAATGACTTTACTTTACTAACAATCTCTAAAACTGTTTTTATTTCCCAAAGACTACTTAACTCACACTAACTAAAAGTCATTCCATTTTTTACTTTTCTGACAAAATATTTGATTTGACTGTATATTATTATTAAACCAATTAAAGCTCTTTTATATTACACACACATAATACATATAAATACATAGATAGAAGATAAAGGACTAATTCATTCCCTAAGTCAGGAATTGGACCCTAAACCCAGGCTACCATTGTGAAAAGAGAAAGCATGGTCATGGCTACAAGGTCAAGCTCCCAAGGACATGACTGACCAGAGGGAAACCTCATCCAGTTCACACACACATACATACACACACACACACAAAGAGAGAGAGAGAGACAGAGAGACAGGGAGACCAGAAGACTGGTAAGAAATTCTTACCCTTTGCTGGCATGTCAGACTTCTGGGTTCCGTTTCCCTGAGTGGCCCTAGTGACCTGGCTCCTTGCACCACAGCTCTGGGGGCCAAGCCACAACACAAAGGAAAATTATATCTTTCCATTCTGGCCAGAGTAAAATACATGTGAAAAAACATAGATATTAGCCACTCTGCTTAGCACCCAATTGCAAACTGCCAACTCAAACTTCCCCCCATCATCATTAATCCAACCTCTGAACAACCTCCCTTTCAACATGTGGTCTCTGGGCAAGATGGTCGCCCTGAGTAATAAAAAATATAAAAAACGGAAAGGAGAAAGAGAAAATCATTGCCTGTGGCAGGGTGAGGAAGGCAAAATGCTCAGGGAGACCAGGAAATGACCCAATCATTTTGCAGCGACACTGAAATGTCCAGGCAGCTGTTGTTGTGAAAAGATTTTTCTCAAGCAGTCCCATTGGCTGTCAAGTTTCCCCTTTTGGGGGAGGAAAAAGCTCCCCATGTCCCATTATCCCATATATGCCTAATCCTGACACCCATTACCATCAGCAAAGAGTGCAAGGCAGCTTAATCCAAAGAGAATAGCAGTTAACATCTTGTGGTGCCAACCCCTTTCTTAGCCAAGAGGCACTTTACTGAGAAGGGTCTCTAACTCCCTAAACCTTTGAAGGGACTCTAGTCCTCCTAAGTTAGGCCTCTAACCCAAGGTCAGTCAAGCGTCCTTGCCTTTTATTGAGAGGAGCCTTTAACTCTTTCTGTCGTAAGAGAGACTCTAACTCCCCTAAGTTGGGCCTCTAATCCAATCCCATCCTTTACCTGGGTATATGCACACCACTTACCCAAAGTCATCCAATCAGTGCTGCAGTCTATTTCTTTTGGGTTGAGAGGTCTCCTCAGTATTGTCCCTTCAGCGTTTGCCAGAAAGATATTACTGGACCCCATCACTTACCCAAAGTTAGCTTTTGGGTCAGGGGTTTCTACATTGTAGTCGCTTCATGGTTGCCAAAAAGATGTTACAGGAAAGGGGTCCCAGTGCAGACCCCAAGAGAGGGTTCTTGTGTAGCAGGACGAACTGCAGACAAAACTCATCAGACACTGAAATCAAGAAGGAAGGGGTTTATTCGGCCAGGGGCATCAGCAAGACTTCTGTCTCAAGAGCCGAGCCCCCGAAGTGAGCAATTCCTGTCCCTTTTAAGGGCTTACAACTCTAAGGGGATGCATGTGAGAGGGTCATGATTGATTGAACAATCAGGGGGTACATGACTGGGGGCTTCATACACCAATAATGAGGTCAGAACAAAACAAGATAGGGATTTTCACAGTGCATTTCTATACAATGTCTGTAATCTATAGATAACAGAACCAATTAGGTCAGGGGTCAATCTTTAACTACCACGCCCAGGGTGCGGCACCAGGCTGTCTGCCGGTGGATTTCATTTCTGCCTTTTAGTTTTTACTTCTTCTTTCTTTGGAGGCAGAAATTGGGCATAAGACAATATGAGAGGTGGTCTCCTCCCTTATTCCCCCCCTTTGAGACTCTCACTCATTTAATTAGTGGGAGTTTCCACTTTCATTTTCACTACCCATGTCTTCTTGCAAGACAGATCAATAGTGATTTATATAGTACATTTGTGCTGAGGCATTTTGGTGAACTAAGGTAGCGATGAAGCTTTTTATCATTCGAAGAAGTACAGGTAGCAAACAAGGGAGCAGTAAGTAGGTTCCTATTACTATTATAACTTTTATTATAAGAGTTATAAACCCTCCTAGTGGTGGGAGCCGTTTTCTAAACATGGCCCTAGAATCAAATCTATGCCACACTTGCATGGGCACATGTGCCAGTTTTGTCATATCTCTAACCATGTCTTTAACTACTTGCCCTTGATTATCTATGTGTAAGCAGCAATTAGTAAGGTTAGATTTCCTACAGATCTCTCCTTCAGCTGCTATCAAGTAGTCGAGAGCTAATCTATTTTGATAGAGAGCATTTCTCATCTAAGTTTCTTGCAGGGCCAGAATAGTGAAGGCTCTGCCAGTTTTATTAGTGACTATTTTTAAGACAACTTGTAACCGTATGATTCGGTTGATCATGTAAATGAGGGTCCAGTAAACCCATGAGCCATCTTGTGCCTAAGTAGCAGGCCTATAACATTGTATGATTTTCTCAGGGGGCCATTTACCATTTTTTCAATTTCTTATAGCTATACTTCTCTTTTCACAGGAAGCATAGACAGGGAAGCCCAGGAGTTCACCTGTTTTTATGGGCAGTAGGAAGAAAGATGGTTTAATAGTGCCAATAATACAACTACCTGCCCACCGGTCAGGTCATTTGGTATAAGCTCTATGCCTACATATCCACTATAATCCAGTGAGGACTGTCCAGTCCTGGTGGGACTCTGGGTGGGTCCACACAGTTTGCAACTTTGGGAATTATTACTGTTTTTATGGTACCACTGTACAGTTTCTGTCTCAGACAACTAAGTCGTACTACGGGGTGAGTGAATTATTTTCTTTCTCTAGCTATGCAATATTGTCCAATAATTGAGGCTTTTAGGACCCTGAAATTATCAGGGTGATTCTTTTGAGCTGGGAATTCATCAGGATCTGGGTCTGTAGGTACTAATTCTCGGGCTTCCTATGACCATTGATCTCTTATTACAGTTCCTCCACATACACAACATGAAGTGACGTTAAGAGACTGTGCTACATACTTGACTAATTGCAAAAACAAATTTCTTGTTTTTCCTGGAATTTCTGGTATTGGCACATTTAGTTCATCATAGAAAGTTTGAAACACTGGCTCAGGAGAGCGTTTGTAAACTTCTCCTCGAAGCAAGATATTTACTTGAGGATCCAGTCTGGCCCCGTCAATTCCTAAGGTCACACGCTCCTCTTTTTTTTTTAAGCAAGGATCAAAAGGATTGGTTATTACTAGCTCTAAGGGGTTACATTGTCCCTTAGTATAGGAAGGGCCATTTTTTTCCTTTCTGAAGCTGAACTGGATCCTTTTCATCTTTTTTTTTTTTTTTTTATTCAAGTGCCCTAAATGACACAAGACCAGTATTTACATGTATTTTCACACAGTCTTAATTTATGACAGATGTATTTATTTTCTGCCATACAGCCTCTTTTCTAATTAAGAGAATCACACCTTATTCCTAACTTATTACTATTAATGACAGCCCAGGCATCAAATTTTAAGGTGACTTGTTGGGGCACCCTTTTTGTTTTGTTTTGGCTAACAGCTTACTTATATTGTTTATGAGCTCCCACCAGTCCTCAGTCCTTAATCTTATTTTAAGAACTGTGGTCATGGGAGGATCAGATGGCTCATAACACACATCAGGTTGGTCATTTCCTGGGCTACATACCTTGTATAGAGTAACATTATACAAACAAACTCTTTTTAGAGTTCCAGTACACTTATAATAACAGTAAAATAATAGGACCATAGTAACCTTTTGTCCTACCTCAGTGACTTGATGTATACACTGGGAACAGCCCTCAGTCTGAGGAAGGTCAGTTGAAGTCCTTACTGTACAAGTCCAAATTTTAAGGAAAATGGGCCCCTGATGACTTTCCTCATGCTTCAGCCATGCATGGACCAGTCAGCTTCCGGGTGTGACTGGAGCAGGGCTTGTCATCTTCTTCAGAGTCACTTTGCAAGGTTTGGCGAAGCTGCTTCCGTTCACATACTGCTTACAGTCTACTAATGTTTAAGGATGGTCTCGGAGGTTGGGCCTGCTAGAATAAACTGAGTCAAACACATCTACACAATTATGTTCAACTGGGCTCTCTGATACCGGGAGCAACGTGGTAGGGTTTAGGGTTTTCCAAACTTCGATGGTTATGTGGGATTTTCACATAGCAAGCTTTGGCATTTGGTTAATCTAGCATTTGTTAACCAATGATGTCATTTGGTATTTATTAAAGTTACCACAGCATGGGCAGCCTTTATATTCAGGTTTTGCCTAAGGGTTAGTTTATCTGCTTCTTGTGCTAACAGGGCCTTTGCTGCTAGGGCCCTTATACCTGGGGACCACCCTTTGGAAACTCTGTCTGGTTGTTTTAAGAGATAGGCCACTGGCCTTGGCCAGGCCCCACAGTCTGGGTTAAAACTCCAACTGCCAATTTTTATCTTTCTGACACATAGAGTGTAAAGAGTTTTGTCAGGTCAGGTTGCTCAGGGCTTGGGCCGACATGAGTTTTTCTTTTATCTCATGAAAAGCTCATTGCTGTTGGTTGTAATAGATGTAGTTTATCTAATCTACATTTTTATTAACCATCACCTACTAAAATATTGACTCAAATCCTGCAGCTATTTGATTTCAAGCTTTAAATTGATCTGGTATTCCTTGTGGGACTCCAATTGCGTCTAAATAGACTTGAGAATCGAAAGACCCATAAGGGGTTTCTCTCGCTTTATGATGTCTTATTATTATTTTTTCCTTCTGGTTGATGAAATGCCAGAGTGAAATGGATAGCCAATTGGACTAAAGTACAAGTGCCACTCCAGTTATTCAGCAGAGTGCCCAGTAAAGGCCCACCACAATACCACCACACATCTGCTCAGGGATGAACAAGGGCTGACTGATTGATAAGGTCTTGAAAATTCTTAAGCTCACTGCATCCTTTCAGGTCTCCAAGGAATGCTAAATTTCCTCCCTGCCATGAGAGACACGAAGTGAACTTAGTTTTGGGAGACGGAAGCTGGTTGGCCCTCGGGGGCTGACCTGCAGGGACTTTGGGATATAGTAGAGAGAGCTTGGCATGACTTATTACTCAGGCTGTAGAATCCTGGAAAAGAGCTATCATGCAGCCTATGCCTGGTCGACTGGAGGACCACCTTAGTGGAATGGGGATAATCTGGGCCTCTGGCCTGCCATGTGCACAGGCATAACAATTGCTTTTGTTTAATGAGTAGATGGAATATTTTATCCATTTTAACAAGGCATTTGCATCTTAGTATCCTGTCTTAATTACTAAAGTTTGTTTTAAGTCTTTAACTTCTATAATCCTCTAGTAAAATGAATGTTTGGTTTTAGGGAAATTACAAAAACCAGTTGAGGTAGTCCATCCTTGCTGTTTAGTGGTCCACAGAATGTTGGACCAACTATGGCATGAAAGCTCTACATCGGGAGACAACACTCCTGGTTGGCACTGGGGTCTTTATCGAAATCTCCCCGGATTAAATGGTCCTAGTTTACTAATGCCTTGTTTGAGGAGAGTCAGGAGGGACAGAAGTACTTTTTTGAAGTAGAAAGCTGTCTTTGACTTGGCAAGTCCTCACAGGGTGTAACAAAGCAAGCATTAAATGCAATAGTTTGAGGCAAAATTGACTTGGTTATATTAATTACTAGATGGTCAGCAATAGAACGAGGAAAGAAGAAAGAGTAATAGAATAGATTAAAAGAGTTAAATTTTTCGTAGCTTTAGTTGGGTAGGGTTTTCCCCTGGGACTATGGCCCATGACTCTGGAGGGGGTGGCGCTTTTTTTTTATTTTTTATTTTTGAGACAGAATCGCTCTGTTGCCCAAACTGGAGTGCAGTGGCAGAGTCTTGGCTCACTGCAAGCTCCGGGGGTGGCGCTTTCTTGACTCGGGTGTGATGAGTCCGTTATTTATTTGCTGTACAAACAGCAGGTTTGGTGGTGGTTAGCAACACAAAGTAGGGTCCTTCCCAGGCTGGCTTGAGTTTTTCTTCTTTCCACCTTTCGATGAGAATGTGATCTTCAGGCTGGTGCTGGTTTGCCGGATCTTGGAGGGGTGCATGATGTAAAAAACTTTTTGTATTTTTTTTTTTTTTTTTTTTGGTGGGGGGGAGAAAGGAAAGTGGAAGATAAACAAAATATATAATTTTTAAGAAATTGACCTTTTGTCATAAATGTGGGGACCTTGGCAGTGGACTTTATAGTCCTTAGTGCCTTTTTACTGAGAAATTTCCTTTAGCACCTATTTTTATTAGTTTTTAAACCAAAGAAAGCCAAATACCATTTTACATTTAACAATGCTTCTCATATGATTTTTATACCAGATAAGCTAAATTTTATCTTTATATTAGTGTGTTATTGATGTTAAACATAATTTTAATAAAACCTTGTAAACATATTTATTTAATTTTTAATGTTTGATCATAAAGTAAGATTTTATAGACTCTTTTTAACCTTGTATAATTTTTGCTAAAGAGCAGGTTGGTGCTTTAAGAAAAACCTGTTAAGCTTTTACTTTAATGTCCAGTTCACAGAAAAACTGGATGATACTTCTTTAACTTTAGCTAATATGTTTACACACAGAATGTTCTTTACAATTAACGTTTTAAACCTTGCTTAAACCTTCAAAACAGTGATTTTTAACTTTTTAATGTAGGTAAAAGTGTACATTCTTATGCCTCCTTATAATCCTTTTACCAAAGGTATATTTTGCTTTTCTTATGCACCTTGCATATAAACTTTTCTTTCCCCCCTCAATAGTTTTACATTCAGGAGGCCTAGTTACTTTTAAATTGTACAACATTTTTTGCATACATTCTTTTTTAAACACTTTTTTTTTTTTTTTTTTTTTTTTGAGACAGAGTCTCCCTCTGTCACCCAGGCTAGAGTGCAGTGGCGCAATCTCGGCTCACTGCAAGCTCCGCCTCCCAGGTTCAGACCATTCGCCTGCCTCAGCCTCCTGAGTAGCTGGGACTACAGGTGCCTGCCACCATGTCCGGCTAAGTTTTTCTATTTTTAGTAGAGATGGAGTTTCACAATGTTAGCCAGGATGGTCTTGATCTCCTGACCTCGTGATCCATCTGCCTCGGCCTCCCAAAGTGCTGGGATTACAGGTGAGAGCCACTGTGCCTGGCTTAACACACTTTTTTTTATAACCCTTTTTGTTTCTTTCACGACTTTTACAGGCAATTTTTTTGTGACATGCCTTAACTTTCTGACTTATTACAAACATTTCTTTCTTTAAACATCCAGTTAATTTATTTCAGGACAAGAATTTACCATATAACACTCTTTTCATATAAATTCCACCCCGCCCCCTTTTTTTTCATTTTTTTTTTTTTTTTTCAAAGATGATAACTAATCTTTTCCAAAGCAAACCTTTTTTTATGTCTATGGACTAGATTGTCTAAGACCACAAAAATAGAATTACTATAATACATGTTACACCATTAACTTTTAGCAAACTTTACTTTTGTTGAAAACCTTGTAAGTTTGGGATTTTAATTATCCTTTGCTATTAATAAGACCTTGTTTTGTCCAAATTAGAATTGGTGTGATGGCTTGTAAAGGAATAGGGTACACTTTCTTTTCCCCTTAACTACTTGTATAGCTCTCTCTTTCTTTCTTTCTCTCTTTGACTTTGTATCTCTCTGACTTTCCTTTTGCCTCTGTTTCTTCCTCTCTCTGTCTGCCTCTGTCTTTCTCTCTCTCTCTCTGCTTGACTCCCTCTTTGTCTCTTCCTCTCCATCTCTTCCTCTCTGTCTCTCTCTTTGCCTCTTTTCCTCTCTGTCTCTTTTCTTTCTCTCTCTCTGCTGGTCTTTCCTTGCCTCTGCCAGCCACTTATGCTGCTGTTCTCTCAACCACTGTGTGTTGGGGGTGGAGGATCTAAGACAAGCTGGTCTGGGTTCCCTGGCTTACAGGTTACCTTGTGCCATACCTTTGAAACAAGGGACCTGCCAAGACTTCCTTCTAAAGGCCAACCTACCTCTAATGCTGGCCAGTCTATCTTACACAAACTTTTAAGTTGTCCTGGTGTCATAGTACTCCATAGTCTCCCTTAAATCCTTTTATTGAAAATTTTCAACATAGTTCCTAGTGGGGTGGGCTTACTTTGTGCCTCACCTATGTTTCCTCTAGACAAAACACCACGCTCACACCACACGCACACCACAAAACAAAGACTGGATAAAAAGGGCACACACACACTTTTGTAGTTTACACCAAACCAAAATCAGAGTATCCAGAAATCCAAGCCAGGTCAAAACCAAAACCAAAGTATCAAGCAATCCAAGTCAAGCCAAAAACGAAAATCAAAGTGCCAGTACAGGCACACCGTGGGTGATCAGACCACGCTTCCACTCAGATGGAGTAGGCAAGTTCCCAAGACCAATCCTGTCAAGCAATTCAAACCAAGTCAAAACCAAAAACAAAGTGTCGATAAAGGCACGCTGTGGGTGATCAGGCCACGCTTTCACTCAAATGAAGTGGGCAAGTTCCCAAGACCAGTCCTGTCAAGCAATTCAAACCAAATCAAAACCAAAACCAAAGTGCTGATAAAGGCACGCCATGGGTGATCAAGCCACGCTTCCACTCAAACGGAGTGGGCAAGTTCAAAGACTAATCTTACCAAGTTTTAGATGTCCAGACTCCAAGTGCCCATTCCTTCCCGGTGTTCAGCCATTGTGTTGATCCTCCACGGGGGCCTGCCACACACTGCTCTGGCGAGGCGTCCCACCGGGGCGAATGCCTGCCCGGAAACGATCTCAGGATCCAGGTTGCTCAGGCTGGTCAGAGTCCCTGCAGGTATGTTCCACAGGGCAGGTTTAAGCCACCTAAGGAGCTGCCTCGACCATCCACCATTCACTTCGTTTCCCGGTCAGGGAACAAAGAAACGTAGCAGGACAAGCCGCAGACAAAACTCCTCAGACACCGAAATCAAGAAGAAAGGGGTTTATTCGGCCAGGGGCATCATCGGCAAGACTTCTATCTCAAGAGCCGAGCTCCCCGAGTGAGCAATTCCTGTCCCTTTTAAGGGCTCACAACTCTAAGGGGGTGCACGTGAGAGGGTCGTGATTGATTGAGTAAGCAGAGGGTACGTGACTGGGGGCTGCATGCACCGATAATTAGGTCAGAACAAAACAAGATAGGGATTTTCACAGTGCATTTCTATACAATGTCTGTAATCTATAAATAACAGAACCAATTAGGTCAGGGGTCAATCTTTAACTACCAGGCCCAGGGTGTGGTGCTGGGCTGTTCTGCCTGTGGATTTCATTTCTGCCTTTTAGTTTTTACTTCTTCTTTCTTTGGAGGCAGAAATTGGGCATAAGACAATATGAGGGGTGGTCTCCCTTACTTGGATTTCACACAAGAAATAATTCAGGGTGAGTCCATAGAGTAAAGTGAAAGCAAATTTATTAAGAAAGTAAAGGTATAAAACAATGTCTACTCCATAGACAGAGCAGACCCAAAGGCTGCTGGTTGCCCATTTTTATCATTATTTCTTGATGATATACTAAACAAAGGGTGGATTATTCATGCCTCCCCTTTTCAGACCATACAGGGTAACTTCCTGATGTTGGCATGGCGTTTGTAAACTGTCATTCTGCTGGTGGGATACTAGCAGTGAGGATGAGCAGAGGTCACTCTCATCACCTTGGTTTTGGTGGGTTTTAGTCAGCTTGTTTACTGCAATCTATTTTATCAGTAAGGTTTTTATGACCTGTATCTTGGGTTGACCTCTTATCTCCTTCTGTGACTTAGAATGAATGCCTTAACCATCTGGGAAGGCAGCCCAGTAGGTCTCAGCCTCATTTTTCCCAGCTCCTATTTAAGATAAAGTTGCTCTGGTTCACTTGCCTCTGACAGTATTCACTACTATTATCAGCTTTTATTTAGCACCAAGTCATTGCAAGGCAGAGGGGCTGGAGGTCTTGAATTTGGAGAAATATAAGTCCTAGGCACATTTTTAAAAGTGGCTTGGCTAATTTTTCTGTGTTACCCATGCTTTCTATATTTATGCTTTCATTGATAGAAAGACATTTGATCTAGATTCAAGATCATTGTCCCATATAAAAATGATACATTTTTATTCCAGAGATTTGTTTTTTTTTTTAGGATGCGTTGGCAGTTACAATTTCTACTTTCCACTTTCTTTGTAAATTGAATGAAACCAGTAGATGATGCAGTTGATCCATTTTTTTCCCTAAAAGACCTTGAATGAACCATACTTGCTACGTTTCATTTTATGCTCATTAATTTTTGCTTATTTAGAGGTTAATGTTGATGTGTTAAGTTTGAGAGTGCTCTCTGTAAATGGCCTTTATAGATAGCTTCACATGCAAATATGGGCTCTGTATGTATTCTGTTTTACATCTTTTTATATGCAAATGTTTGCCTCCACTTTTGTTAGTTTCTGAGTTCCTGCTCTTCTTAAAATGATTTTTTTCTGTATCACATAAACTTATTAATTTACTTAGATTCCAGAATTTTCTTTAAAAATGTTGTGACAGTATATTGAAGACACTAAGGATATACACACTAGCCTTTTCAGTGTGAAGTATGTACTTTTTCCTTCTCCTTAAATTTTCTCTTATTGCTTATCTTATCAGGAGAAATGGGATTCCAACCAGTCTGTGAAAATCCATATTAGCTAAAATAGTTTTATGTTCAACAACCCTCTATTTTGTTTACTTGTTTGATGTTGAAAATTGTATTCATTCATTCCATCTTTATCATGGTAATTGAGTTTGTATTTACTCCTCAATAATTTGATTTTTATTAATCAGTGTTTTTTTTTTTTTTTTTTTTTTTCTCCATAATCAGCTAACAGACTTTTACTCTCTGCTAGCTTCTGGCTGTTGTGTTTTGGACATGCATTTGGATGCCAGGCCAATTATTTTTCTCTTGATGGTATTTTTTCCATATGTTTGGAAACTTGTAAGATTTCTCATTTTAGGTTGAGCATTTTTATCCCTAGGTTTTACTCTCAGTGTATCCTGGAAGTCAGTGAAACTTTAAACTGTGGATTGAGGTCTTCAGCTCAAATAAATATTCTTCCGTATTTGCTCAATTATTCCTCCATTTGTTCATTTTACTTCTGCAATTCCTATTACTCGCTTTAGCTCTGTTGGATCTTTGTTCCACATTTCTTACATTTTTTTGGTCATTACTTCAATTTATATTTTGTCCTTTTCTTTTTGGTATTTATGTTATTTGATTTTCCATGCCATTCATTTAGATTTCAGTGGTAATTACTCTTTCATCTTGTCTGGTTTGTTTAGAATATCATGTTTAATTATTTTTTTTAAATCTATAGAATGATTATTTTATCCTGCTTTTGAATCACTATTTTTTTCCCATATTTTCCACTTCCACTTGCCTCTCTCAGCTGCTCTATTTTCGCTTCTTTTTTTTTTTCCTATGGCAGCCGATTAAGTTATTGCATTTCAGCTCCCAAACTGTACCCATCTATACTAGAATTTGTGATGCTGAAACTGCGACTTGGCTAACTTCATTTCAGCGTTGTCAGTTGCTTCTCCTTACGCTTTGCCAATAGGGGATGAGACACACACAAACACACACACACACACACACACACACACACACACACAGAGAGACTGCAAGGCAAGGCAAGAGGAATAAGAAGGTACTTACTATTTAATATTTTAATATTTTCTCTTTTCATCTTATGGGCTTTCTGTTACTTCCTGACAGTCTCTTTTTTTCTGTATCACCCTAGCAATGCTTCTTCATGTTAGTAGCAGATGTGTGCACCCATAACAATGGTTAAATCCTGTTTGCAGTCTTTCCAGCTCTCAAAAGACCAGCTTTATCCTAATACCACAGATATCCCAGCACCAACTAGCTGACATCCCCTCCATAGAAGTCTGGGTACCAGCCCCCATGGCACCCCTTCCTCCAGCTCAGAGACGGCATCGCCAGCCAAGCTGAGCCACTTCCTCAAAGGTCTGATGCTCTGTTGAGACATCTTCTCCAAGTTTCCGTATGTCTAAACTCTTTCCCTGGTTCCCTTAGCCTTGGGGGCTAACTTCGCTCTATAGTTGCTACCTCCATGAAAACTCAGAGTTCTCTTTGTGACTTTTCAGTTACCTAAATAACTTTGCTTAATTATTTTGTATCTTGAATTTTCTCTGTTAAAATACTTGTTATGACTTCTGTCTCCTAACTGGACCCTAATTGAAACACTGACTGATCATTCTGCTTGCTGGAGGTTCTTAAATGACTGCTGTTTTCCTTTACTAGCTCACTGGATATGAAAGTTGGTTGTTGGATGATCCTAAATGGCACAAGTCCCAGTGGCAGCTGAATCACTCTCTTGTGGGCTGGCAGTATATGCACAGGAAGTTTGCCAGTGCCATGGCCAGGTGCTTCTCCCCAGACACCTGAGATTTTCTCATCCCAAAAGACAGAAAAGATTGGACTTTTCCCCAGGATGTTCTGCTTTCTGCTATTTGTCTAGGATCCCTCAAAAACTGGTCTCTGGGCTCTCAACCCGTCTATAGAAAAGAAAGCATAATATTAGTTATTAGTATTATCTGGAGAACTTTTCCAAAGTCAGCCTCGTATTTCTCAGCAGTCTATAGGCCCTAGCAGCAATTTGACTTAGGAAGTGGAAATGAATTGGGAAACACATCTGCATTCAGGTGTTCACGTTTCCAAACCCTCTCTCAAAGATTTTTCTTTGCTATAAAATCTATCAATGTATGTTATAAAATCTGTAATAAGATAGATTTTTTAGTTTTTAATATGAACACTTTATGTAATATAAATGTCTTATTTGTAGTTGGGAACTTACCTTTCAATAAAGTAGAAGGGCGACTAGAAAAACTAATCTAGACTACAGAAGATTTTCTCTTACTTACGTGTTTTTAAATACTTCTCCCTTCTCCCAGAGAAGGCTAAAGAAGTACCTGGAAAATTGGAGGGAAAGTAATGGACAAAATCAAAACCTTTGAGGCCCAAATAAATGATGCTTCTAAGTGACTATCATTTGCAGCTGTACCATTGATTTATTTAATAGTATTATACAGAGATTACTTGCATCCATGGCTGTTTTTAGGGAATATATCATTTTTTTTTTTTTCAATGAGGGTGTTGCTATATTGCCCAGGCTGATCTCAAACTCCTGGGTTCAAATGATCCTTTCGCCTCAGCCTCTCGAGTAGCTTAGACTACAGATGTGCATCACTGTGCCCAGTTAGAATTATTATTTTCTTGACACAATATGATTAAAAATATTTGAGGGCAGAGACCAAATCCAACAAGAATTGATATTATAAATGCAGTAGATTATAATTGTTACTATAATCTGAATGTTTGCGTCCCCCAGCACCAATTCTTTGGCTGAAAATCTATCCTGCAAAGTGATGGTACTAGGGATTTGGGAAGTGATCAGATCATGAGGGAATGAGATTAGTACACTTATAAAAGACATTACAGAGGGATCCCAAAGAGATCCCTTGCCCCTTATTTCATGTGAAGTTACAGTAGAAGAAGGCCATCTTTGAGGAAGCAGACTCTCACTTCACAGCAAATCTTCTGGCTCCTTGATTTTGGATTTCTCAGCCTTCAGAACTGTGAGAAGTAAATTTCTATTATTTATAAACCATCCATTATATGATATTGTCTTATAGCAGCCCAAATAGACTAAGACATAAATACTTGCTTGTTTTTATGTAACTGAAAACCTACATTTCAATCATTTAGTTTTTATAATAGATCTGTGAGATAATTACTCATACTCTCATTTTCTGGATTTGGAAATGGAGGCTTATGGAAATTAAGTAGAGATTGACCAAACCTATCCTGCTAATAAATACAGCTATACTCAGTCTGTCAGACTCTAAAACCTGTGCCTTTAATCATTATCCAAGTTGCCCACCTTCAGAATTACTCTTTTTACATTTCTAATCACACTGTTAAATATTCTGAAATTTTACTGAGATTTAAGACTATTTATCTATCAGTTGGAGTATTCCACTGATATTATCATGAGGAATGTAAGTACATTCTTATAAAATCAAAGTGATCTTTTTCAGTACAGGGAGAATATTATGTTTGGTAATATTAGCATTTACTAGTACTATTTATATTGTGTGTGCTGTGTTCTTGTCATTGGCCAAAATTCTTTTCAAATAACAATCCATTAGTGATTATAACAACAAAGTGAGAAAAACATTATTGTCATTGTCTTCACTTTCACAAATGAATTAACTAAGGAACAGAAGATTTTTTTTTAATTCCAAAAGTGCCAGAACTTGTTGATAAAGGCATTAGAATTAAGATTGGAAAGTCTGACTTCTGTGCCCATGCTTTTAACCACTAACTTATATCCCAATGGTATCTTATTTGTTTCTCTAAAATCTTACTCACTTAAATCATTTGGGTCACATGATGTCCACATTTATGGAAGAGTATATTGTCATATAAAAACTTGTTAGTTTTTAATTACCAATTGTTTCCTTTAAAGATCATACATTTTATATCTAGATTTTATCTTCCTTTCTCAAAGGTAATAAATGCTCAGATTAAAGAAAAAAATTCCTAGTATTAATTAGAAGATACAATGATACAATATTTTTCTATATTTCAAATAAACCAGTATATTATAACGTTAAAATAATTTAATAATGGTGTTTACGTTTAGAATACAACATTAAAGACTGGTTTCATTTTTAAAATTATTTTGATACTTTTGGCAAATTATTTTGTAATTGCTTTTGAATAATGCGTAAAGTTTTTCATTTCTGACATAAAATGGCCATTTGCTAGATTATTCTCTTAATTTTGTTGTAATCATTATTTTAGTCCACTGGATTTAGAAACTGAGGCTTATGGAGCATTCCGTAATTTTTCAAAAATTATTCCTCTATATTTTAAAAGAGAAATAATCGGAAAGAGCATTGGTAGGTTAGCTACAATATTTTATCAAAATTAGGCAGAGGAGGTTATGTAGAAAGAAAATCTTAAAATTGATATCCTGGAAATTGCAAGGCAATCATATCCTTGTATTTAAAGAACAACACAGTGAATAATGATGCATTGGGCTGAAATTTCCTTTTTTCCTTATTTGAGTTATTTCTCCAAAAAAAAATCATTTTGAAGAATATAATTAAAGTGAATTGCAGCACAGCAATGGGGACCATTGCACCTTCAACTAGACCTTGCAGGAGTATGTAATACAGATATCTTAGTAAGGCATTATCTTTGTTGTTTAAAATGGAATAAGAAGTAGGTGAAACTAACTTTATATGAAATTATCTTGATGAACATTGAAAATCAATGGGTTTAACATACTCTGCTCTTAAATGTGAATGAAGTAGAGAGGGTCTATTTTCTCCTTCAATGATTATGACTGCTCAATGAGTCATATAATCTACTCATTTGAGGTAGTTTATCAACTTCAATTTCATTTCTTAATTACCCGGAGAAGTACTCAAATGTCATTGCAATCCATCAGTCAGCCAACCTTTATTACGTATCTACTTTTTTAGGTTTGGAGGGAATGGAAAGAAACTTGACATGACTCTTTCCTTCAGAAACTTACAGCCTAATAATCCAATGATATTCATAATTACCATTTGCTTAGAAGTTATTATGTACCAGATACTAAATGTAATATTTGATTTTACTTTTATAACATTCGTATAAAGTTGGTGGCATTAGTTCTACTTTGTGGATGAAAAAACAGACTAAAAACTATCATATCCAAATTCACACATCTAGAAATTGACAGAGCAGGGATGCAAATGCATAATGGCTATATTACCAAGAAGAATGCCCTGGTGTACAAGCAAGGTTAAGATCCTTAACTTTGACTATGATTTCCCACTAGGAAACTAAAAATGAGGTGGAGGTTCTTTCTTTAGAAGTACCTCACAGTGCACTGCTCTTTAAAATGTACATGTTTAACCTGGGGATTTGTTAAAATGAAGACTTTTATTCAATAAGTGCAATTATTTAAATGTTTTGTCCTCTTTGAAATTTATGTTGAAACTAAATCTCTAGTGCAGCAACATTAAGAGGTATGGCCATCAGGAGATAATTGACTTATAAGGGTCCCACCCTCATGAATTAGATTAACTAATTATAAAAACCCTTAATTGACCAGGCACAGCGGCTCATGCCTGTAATCCTAGCACTTTGGGAGTCCTAGGCGGGCAGATCACGAGGTCAGGAGATCAAGACCATCCTGGCTAACACGGTGAAACCCCGTCTCTACTAAAAATACCAAAAAAAAAAAAAAAAAATTAGCCGGGCATGGTGGTGGGTGCCTGTAGTCCCAGCTACTCAGGAGGCTGAGGCAGGAGAATGGCATGAACCTGGGAGGTGGAGCTTGCAGTGAGCCGAGATCATGCCACTGCACTCCAGCCTGGAGGACAGAGGGAGACACTGTCTCAAAACAAAACAAAACAAAACAAAACAAAACACCACCAATGGAGGAAGTTTGCCCCATTTTCCCTCCTTTCTGCTCTTTCTTCCATGTGACACAATGTTTCTACCCTCTGGAGTATGCAACAACAAGTTGCCATTTTGGAAGCTGAGAGCAGCCTTCACTAGACACTCAATCTGCCACATCCTTGATCTTGGACTTCCCAGCCTCCAGAACCATGAAAAAAAAGTTCTATTTTTTATAATGTACTCAGTCTGTGGTATTTTGATATAGCAACACAAACTGACTAAGACAGTAGGTCTGAGTGGAGCCTGAGATTCTGCCTTACCTCTGAGATTCAAATGCACTCTCTAGTGATACCAATGCTTTTAGTCAGCCCACCAGTCTGAGTAATAAGACTTTAGGGGAATTTCAACAAGGAAGAACAAGACACAGAGTGGAAATAATAATCATAAAATTTTATGTTACATGCCAGTTAATTCTGGCAAGCTTAAGACATGATAAATATAATTTCAAATTTTTACATATATTTATTAGAAAATTAAGAAATAACAAAAATTGATCTATAAATTAGAGTCAAGATTACCTTACTTCTGCTTCCAGTTAAGATGGAGTAGCAGGGAGTTGATTTACCCTCCTGCTTGAGGTAACTAAAATACCAGACAACACATATGAAACAATAGTACTTAAGACATTAGATATTATAAGAAGAAGGGCAGTGATCTCTGAGAGTTGGAACACAAATGGCATAAGTCCTATGACTGTCCCAGCTTACTGCCTAGAGAAAGTTTCCAAGCCATAGGATAGAGAGGGAAAAGCCAGTAGAGATAAGCAGGAATTTCCATGTGCCTAGAGTTTATAGGGCAGAATGCCAGACGAGAGAGGACTTGAAGAGAAAACCTCAGAGATCTGCAGAGGGTCCCCCTCAAGTATTCAGTTGAATAGTCACCAACCCATGCATGTGAGAAAACTATCCGAGGCCAAAGAAAGAGCTACCCAAAAGAATTTTCAGGAAAAGTAGCCATAGCTCAAACAGAACCAAGAATAGTGATTTCTCCTGACAGCTAGAATAAAAAAGCTTTAAAATTCACAGGTATCCGTTAAGAGTACAAAGAAGGGTCTTGGCTCAGTAGTGGGAAAACCTTAAAATAAATGAAACTATTGTCTCACCTAACAGAGCTTAAAAGCAAGACTTAAAGGGATCAGAATTTCAAAACAACTGTGACTCAGCACAAAGCTCAATAAATAAAAAAAATTCATAAGAATACAAAAATATTATAAAGCCAAAACAAGTGAAACTCACAATATCTGGTATTTAAAATAAAAATTACTCAGCATGCAAAGAATCAGGGAAATATAACCTGTAAAGAACAGAAAACCTAACAAAAAATCACTCAGGAATGATGCAAATGATAGAAAAAGTAGACAAGTATGTTGAAACAGTTATTATGATTATATTCCATATGGTTTAGGAGGTAGAAAAAATTAAATGTATTAAAAAGATAAATGGAAAATATGAAAAGACTAAAATATAAAAAGTTTCAACTTGCTTGAAATACAGAAAGCAGACGACATACCAAGAAACACAATGAACCAAGACATTTTATATTCTTTGTTATTCCTGTTACTTCATTGTATTAGCCAACACTGCCATGAAGATGTGACTTAGAAGGAAAGAGAAACATAGGCAGTCCATAGTTCCATTTTCTTTTAATCTAGTTGTATTCATTAGTAAGCCAAAGGTCAAGAGTGTTGATAGAATATGGAGAATATGCCCATATCAAGAAATGAAATGAAAACAGTAAGTTTTGTGCAGCATTTGTACTCTCCTGGTAAAAACAAAATACATATGCATGTATGAGCTACTAAATACAAGTTCTATAATTTCAGTAATTCTGTATTTGAGTTAAATGCTCTTATATTTGCATTTAAAATAAGCGTTTTAGGTAAGCTGATTAATGACATTCCTGACTTACGTAAATCTTACAAAATGGCACAATACATACCATACATACAATTGAACCACCCAATTTTTACCCAAAAGCTTTGATAATAATTAGAACAATTAAACCCTTTGCTAACTTTGCCACATTTTATTTAACAATTTAATACACATTTTTACAAAAATTACTACAGGCTACAGTTTTATATAAACCTGTTGAAATAAAGAAGATGGAGATGTTTGACATTTTCTTTTTTAACTCCCCCCATTCAACGTTAAAAACATTCTCAACGTTTGGGAAGAGAAGACAGTTTAGTATATAGGTCCCAAACTTTTTACCATCAATGACCCTTTTATTATTATGTCTTCCTACATGTACTCCATATGTTGAAGAATCTGGCCTACCTAATAAAATGCCTTATTTGATTAAACTTTGTTCCCTCATTTTTCTTTTTCAAAGACAAATCTTTTTACCATCAATCTAGTCTTCTATCATTATGACAACCACCCTCAGTTAATATAATTTCAGCCAAAAAATAAAAAGATTACTATCTCCATTAGGTATCCAAGAATGCTGGCAAATGCCTCTGGGATTTTTGAAATACTGAAGATGATTTAACCAAAATCCTCACTGTTGTGGATCAGAAAGAATAGCCTCTCAATTTCTCCTATCTTTATTGCAGTGGAAATTACAAAAAAGACTGAACATACACAGTTGGTCAAGGGAAAAAAAGATAAGATTATAGGAATAATTCTGCTTCTGAGAAGAATACATGCATGGTGACTAACAAAAACCAAAAGTTTCTTGGTACTAATGACCAGGCAAATTCTCTTATTGATAATCTATTGCTTATAGGATTTGCTTCAGAGAAGGCAAAAAACAAATAAATGCCAATCCACATCCCATTCAGGTTATTTTCCATATAACCTGCCATTCTTTAGGCAGTGATAGATAATGGAGTTGCATAGGAGCTGGGACAGTACCAAGAATGATAGGATACTTTTATTTTTCTTATATTGTTTTAAAAATTGATAGAAAAAAGCTAGAAATCCCTTCAGATTAAAGCAAAACTACTTTACTCTGATATTTTTAACACATTATTCATTAACTGTTGAAGAAAAACTATCACCAGTGAGGTATTTTAGGCATATATATATATACACACACACGTGTGTGTATGTGCTTGTGTGTGTGTGTACACACAAAGGTTTAAACTAGCTTTACTACCATGTTTGTAGTACATGGTTTCAGTTGTCTTGCTTAATTCTACTTGGTTATTTGAAGTCTCTGGTTAGATGGTTGCCTTAGTTCATTTAGTGTTGCTATAAATGAATAACTGAGGCTGGGTAATTTATGAAGAAGATCAGGTAACTGGTGAAAGCTTCAGGCTGCTTCCCAAATGGTGAAAGGCAAAGGGGAGCTGGCATGTGCACAGATCACATGGTAAGAGAGGAAGCAAGAGAGAGAGGGAAGTGCCAGGCTTTTTTTTTAATAACCAACTCCCAAAAGAACTAAAATATTCATAATTCACTCACTCCCTCGTCCAGAGCAGGCATAAATCCATTCCTGTAGGACCTGCGCCCGTGACACAAACACCTCCCACTACACCCCACTTCCCAACACTGTCACAATGAGGATTACAGTTCAACATAAGATTTGTGTGGGTTGAACATTCAAACTAGCAATGGTACACTCTTTTTCTAACTGAAAGATAAATCACACAAGGTTTTTCATGAATTCTTGGTACTGTCCCAGCTCCTATGCAGCTCCAATATCTATCACTGCCCGTGTACTTATAGGCCCTGTTTATTCTTTCTAAAAGATATGTCTTGTGAATGAACCTTTTTTCCTTCCAAAGCTAGCAGGCCTAAGCTAGCAGGCCTAAACTAACTAGATGTTAGTTTGTGCTACTTCAAATCTGGAAACAAATATTGGTAGAAGAATTCAATGTACTTTATTATAATCATAATTTAACTTTAAAAAGTTGTATGCAAGGGGTGTGTGTGTGAGAGAGAGAGAGAGAGAGAGAGATTTCTCTTGTAAATCATAAAATATCTATTTGTTCCTAAATAAAGAGCTGTCAGGCTCAGCTTTCTTATGGCTATTCAACCAGTACCTTTCACATAATTGTTCCTATTTTTAATGGATAAGATATAAACCCGTGACTCATAGCTTAAATATTTTTGTGTTTTTTTATTATAAATAAAAAATAAAACAAAAGTTATAAACCAATTTCCTGTTTCTATAGCATAATTTCTCAGCCTGTCTTTATGAGAAATTTATCTTGATTATACAGATAAGTGGAGTCAAAGTAAGCATCCCTTTCCAACTGTTTGATCTAAAATGTTATTTTTTTGAATTATATTGTATCTGCACAACACCAGAATACTTGATTAAAAAGTTAAAAATGAAAATGGTGGTAAAAACTACTTTTGTGCCAGATAGAAAAGAATTGTGAAGATTTGGTGAAGGTTTAATCTAAAATTTTCTTTTAATTTCTCTATTGTCTCCCCCTACAATTAAAGTTCGGTATGTGTATATTCTCATTTTTAAAAAAGAAGTTACAGCAGTATTATTTTATGATCTTTTCATAACACAGTGGAATAATAAGCTGTGCAATAAAGAATGCAGATTTAGGCTGGGCATGGTGGCTCAAGCCTGTAATCCCAGCATTTTGGAAGGCCGAGACGGGCGGATCACGAGGTCAGGAGATCGAGACCATCCTGGCTAACACGGTGAAACGCCATCTCTACTAAAAATACAAAAAAACTAGCTGGGCGAGGTGGCGGGCGCCTGTAGTCCCAGCTACTCGGGAGGCTGAGGCAGGAGAATGGCGTAAACCCAGGAGGCGGAGCTTGCAGTGAGCTGAGATTCAGCCACTGTACTCCAGCCTGGGTGACACAGCGAGACTCCGTCTCCAAAAAAAAAAAAAAAAAGTGCAGATTTAATTGGTATAGGCCAACTTAAGTTTTTTACTTCTAATTAAACTCTTTGAACATCAGATTGACATAACCATTTGCTTGAACCATTTTGAAAAAGTATGGAGGGGATCTTTCATGCTAATACAAGATTATAGGTTGCTAAAAAGGATTCCAAATGGGAGTCATCTGACCTCACTGTAAATATTTCCAGTCAAGGGACACTTTTACCTTTAAAGGTAAATCTTTGAAAACAGTTGTTTTTCTGAAAAAGTGATGTTCAATCAGAAGTTAATTTAGTATTTATTATTGTTTTTGTAATCTTATTAATGGTGTTTAAAGCAGGTGAACAGCTTTTATCCCAAAATCTTAAATTAGTTTTCTTTTTCTTTCTTTCTTTTCTTTTCTTTTTCTTTTTCTTTTTTTTTTCTTTTTTTTTTTTTTCTTTTTGAGACAGAATCTTGCTCTGTTGCCCAGGCTGGAGTGCAGTGGTGCGATCTTGGCTCACTGCAAGCTCCGCCTCCTGGGCTCACACCATTCTCCTGCCTTAGGCTCCCGAGTAGCTGGGACTACAGGCGCCCACCACCACGCCCAGTTAATTTTTTTTTTTTTAATTTTTTGATAGAGATGGGGTTTCACCGTGTTAGCCAAGATGGTCTCAATCTCCTGACCTCCTGATCCACTCTCCTCAGCCTCCCAAAGTGGCGTGTGCCACCACTCCCGGCCTCTAGACTAGTTTTCTAAGTTTTCTAGTTTTATATAACAGAAGACCGTGGAATAATAGATTTTGATAATTTTTAAAAAGTACTATTAGATTTGTTTAGATTGTTCTGTACGTTAGGGTTTGGTAATGGTGACTCAGGTTTCTTTTTCTGTTTTTTAAAATTAAGGTGTAATTTACATACAGTAAAATTTACCCTTTTTAACATACAGTTCCCTGATTTTTAATAAACACATACAGCCATGCAATCATCACTAAAATAAAGATGAAAAAATTCCATTCACTCCACAATTTCCCTCTTGCTTCTTTACCCACTGATTCCTTTTATGTCTACATAGCTTTGCCTTTCCCAGAATGTCATGTAGATGTAATTATATAACATGTAGCCTTTTGAGTCTGGCTTCTTTCTTTAGTATAATGCATTTGAGATCCATCCATGTTGTTTCAAGTATTAATAGTTTGTTCTTTATTACTGCTGAGCAGTGTCACATTATATGGATGCACCACAGTTCATTTATTCACCAGTTGAAGGATATTTAGGGTGTTCTCACTTTGGGCAATTACAAATACAACTGCTATAAACATTCACATACAGATTTTTATGTGAACATAAATTTTGACTGTACTGTAAATATTCAAGAATAGAATTACTAGGTAATATGATAATGGCATGTTTAACTTTAAAAGAAACTGTGCAAGTCCTTGCTAAAGTGGCAAACTCTTAGCTAAACTTTTGCATCCCAAAAAGCAGTGCAATGCTCTTCATTTTTCCCAGTACACTTAGTAATGTCAATGTCTTTCTTTCTTTTCGTCTGTAATTCTCATAGGTGTATAATCATGTGTCATTGTGGCTTTTATCTGCATTTCCCTAATGACTAATGACGTTGAACATTATTACATGAGGCTGTTTGCAATTGACATAAATTATCTGGTAAAGTGCCTTTCAGATGTTATGGCTCATTCTAATACAATTTTTTGTTTTGTTGTTTTGAGATTTGAGAGTTCTATACATATTCTGAATATAAATACTTCATCAGAAATATTGATTGACATCTATTTTCTTTCAGCCTGTGGCTTTTTTTTTTTTTTTTTTTCATTGTCTTAACAAGGTCTTTTGAAGAACAAAATTCTTAATTGTGATGAAGTTCAATTTATTATTTTTCTTTTTATGAATGCCTGAATTCCTAGGTTTACAGATAGCACTAGAAATAATTATTTCACACTGCTCATGTGCTAACTCTTCTTCTAACATTTTCTAATTTGCTATGTGTTAGCTGTTCATATTAATTATATTTTCTAGGTTCAAATTTAATTTTCTTCAAAAAACAAATAAACAGAAAAATTTGTAACTGCAGTTTTTCCAGATTTCACACTCCTGGTATCCAATTTCAGATTATTTTAATTGACTCTTGGGCTCCCAGCTAGTATCCTATAGAACCTTCACATATAACGGTAATTTATGCCTTGCAAAAGGGCAGAGGTGAGAAGATAGCTATTACTAAACTGAAGGACAGTATATCTAAACTTTAATTGTACATTTTCATATGTGCAATATTTTAGTCACTACTTAATACTATCATTTGAACTCCCCAATAATCTTATCATATTAACTAATATAGTGCAAAGATCAAGAAATGGAAATAAACAGCTCCTCACTATGATTTAAAAGAAAAGAGATAATACATATGAGCCAATAATTTCCCCATAAATGATCAGATTTTAGGCATATTAAAGATTATATAAGTTTGAAAATTTATTTATATACATCAACTGCTTTGCTAAATTCTAGAGGTTCATGAAGAAACTCCTACCACAGTCATAGGCTTACCTCCCCACATTAAGAAAATGTAATGACTATTTAAATATTGTATTTATATAAAAAACAGAGGAAGAGAAAGCTTGCTCAGCATGAACACTGTCAACCTATGACCACAGATATTTAGCTTATCTAGTTTTACTGGTAACTCCATTTTCCGGAGGCTGGTATATTGAAATGGAAACCTAGATTTCAGAAATCAGTCTGTTTTTATTAAGATTAAAGCACTGTAGTATGTAGTAAGAGTCTTCTCTTTTATAACCATTACAATGTCAGCAAAAAGTTGAAAAACAAGAGCAGCTCCTGAAGAGAGTTTGTCCAGAGTGAGTCAAAAGTTTGAAAGAGAGAAGCCTGATAAAATAGTTCTGCTAGAGATCCAAAGGGTGAGAGAAAATTAGATTAGGGTCTGGGAGGCTGCTGGAAGTACAGTGTTATCTCTGACTGAGGGATGGCCCAACTCTGTTCCAGCAAGAAGTAGAAAAGTCAGTCAGGTGAGAGGGCTATGTAAAACAGAATTCTGCAAGAGTTCATAAGATTGACAAAGCGATGAGGTTTTACATTTACCTGTAAAATATCTTCTTGGAAACAGTCTGCAGACTGATAGGTTTTAGTAGCTGAGCATGTCTTGAAGAACTCACATGGATCATACTCTGATGATTTTAACCAAACAAAAGAAACTTTAAGTTCTTGATGGCAAGAAGACTGCCAAGAGTAAAAAGCAGTGACATTTCTATTTTGGGGTACTGTGAAGCCATTACAATATAGGAATTATTAATTTCTGTTTGAATGTTTAGATCATGCATATTTGAATGTAAAAACAAAAATCTATTATAGCCTTGGTCCCATTACAGTAGCAGAAATTTGAACTACAGAAAGATTATAAGGTATATAATTCTAATAATATTTTATAATCCTGACATTTTCGTTCTTCTAAAACCTTAGGTCATTGTACAATCTTTCTTGAACTCAGCTCTCTAATTCTTAAGGTGAGAAAAATCAGTAGTACCTACTTACTAATAGTAGCAATATATGTGAGTCACTTAAAACAGTATCTGGTACATGGTAGCTGTTTTACTGGTATTGTTCACCTTCAAACAACTTTCTTCTGTTTTAGGCACCATACGATTATGGACATTAACCATTTTCCACAACATTTTAAAAAACTCAGTCAAATAGATCAATAATCCTTTTCTATTTCATTGATACTATGAGACTCGGATAATTAATCATAAGCATTGTATGACTGCAAATTGATCTATGTATTCATAGTTGTTCTGAGGAACAAGTAACAGATTCTGACAAATCTGAGAAGAGCCAGGTTTTAGTTAAGGCCAGGATAAGGAAGGATTATTCAGCTAAACTTCTGAGGATATAAGACATGTTTGGCGATTGTAGAACAGATTCCAGAAAGCTTGCATTAGCTTTGCTTTGGCAGTCTTACCGGGCTTACTACCTATTAATTGTGCTTTTCTATTATTTTTATTATAGGGAAAAAATTTCATACACTTAGAAGAATTACAGAAATATAAGCTCTGTATTTTTATTTAGGGATACAACCAACAAGTTACACACAAGATTCAAATGTACTGGGACTAACTTAGAGAGATGACAAAAAAATACATTCCTCTTCTGCTTCTAATCATAAGATCCTAGATATCAGAACTTCTTGCCGGGCTCGGTGGCTCAAGCCTGTAATCCCAGCACTTTGGGAGGCCGAGATGGGCGGATCACAAGGTCAGCAGATCAAGACCATCCTGGCTAACACGGTGAAACCCTGTCTCTACTAAAAAATACAAAAAACTAGCCAGGCGAGGTGGCGGGCGCCTATAGTCCCAGCTACTCCGGAGCCTGAGGTAGGAGAATGGCGTAAACCCGGGAGGCGGAGCTTGGAGTGAGCCGAGATCCCGCCACTGCACTCCAGCCTGGGCGACAGAGCGAGACTCCGTCTCAAAAAGTAAAAACAAAACAAAAAAAGACATTCTTCTTTACATTTGTTTCTTTTTTCGAGAGTAATGTACTTAAGTTATTTTTGAAGTAGTCAGACTCTGATTGACTGTCTTAAACAAAAACTATCGTATAGTGAATTCATCTGACAACTCTTTGTCTTTATTCCTTTAGTCTATGTTGATAATAACATCAATATTAGTGATAAGAGCAGGCACTTATTAAGTCCTTACTCTATGCCAAGAACTAGTCTATATATGTCATGGTTTAATCAGCCAATCCTTATTGTAACACTCAGATGTAAGTTACAGCTATCTTTTTCATTTTGTATATAGGGAAGCTTATAGTTTAAACAATTTACTCACTATCACAAGAATGATCATTTGAACCCAGGCAGTCAGACTTCAGATAGGAAACATTCTCTTTTCCTTTCTGGAACAGACAACATGCATTCACTTGGAAACTCTATGCACTCATAACAATAGTTCCGTTTACTTTGTACTTCAATATTTGTTTGATCAATGTTTCTCTGCCATTTCCAGACTGAACGTCCTATTCATAGTTAGAGAAGTCAGAAGTAAAATAATAGAGCTCAACATTTTCTCTGTCAGGACTTTTTCTATTCTGCCTGAAACTAAGTCCATGACTTTAGGCACTTCTTTGAAAATATCCATGATTCGTATGTTATTAACCCTGGGCCAATCCATATTTTCTCAGTTTCTGAGATCTGTGGAAAAAAATCAGTAACAGTATGGACCTGGGTCACTAAATATATAAGATCTTAAATTTCAGTTGTATTTATAGGTAGTTACTTCCTTTCTGCATACACTACTGTGACTATTGTAAGTCTTTACGTTTCTACTCAAGTTCAATATTCACATCTCCTTCTTTGTCTTTTCTTTCAAGGAAGAAGGCATTGTTCTCTATGTCAGAGTGGAACCAAAGCAGAATATTGTGAATTCTCACCAGACTACGTCATTTCTCACCCAGCATGTCCTTTCCTTCTGTGAACACAAGGGATGTTAGTGTACAACATATAGATCCCAGAAGTTTTAGGTTAATTTTAGACTCAACGTAGTTTTAGACTCTAGAACAATACAATTATTAAAAGCACAAACTCTAAAGCTGGACTGCTTGGGTTCAAATAAGGATACAATGCTTGCTACCTGTTTGACCGTGAGTAAGTTTTCATTTAATCACTTGTGACTCCGATTCAACACCTGTAAAACTGGGATAATAATTGTACTAACCATATTGGGTTATTACACGTTGAGCATCCCTTACCCAAAAACCCAAAATTTGACATGCTTTAAGATCCAAACCTTTGAGCTCTGACATGATGCCACAAGTGGAAAATTCCACACAAAAGTACTTAACACAAACTGTGTTTCATGTACAAAATCATTAAAAAATATTTTATAAAATCACATTTGAGCTATGTATATAAAGTATATATGAAACATAAATGAATTTTGTGTTTACATTTGGGTCCCATTCCCAAGATATCTCATTATGTGTATGCAAAGATTCCAAAATCGGAAAAAATCTGAAATCGGAAAAGTCTCTGGCCCCAAGCTTTTCAGATACTCAACCTGTATAAGGACGAAATGAGTAAGTGAGTGCAGACTGCTTAGAACAGCACCCATCACATAATAAGTGAAGTGTTAATTATTATTTTAAGTACTTGTCTTTCAAAAATCAATGTTAAGTTTCTCCTCCTCGGTGTAGTTCTCTCTGTTTCCCCATGTGGAGCTGTTACTCCCTCTGCATCTGTAATTCCACAGTTCCTTGCATTTTTGTTTTATTATAGTACCTGCCACCTTAGAGTATACCCAACACTGTATTGCAGTACACATCTTAAGGGCAGAAGTTGTACCTTATCTTTGTACATTGACCACTCAGCTCAGGGACCCAAAATATTATTGAGTGAAGTAATTAAAATGAAATTCTGAAACTAGTTCTCATTTATAACTGGAAAGTAAATATAATATTATTAATATGGAATAGTCTAACTTCTGGATATTAAGTTAGTATCTGAAGCACTTATGTTTCATTAGGGGTGAATAATATTTTATTTAACTCTCTGGTGTGAACAACCAGGGATGTCTTAGAAAACACTTTTTTACTTTGTATTTTTCATAACCTGAAGAAAAAAATTCAGGGACTATTAACTGTAAATTTAAAATATCTTAATAAAATAATAAATAGAAATATTTTAAACTTTAATAAAAGCTAGCTTTATTTAGTCTCATAAAATTTTCAACCTCCATAACATTTGATGAGCTATTTTTCATGTATTATATATCTACATATATTTACAAATAGAAATCTTCTAACTCACATATCATTCATACACTAATGAACTTTGAATGATAGGGCTTGAGGTTATAATATTTTCATGTTATAGATCAGCAGTCTCAAAGTACCATCTGTGGACTACTGGGAGCTCCTGAGACACTTTCAAGAGGTCTGTGAGTTTAAATCTATTTTCATAATGGTATAATGGCATTATTTTTCTATTGCATTGTGTTGACATTTGCAGTGATGATACAAAAAGCAATGGTGTGTGAAACTGCCAAGCCTTACAATGAATCAGGGAAGTGATACCAATTTGTACTATACTTATTGTAGTCTTTGTCAGCACACAATCAGTTTTTAAAAAATTGCCAGTTTCACTCAAGGATGTCTGATGAAACAGCAACTAGGATTGATTTTTTAAAATATCTGTCCTTGAGAACATTTGATATTTTAACCTTTATGTGATAAAATTGGACTATGCATAGAGCACTTCTGTTGGGTGCACACAGAGAAATTGTTGTACAAGTGAAAGTACTAATGTAATTTCTTCAACTGCAAACTAATCTAGATGTTTTTTCATGGAGCACCATTTTTTCTTAAATGAATGACAAGCAGACAAACTGGGGTTATTTAGATTTGTATATCTGTATCCTGCCAATATTTTCTAAAAAATAAATAAAATGAACCTGTCACCTCAAAGAAAACAACTGACAGTATTTGTTGCAAGTGATAACATTCAAGCTAGCAAGTAAAAATTAGAATTTTAGAAATCTTGTATCCACCACTATGAGCTCCACAGCTTCTAATACCTAAAGATTAACAATTTTTAAAGATACTGCATAATGAACGGTGTCAACGTGAGGAGGATCTATAAGTTAGTGACTTTTCTATATGACCAATGAATGATTTTACAAAATCACACCTGATAAAATATCTATTCAAAGTACACGTTAAACCAATGGATTTTAATTTAATAGAGTTCAAAATATTGATTGATATGTTTACAGATTTCATAGTGCAACTAAACCTTAAGAAACTACCGCTTGTCAAATTTTGATGAAGTGTCAAGGAAGAATATATGAAATATCTGAAAAGACTTAAAATATTACCTCCCTTTTCCAACTAAAAACCTATGCGAGCCTGTATTTTCTTTATATATTTCAACCCAAATAATGTATCTCAATAGATCCAATGCAGAAGCAGATGTAAGAAACTAGCTGTCATCTGTTAATACAGACATTTAAAAGGATTTGTAAACATGTAAAAGCATGTCACTATTCTTGCCAAGTTTTCTGGTTTGTTTTGGAAAATATATTTTCCACAAAAATATATTATTTATGTTCACATGGAGAGGATTTGTTATTGTTATTTTTCAATTACTATTTCTGTTTTAATTAAATATTGATAGATAAAATCCACATAAACAAAATTCTCTGAGGATCCTCAGTAATTTTTCGAAGTGCAAAGGGTCCTGAGACCAGGGTGTTTAAGAACCACTGCCATGGACAGACAGTTCCTGCAGCATTCCTGAGGCATATGGAAGGAAAAATCTATTTAGATTGTTTGAAAGTTCCTATTCACACTCAAATACATTTTGCAAAGGGAGATGGAATACTCATTGTAAAAGGTTCCTATATGAAAAGGCATCTTTTCAAGCTAGGATAAATATGTAAGTACTGCCCCGGTGAGTCTGATACAATTTCACAAAAGGAAACACTATACAAATTTCATACTAATTTTCATACTTATTTTTGACTATTATGTTAAGTATTTAAGCAGAGGTGCTGTATACTAAATTCTGTGCTGCTAAAAAAAAAAAAAAAAAAAAAAAAATGGAGTATTGAAAAGATCCCTGGACATAGGAGCCTTTCACATTAGCTCGTCCACATTATGATGGACACTTTATAAATCATTTGATTAAACATATGAAGAAAGCTTTCATTGATATGTAGACCTAAACAAAATGTTTTCATTAGAAAAAGGAATTGTTTATTTTAGAAAGAAGTTTATACTATGAACTAATTCTTCAATGTGAAATTACAGAAGTACATTATGGAATGTTTAGTATCAGGGAAATAAGGGTTAAAATGGATCACATGCTACTGCAAAAATTTTGTTTTCCCTCTCCCCAACCTCCTCTGTATTTCCTGCTTTGTGTTCTTATTAAGAAAACTACTTCAAGGCTGTAGAAGATAGTTCTTGATGTCAAAATGACACTTCCCTTGTTTCTTTTGATTGAGAGAAGGCCTGGGACTTCCATTAGTCCCTGATTAGAGTTTTCAAGGAGTCCAACTATTGATTGCATAAAATTCCTTTCCTGTCATTTTCTGTAAATGTACACAATAGCTACTAACACATCCTTCTCCAGAGCCCACACTTTGTTTTCCAGGAGGAAGACAGACACTCAGCTAGCAATCTGACCTTTACAATTTCCTACATGATGTTAAGAGAGAATTGTCTGTTATTTAAAGATTTTTTTCTACCTACAACAGAACTGATATTTAGAACTGAAATTTCCTAGTAATTATAGCACATTTGGGTAAGTAGTTATAAAAAATATTCAACTCTTGCTCATTCTTAATTATGAGGGGACAATGGGCTTGACACCTGGCACAAGGCCAGCACTTAAAAACCACTTACTGATTTCTAAATAATAACGATAATTAGAGTTCCTAGTTAGGTACATCAGTGCTTGCATGTATGTTAAGGATGCATAAACGTTTATGAACTCTTTGGGGTCTAAAGGATAAAAGCTGATTATATGTGGAAGAGAAGTTGTACAATCCACCTTTCTGGATGTCTTTCTTCCTGTAAACTGTTTAAGACAAAATTCACAGCCTAATGCCTTACAGTTTTCCACATTCATGATTTGGATTTCTATTTAGAATTGCTTTTGCCTCAGCTTCTTCTTCTGTTAAGTAAGAATAATAACACCATAGGAATCTATATGAAAAAGATAATGTGGAATAAGAGTTTGCAATTAAGATACTAATAAATTCTACAATCTCTTCCAAAAAAAATCAAAATAATGATAAAATTAAGAAATGATACATATTCAGGCTTCTGTTTAAGGTAGAGGTAAGAATGGAAGACTGGAGTACAGAGACCAGAATGTGAGCTTCAGTTCTGATACCTCTGCTTAAACAGATGTATTCAAATTTCATTTGAAATAGGAATAAAAATATTTGTTATAACATCTTGTCACATTCCCGTGTAAAAGCACCCGTCACACTGTAAAAGCTCTAAGCTAGTAGCTATCTGTGATTGTCATGGCTCTTCTCTTTACCTATTCAGTTCTTCCCATTCTTGAAGACACAGATCAAATCTCCTTTTTCATGAGAACTATTGGGTCCATTGTTCAGCCCCAAATGGCTCATTTTCTTATGAACTCAGCTCCTGTCACACCTACAATTACATCAGATTTGTTAACTTCCTTATGACATCCTTTAGATAATGATTGCATGTTTAACTTTTCCTGTATTTATTGTCTCTCAAGTTGGAATGTATGCTCCTTAAAGGTATCAACAATTTATTTTTCCTTGGGTATTTTGTACCATATACTGTCTTCTACATAATTAACGCACTATTAGTACTTGATTATTATATGAATGACAGGCTACATGAAGTTTTTAAGAGTTCATAAGACATTCTCATGGAATTATGTAAGAAACCAGAGAAGAAAATAACTTTATAAAATATTATTATTGTAAAATAACTTTGCATTTTTTGGAAGAGAGATAAATCATTGTAGTTTGGAGTCTGAAAGAACTAAACAAATCATCTAGCTTAAAATTTTATATTACAGATGAGAAAACTGGAACCTCAGAGAGTTTCATACTTCATATTAACAGAATCATTATACTAAAAAATCACCGGCCAACCGTGGTGGTTTGCGCCTATAATCCTAGCACTTTTGGAGGCCTAGGTGGGAGGATCACATGAGCCCAGGAGTTTGAGGCCAATGTAGGCAACATAGGGAGAGCCTGTCTCTAGTTTTAAAAAATAATAAAAATAAATATAAGTAAGAATTACTAATTTTCTTACTAGACACCTAGCTATCATTTCATAATTTTATGTAATCATTTAAAATGCATTTTCAAATAAGCAGAAATGGTCTAAATGGGTGCCTCACAATAGATATAATAGATACACATGAGTTGTAAATATTATTTGAAGTTCCTTGCCATTTTATTCATAGTTGTCATTAAACTCTAACTATTGAGTTAATTCGTTGATTACAAATACTTCCTTCCTTAAAAAGGAAAATCATGTCTAAATCTATATTTTGTTTTGTTTTTTTCTGAAAAAAGCTTTTTACGCTACACATATTAATGTGGACTTAAACTATGGCAAAAAACATGTTTCTGAAGATTTTGTGAAGGGATAATGCAAACATAAGTGAAAATTTGTATTTCATATATGTCACTTTAAGCCAGAAGGGAAACAGTACTAGAAAATATAATCCTGAATGGCTTATAGGGATAAAGAGTCATGCTAAGAAAACCATTGTTCCTAGGAGAAAGAAAGCCGTCCCTATTATCTCTACATCTATCTGCCATATAACGAAGCATCAGATTCAGTACAAAGTTAGACTTGAAATCCTAGCAAGCCCTTTCTGTGCTATTGTACTCAATCTTTATACTGAAGTCATTCAAAACACAAAAGCAATGGCATGCCTCAACGGCCTCAGAGGAGAATAACCTCTCTTATATTTTTAAGCTACAGGTATTGATGTGGACTTTTCTTAAACTATGACAAAAGATTGTATTACTCATCCAAAAATTAAGAAGGACCTACTGTTGTTGTTCTTGTTTCTGCTTTTTATTTTAACTCAAAAACAGTGCCAAGACCAATAAATCTACTTATAAAATGTCACCTTTCAATAATATATCAGTTTTGTGGTGATACAGAGCTCAGAAGGGTCACTTGAACCTGTGACCACAGACGGTGTCAAACATTTTGAATCTGGGTTGAGTGTTCTTCCCACAAGATTACAAGCATTCCCAGACATCACTTATTCATTTAACAAACAGATATTGGAAATCCACTTGGTGCCAGCACTGTGTTATGCACTCTGTATTCCCTCAGGCCTTACAGTGAGAGAGGCTGGAAAATAAAACATACATTCAGCTCAAGGGAGGCTGAGATAGGGGTTTGCTCCAGGTAAGCCTAGAAACATAGCATTGTATATTCTGCAGAAAGGTTGGCAGCCAGAGCAGGACCCTTGAGATAAAGAAACTGATTTCACTTCAAACTCTCACATGAACTCAGTGAGAGAATAAAAACAACTGCTGTAGTAGGAAGGACACTGAATGGAGACTTTGGAATAATGGATTCAAGTCCCAGCTTTGACATTTATTGCGCATTTTTCCCACCCTTAAGGACTAGTGCAATGCAACTTAACCTCTCTAGTCATCATCTTAACTGATAATGTAACAACAAAATCCTCTCTATACAGCTTATATAGTTGTTGTTGGAATTAAGAAAATCAATGAAAAAACCCTTTATATATTTTTAAACATAGTACAAATAGCAAAGTCTTTTTCTTCAAGGACAAATAAAAGACGATGAACTCTACTGCCAGAATATTACTTAACCAAATATTACTGCACACACATATTTTACAATTGCTTTTCATAAAGTTGAGTATTTAAAATACTTTGTTAGCCTGGTTTAATAAACTGAGAATTTATCAGTTTTGTTTGCCAAATGTATGTCTTGTTGGTGATCATAAGAAAAAATGAAAAATAACACAGTCTGAAATGGAGAAATTATAAGTATTACTAAGATGTATACATTTAAAACATTCAATGTTACATGCAATTCAAAAATAATGGAAATACTATTTTTGATATGCTATGTTAAAATTAAAAAGTGAATTTAGAAGAGAAAAGAATAAAACATTTTCAGTTTCTAAAAGAAGCAATTAAAAAAGCATTTGGTATATAATGCACAATGATTAGCTTTGTGTAAAGTATATAAATGGTGCAATTACAACGTACGGTATAAAAAACAATTTCCTGTGTTTTCCACCAAATCATCAACATTGGCCTTAGAGAAATTACAGGAACATTTAGAGAAGATAAATATATTCATTTGTAGTGGGACTTGTACAAAGGAAAGCATGTCAGGTGGAAAGTGATTGCCCATTTCTGATGATTTCATTGATTGATGCGCAAAGTGCTTTTGACTATGGTAAAAGAAGCTTAGCTCAAATGTGAAATGCTTGACTGTCTCATTTGGAACATGCATTTTATTTTGCAGCCACAGCAAAAGAGATGAAATTCTGCCTAGTGAGTGTAAGGGGGAAAGATAAGTCCTTATATCAAGAGTTTCTGCTAACCTTGCTACATTTTGTATGAGAAATAAAGTGGAGATTTGCAGCTTACTGAATTCTGAAGCCAAGAAAATGAGATGGAAGAAAAAAAAAATAAAGAAAAACTACACACATTCTCTTTTAGTAATCTTGTTTGCTTCTAGGGCACTAAATAGCTGTATAATAGGATTAACTGATAGTTTTAACAGTGTTAAGTTATTGGGTTCATGACATATCTTATATACACAGACTTTTTTTTCTTGTGGTCTTATTGGAGATTGAAATTACAGTCTGATAACAGGTCTCCTAAATGTAATATTGATAGAGTTAAAAGAAAATTTTCTATTCCAATCTTCTTCTTTCCCCATTCAACTGCATTTGAAGTAAGTTACTTCTTTTTGTTTGGTATAAGGATATTTTAAGTAATCCTATACTAATTCAGAGAATAAAACAAACTGAAGTGAGTTTGAGGGTATGATAAATCTGAATTTTATTCTTAATTTCTTTCATCCACATTTCTTTACATTTATAATGTTAAGTGTTCCTCTGAGCCTCAGTTTCCTCATTAAAACTGGAAATATTAATAATTATCAGTCATAGTTCCTAGTTGTAAGAACCAGACTTTGCCTGATTAATGAGAAAATTAGCCTCATAATATAAGAGACAATTATGGAATGCTTTCTGCCTGCCATTGAGTCTTCTGAATACTACATACTCATCAAATTCCCACACTATTATCATTCCCTTTCATAAATAAAGAAATTGAGACACTCAGAGATTAACTTACTTACCCCAGGTCACAAGAAGTGGAAAGTAGTGATTTACTTTCAGGGATTCTAGCCCCAGGGCCAATACTCTTAACCAATACTCATAATTCTGTTTCTAGTTTATTGAAACAATATTGAGTACCTCACAGAAATGTTGGGGGGTGTTGGAAAATCAAACTCAAAACTTAGCAGCCAGGAACAATGCACAATGCAATGTGTATCTCATTGCTGTGGCCACCAACCAAAATTCTAAGGCTGTAAGCTTGTGCTGTTGCACACACAAAGAGCATGAATTTTCTGCAACTTCCACATCTACCACTATCAATGTGATAAGCAACCACTGTTACTGCTGCCACGCCAAAGGAAGAAAGGCAAACTCCCCATCCTGAGTCAGACTCTGATGAGGCTGGTGTGAGGATGGAAGCTGGGAGGGAAGCTGGAGACACAGCTTCCACCTTGGTCAACAGGACTAGGAAATACAATCCTGGATGGCTTATAGGGATAAAGAGTCATACTAAGAAAACCATTGTTCCTAGGAATAAGAAAGCCGTCCCTATCATCTCTACATCTATTTATCATATAATGAAGCATCAGATTCATTACAAAGTTAGACTTGAAATCCTAGCAAGGCCTTTCTATGCCATTGTGCTCAATCTTTACACTGAAGTTATTCAAAACACAAAAGCAATGACATACCTCAGCGGCCTCAAAGGAGAATAACCTCTCCTACATTTCTATGCTACAGATATTGATGTGGACTTTCTTCTAGTAGTGAAGTGATCATGGCTCACGGCAGCCTTGAACTCTCAGGATTAAGCGATTCTCCCACCTCAACTTCCTAGGCAGGTGGGACTACAGACACCTGTCACCATACTTAGCTAACATTTTTTTTTTTCTTATATTTTGTAGAGACAGGGTCTCACTCTTGCCTAGGCTAGTCTCAAACTCCTGGGATCAAGGACCCTCTCACCTCAGTTCTCAAAGTATTGGAATTACAGGAGTAAGCCACCACACCTGGCCCAGGAATTTCCAGAGAAAGTCTCTTATGTTGGAAAAACTAAACAAGTAACAAAATTCCACTTTAACTGTTCTAAAGATGAACATAAATATTGTGTATAAAGTACTAATAGTTAAGTGATGAACTGTAATTGTTCTGGTATCGGCCTACCTGAGTTCAAACTCTAGTTTTTTCTCACTAGTTATGCAACTTTAGATAAAATACACCACCTCACTGAGTTTATTGCTTCATTGTAAATTCTTGTGAGGATTAAACAAAATAAAATTCATAACTAATTAATTCTATTTAAAGCATTCCAAATGTTCGTATAAAGTAGAGCTAGCTATATCTATCTGCTATTAAAATAACTGGTTAACTAAAAAAAGAAAAATGGCCATTAGCAGATGAATGGATAAAGAAAATATGACAAATACCCCACAATTGGGCACTGTTTAGACTGAAAAAGATGGAAATTCTGTAATGTTCCACAACGTGAATGAACCTTGAGGATATTATGCTGAGTGAAATAAGCCAGTCACAGAAAGGCAAAAGTGCATCATTTCACTTATACAAGGTACCTAAAGTAATCTAATTCCTAGAATCAAAGCTTGGAAGGGTAGTTGCCAGGGGGTGGGTGACATTGAAGCTACTAATCAACAGGCACCAAGTTTCAGTTAAGCAAAATGAATATGCTCTAGAAATATGCTATAAAACATTGTATCTGTAGCCAACAATAATGTATTGTAAGCCTAATTTCTTGAGAAGCTCATCCTCATGTTAAGTATTCTAACCACAATAAAATAAAAAGTATTAATGTACTGATTTTTATCAGTTGACAAAATTTCTTGGATTCAGGTAAGTACGAAGTTCAGATAAGTTTTCTTCCAATAATTAGGAAAATTCCATTGAAAATATGATCTATTTGTAAAATTGATGCTTTAGAATTTAAAGAAATAAAATATGATTATATAATAGGCAAATTTAGGTCTGAAGTTACTATTAAATCTAGAGCTGGGTACTTTCTCAAAACACCTGGCCTGTAAAACCCAAAACACGTAAGTATCTTGGAACTGACAGAAGTCAAAACACAATCCAGAAATTTAAAGGTTTTTAGTCGTTCTCCTATAGTAGAAAAAAGAAGCATAGAAAGCTGAATCTGTTATACACTGATTCGTATACCAATATAAGTAAATGCGCATTTGAAATGACACATCTCTCTCTGGAGAAAGTTTCTGATTGGTATGCTATTGGGCACTCTCAATGGCTTTGTCTTGCTAAGTGTTTATATCAATAACTTAGATGTACATGCATAGGACACTCTTATCAAATATAGGCTGGATACAAAGCTGGAAGTGCCAAAGAATAAGATACTCTACCTACTGCAGGCATTTAACATAAATAGATGCAATTGATTAAACAGGGATAAATTAAAAGTCCTGTGTTTATAAGCAAATAATCCAGTTTCACACATATACAACATGTGAGTCATGGCTTAGCCTGTTTGGATGCAATGCTGATAGATTACACAACACCATTAAGCAGAGTACAAAAGTCCGGATTCTACAACCTAACTTGAGAACTGTGGTCACATCATGACTGACCCAGAGGCAAACATGAACTTCAAACCATCAAAACATCAAAGCACAGTCTCTACAGGGAATGGCAAACCCAAACCTATTTATTTTTTAAAAAACGGCCCCTCAGGCTTCTTCTGAACTATGTAGGAGGTGGAAGAGGGGCCAGGCCAGTGGTGGGATATCTAGGGGACAGGTAGGTACAGTCCGCAGAAGAAGACTGGCCAGAAAGTTAGGCACTCATTCTATTCACCAAGGTTCCAGATAGGGTCACAGTCCTAAAGACTAGCTTAGGATATTAGCATAGTAACACCACAATGCAACAGAAGTTGAAACCTGTTTATATAAGTAGGGCCAATGAGGGTGATGGAATTTTGAAACCTGCAACTTAAAAATTGCACACAAAGTAACCCAGTGTCAACTCTGGGTGAGCAGTAAAAATAACAACAGCGACAAGAGCAATTATTTCTCTTTTTTGGCTGTTACTGTGTGCTAGGCATTCTACTAGGTAATTTTACATTTGTTACCTAATTATTGCTCACAATAATAGTAGAAGATAAGCATGAGATTCTCCATTTCATGTTAGAAAGATGAGATCAAGTAACATGCCCAAAATTTCACAGCTCTAGCACATCCAGGATTCATTGGGTCCGCATGATTCCATGAACTTTCTAGTAAGCAACACAGTCTGTATCTGATTAGACAAAATTGAACTCATGTGATGACTTAGAAGCCTAGCACCACGACTAGACTTTCAGATTCTCAATCTGAATGAATGACTTAGTTGTGAGCCTCATAGGCAGGCAGAAAAGCACAAATCCTTAGGAATAAGGTAGGTCTGAACCAGCGAATTGAGGACCTCAGTGACTCTTCATGGAGTAGCTGAGGAAAGATAAAAAACGTTTTCCCCATCAAGAAAAATATAAAGAAAAGACATGGTAAGTGTCAGTATCTATAAAATAAACTTGAAGGCAAAACCAGTAAACTTTACATGCATTGACTATATGTTAAGCTACTTTAAAAAGTGCATGTGAAATTAGTTCTAGTTAATAGAATTAGTGAGCCACACCAAGGAAAGTCATGCACAGACCCTGCTGATTTCCTATTCAATATCCATTTTCAGACAGTTTTCCTTGTGACTGTAACTCCAACTTAGTTGATGGGAGAAATGCATCTTACTAAAGCTAGATTTCCCTGCCTTTTTTGAAAATATGGGTATATAACATGGGTCTGGTCATAGACAGTTGTAGGTGCAGATCTTCTGGGCATGTTTAAGAAAGTTTGCCTTTCAGTATAACCACAGTATTGAATATAGTTTCCAATATAGGCACAACTGCTTTCCCATTATTTTCCTCTTCTTCCTTCTTAGAATGCAGATGTGAAAGAATGGTCAGTCATCCCATGGCCATTTGATGCCTTGTGAAGGTAAAAGTCACATCCAAAGGATAGTGATCCTTGGACAGAAGGAGCTTACTGGATATTAATGGCATTGAGAAATTGTTGCGACAGCTCTGGGTTGCCTTAATATGAAACATCTTGTTAAGTGAAAACTTTTTTTAAACCACTCGAGTTATATTTCTGCTGAATTGAGAGGATCTCTAGCAAACAGTTAGGGATGGATTTCTAGGATCGAAATTTTTAATGAGGAATTTGAAAAAGATACCCTATTGTCTTTTAGGGTCAAGAGTTCCTAATAAAGAAAAAAACATTGGTTGCTGAACCTGTGTTTTTTAGGCTCCTCAAAAGCATTTAAAATTCTCCTTTTGTCATTACTATTTTGAAATGTCTTAAAAATGTTTAAGGAAATATATCCTTATTTATGTTGTGTGGCTCTTAGCAGATCATTTTAAATCAAACACTTAGGTATTATTTAAGCCTTAAGAATTATTTCCTCCTTTCATATCAAGCCTAGTTCAAGCCTTCTGGATCTCTCTTAAGTGAATACTGCAATTTTCTAATCCAGCCACCAAGTCAATTAGGCCTTCCTCATATTTTGCAAATAATTCTTGTTGATTATTTGTTAGCTTTAACTCTGTATTCTGAGACTTCCTTGACTGATTCTTGTAACACATGAATTCTCTTCTCAGCTACATTCATGCAGCTCTTGTCTGCTAATAAGATTTTATTATAGAAATCTAACGAATTTACAATGTCTATAACTGATGTATTTTTGTGGATGCAGTAGATTCTCAAATCTCTATAATAATATTTGGAAATCTGTTTATTCCTATTGAATACTTTTTTTATGTTCTTCAGTTTGTTCAGTTTAATACTTTTGTGGTGTTACTTTTCCTCAAACATTTGGTGATTTGTGGTGTTCTGGCCATCTTTATACTAGAAGATTCCTAATGCTGATTGTGGATGGATGTCTGTTCTGACGGTTGTTTGAATGAAAGGGCAGTCAGAGAAGGCTGCTGATTGCATTGACCTTGGCTTCATTTGATCACTTCTAAGAATTTGAAGTGGGAAATAAGATGGTTGTATTTGTTTTTTATGGCCTCATGATGCAACATTCTAAATGGATTATCTAATAAAGTTCCATCTTGAGAACTAATGAATTCTGTATGACTGGAATAATTGAGAGATAGGTTTCACAGCAATTTGTTGATAAGCTTTTCCTAGGCATTTAGGAAGCAAGAAAAACAAAAGAAAAGAACAAAGGGTAATGTTTAAAACCTAGGATTGAATCCCAATTTTTCCGAATTAATTGCCCTTTTACAACTCAACCTATCTCCTCTGAATCCCTGTAAATCTGTAAAAAGATATAATTCCTACCTGAAAAATTAGCTATGATAATAGACTAATGTATATAAACAAATCTGGATTTTAATAGCAAACATTAAATTATAATTCCTAATATTAATGTGATGCTAAAAAATTCATGAACCATAAGACAGCCAAGATTATAAGCAGAAGGAACAAACATTCCCATTTTCCTTGATCTTGTCAGTCTTGGTTTATGCCTGTTTCTCTAGGAAAGTTTTATTAGCTCACTCTTTCATTCAACAAAGTATTATGGTTTAAAAGGCTATGCATTATATGGTAATCTTAGCATTCAATACCCCTGACCTTCTGTGATTCAAATGTTTTTAGTAAGACTTTGTCGATAAGAGTTGAACCAGCCTTGTTCCTAAGCAAGTACAGCTATATAATTTCCAATTGGAGAATGTATGGGAGCAGCTAAATGCTCAGGTGTTCAATCAGACAAGCATGGACTGGAATTTGGACTTCCATGTGTATCAGCTCTATCAGTCCTTTGACCAGGACTCAATCTCTCTGAACCCCAGTTTCCCCCTCAGTAAAATGGAGATTTATAAAATGGTTTGAAGACAAATGAGCTAATCTATGTCCAATGCTCACCACATTGTTTGGCATATATTAAATGGTATAGCTATTTTCCACAAAAGAAAGAACACAGTATGGAATTCGTTGTAGATTTTGGAAATTTTTTATTTGTGCAAGTTAATTTTGGTATCCACATTTGGATTACACTATTTTTATACCCATGTGAAGTAGATCATACCTTTCCAACTTATTAATGCTGTTTTAGAATACACATACTATTATGTTGAGAGGAAAAATAATGGTAGTAGTCTCACTGTCGTGTTCATAAGGAAAAAAAAGAAGCTAAACTGTATGTCTACCAAAGTCCAAATATTTTCACTGCTGTTCTGTTCACAACCCAGATGAGATTGAAACAACAGGGTCATTAGGGTCTCCAAAGGAAGAAAATTCCATGTTTATTTCTGATTTATTGATTTCTTCCATTATTCCAGCTTCTGGGTTTAAAATGTTAGTGAGTGAAATGGTTTTGTTGACATTCCCAATAGAGGTCCCATGCCCTCAAAGTTGCACACTATTTAAACAGGAAATATGCCCTTTTAGCACTGAAGTAAACACAACTGGCGATGAACCACCCGCAGGCAGCTTTCTAACAAAGCCCCTCAAACCATGACTTTCCTGCCACATGGGCCAAGGAAGGCAAACACAGCCATGAGAAGAAAAAGCTGACTCTCATTCCCATTTGAACCAATCACTCATATTTTCAATTCGTAGAATTTTGATAAATGTCATTGCTCCAAGGTCACCCCCAGGGTGTTGAGAGACTTTTATCTTACCAGTCATCCTAGTTATTTTTTTTCTCTTCCTTTTAAGAAGTTTTTATCCCTAATTTTCACATGTTGTTTATTAACAAAACATGTACAAGGAATGCAGACTCTATATTTCAAACATTTCTAGCCTTCAAGGATGGGAGAAGAATTAAACAAGGGAGAAGGCTGGCTTCCAGCAATAACACAGCTTTAACAAATACATGAAATATTTATAGAACACATAAAGAACAAAGGAAATGGAGCACTTCCTCTGTGTATGATTTCTCTCAGTGTTTCTGTTGACCTGGTCTTTTGCCACTACTCTTTTTCCCCCTGAGATATCTGTTGAGCAGCAATGAGTGAGATGTACCTGGTCAATGTACTTTCAACACATCGTCTCTCCGACTTTGTAAAGGAAGAATCTCAGATGCTAATGATGATTGCATTAACATTTTCATTCTGAGAACGTTGTTTTTTGGAGGAAACACACTGAGAAATCAAGGCCTCTAGTAAGTTGTAACTATTTCAGAAACCATCTAATTTTAACCTAGATTTTCAAGAACAGCAACAAAAACTGCTAAAATATTACAATTACTATAGGAGAAGCCACATAAATTGAGAAACTGGCAGGGTGATTTTCTCAAAGTAAAAAAGAAAGTGTCTTCATACTTACAGCGCATTCCTAGGGTTGCTCTTACTTCCCTAGAACTTAGTTTAACAGTTTTGCAAACATATTTATTTAATTGACCACAGAAATTTTCATTATTTTTGTAATGAGAAAGAGAAAAGGTGAGCATATTAGAGATCTGCTTCTGGGGTAAAAACTGATATATAACACCTAATATAATAGCATTAATGGGTGTTGTTACTGAAACAGGAGAGTTTTCTGGCCCCCCTTGCAGGGTCTGTGACAGGGTGTGGCTGTCTACCCCACCACTGTGAGCTCAAACCCCTTTCAGGGGGGGGAGCGTGCAGATGAGCAGGTGCAGGAGCTAGGGCAAGCGCTTTGGGCTCTGGCCTCATGGTAGTGTCTGGGGGTGGGGGGTGCCTATGACCCCAGTATTACAGTGCTCTTTTAGCTCTGCTGTCCACAGACTGCTTAAGTGTTAACCAGCTTAGTGTCCCCTCTGCTTTTCTACAATGGGCCAGTGTGACACTTTCTGTGTCATGAGGTCTTCCAGTGTACCCAGGAGTATCGAGTCACACACAGACTTGAAGAATGGTAAATGTGGGGGCTTTACTGAGTGGTGAAGGTGGCTCTCCTCCTTCTAGCATGGGAGCTAGAAGAGGGATGGAGTGGGATCTTCCCCCGGGAGTTTGGCTGTCCGGCAGCTGAACTCCTCCCTGTCTGCCCCAGCCGAACTCCTTTTGGTTCTCAGATGCTCCTTCTCTTTCTCTGCTGCGCCGTTCTGCTGTTCATATGCTTGTCTCCTTGTCTCCTCATCTCCCTCTAGAGTCTGGGGTTCATGGTTTATATAGGTACAGGATAGGGGGTGTGGTTGGCCAAAAGGCAACTTTTATGGCACAAAAACAGCATAGCCTGTCCTTACTTAGGGCTGCAGGTATCCAGGATTGAGAGTGGGGCCTTTGCCGAGGAACCGCCCTCTTCTACCTAGTATTTCTCTGTCTCCTATTCATATAATTACCACATATAATTCCCCATATAACTTGGTCAAACTTACATCACTTGCTTTGTCTTTCCAACATGTGGGTTCTGCATTTGTAGAGTGTCATTGAAGTGCTATTTATACTTAATAATTGATTTTTACAATGCTGATTTATATCCATTGTACCAGAAGCTGTGCTAAGTGTTTTACATATAATATCCCATTTCATATTCACAGTAGCTCTTTGATATTGGTAAAAATATCAAATATAAGAACACCAAGATTTGAGAAGTCCAGGAGATTTGACCAAGGTAGGAGGAAGAGAGTCTTAGATCCCCCTGGATGTTCTCACTCCACATGTATTCCCACCCTAGCTGGAACAATGGTGTCACTTTAGATTGTAGCATTTCCTGTTTCCTCTCCTCACAAAGTAAAATGTGATCATTGATTCAGAATAGTCTTTTAGAGCATCAGATTTAACCTGTTCATTGTGTGTGTGTGTGTGTGTGTGTATGTGTGTGTTGAATATACTGGCTTAAGACAGTGGCCAAGTGTGGTAGCTCATGCCTATAATCCTGACAAGGCAGGAGAGGCCAAGGCAGGAAAATCGCTTGAGTCCAGGAGTTTGAGGCCAGCCTGGGCAACAGGGAGACTCCCTTCTCTACAGATAATAATAATAAATTAGCCAGGTTGGTGGTGCATGCCTCTAATCCCAGCTACTCAGGAGGCTGAGGTGGGAGGATTGCTTAAGCCCGGGAGGTCGAGGCTGCAGTGAGTGGTGATCAGGCCACTGCACTCCAGTCTGGGCAACAGAGCAAGACCCTGTCTGGAAAAAAAAAAAGAGAGAGAACAAGAGAGACAGTAGTAAGTATCAACATAGTGTGGATTTTGGAATCCATATGCAGCTACCAGTGAGAAATAGCCTCCTAGAGTCCCTTCTATTTTATGAACCTAGCCCCTGCCCCTCTTCCTCTGAAGACCTTGACTATGCTGCTCAGTCTGTTTGGGAGTAGATCATTTTTCACTTATAAACATTTCCTCCACATGTGGTATTCAAATCATGGACTGTTACAAGAGATGTGTGTAAGCCAGAGCAGTAGTTTCAGGTAATCAAAAATAAGGCTTCATTTTAGCAAACAGCTTAGAGAAGAGCTCAGCATGGAAGAAAAGGTATTAACTGTACAAATGTTGCAATCGGAAAATTAGTTTAAAAAAAGCAATTTTAAACAAATTTGGTTGACTGTAAGGGCGTGATAGTCTAAGTTACATTTCTGGACACATAAAAAATCTATTATAAACACATCCATGCAAAAAAATACATACATACATATTCACCTATTTTTGAATTACTCTATTGTATGACCTCAGGAAATGTTACTTTTTATGGCAAAAAACTTCAAAAAGAACATTGTTTTAAATTTGGCAACCTACTTTCTTCTAACTCTATTAAAACTAGATGATCTCTTTAACAACGCAATGTGTGTATATGATGTCGGTGATCACTTCTTTATTCAGTTTAGTCTTTTCTCCTTATGCTTAATCTCAACTCTGTCTTGAAAATAATAAAGAGCACATGTTGGCTGCCTGGAGTCAGTCATCTAGGAGACTCCTATCATTTTTATATTATTGGTTTGCTGGGTATAATTGGCACTATATAAATAAACTTCCACCTCATACCTCCTTTCCTTTTAAGACTCAGATTAAAAAGTTCAGCTCCTTCATTGACCTTTCCAGAACCCCAAGAACTATTACCCTTTCCAAGCCTCAGTTCCCACAACAGCTGTTAGTATCTCCTTAAGAGCTCCTGGTACAATTTGTCTTCTATCATTTTTGAGAAATTTTGTATATTTTCTCTTATCCAGTGGTATGAATACAATATGTGACAACAATGTGTGAACCAGAAGTTTGATTCATTTCTATTATTCTGTTTATTAGTGTCAACAGAAAGAGTCAAACTCTGTAAAATATTTGAAGAGATATGTTCTGAGCCAAATATGAGTGACCATGGCCCGTGACACAGCCCTCAGGAGGTCCTGAGAACATGTCCAAGGTGGTTGGGGTGCAGCTTGTTTTTATACATTTTAGGGAGGCTTGAGACATCAATCAAATACATTTACGAAATACATTGGTTTGATCCAGAAAGGCGGGACAACTGAAAGCCGGGGCTTCCAGGCTATAGGTAAATTTTCCAATTGACAATTGGTTGAATTTGTCTAAAGATCTGGGATAGAAAGGAAATATTCAGGTTAAGATAAAAGATTGTGGTGACCAAGACTTTTTTGAAGTATTATAGTGGCTGCCCTTAGAGAGAGTGGATGACAGGTGTTTCCTATTCAGACCTTTAAAAGGTGCTACACTCTTAGTTAATCTCTTTAGGATTGGGAGGACCTGGAAGAAAACGATCTAACTATGTTAATAGAGATTCTTTACAGATGCAAACTTCTCCCCACAAAGGACAGTTTTGTAGGGCCATTTCAAAATATGGCAAAGAAACATATTTCAGGATAAAATATTTTGACTTTCTTCTTTGTCATATAGTCGGAAAGTAAGAGTCAGATTGGGAAGTAAGTCGCAATATATAGGGTCTGCTGAGAATTTATGGTTTGTAAGGCATGACTCTCCAGACCCCTTAAATAGGAATTAGGACAAGATAAAACAAACAAACAAAATCAGAGTTTAGTCCTCATTGGCAAGACTAGCACTGTCCTCTGTGTATGAGTCATTTAAACTTATTGGCTAAATAACAATAGAAAATGTTTATGTTTGCTTATGGTAGACCTTTATATAAATATTTCTTCTAATCCTCAGAACTAGTATCCTCCATTTACAGTTAAGTAAACTGAGGCCCTGGGAAATAAGACACTTTAGTTTTAAAAGCTGCTAAAGTCTACTGCTACATCATGCAGGTAAGTCTTTTTACTTATATTTGTCATATCACTCTTAACCTTTCAGAAAACTTTAAAATAATAATTACTATGCCTAGTGCTTTTATGACTATGTTAACAATTCATACCTATTCTTCCTAATATTCTACCTAGATGATGTAATTTAAAGTTAAAGAGATACATATAAACTTTGCTGACCCTAAAATTCCCTTCCTATTGTTAGATATGAGTTCTAAATTTTCTCTTCAAATAATCAATATGTCAGTACGTTCAATTCTTTACCTTCTACTTTTAAACTTAACTTCTTCATGAAGCAACCTTTTTTGATTTCCTGCTCCACCCTGACTCATTCCAATTACCTGCTCTGTCATAACCATTTTTCCTGCCAAACCACTCACCCCGTCACTCTCTTTAAATTCACCAGTTGGAATTAGTTTAGCCTGTGTGGTCTAACCCTAGCCAATAGGGGAATGACACAGCAGCATGTGCATCAGGTATAAGAACCCCTTCCCTTCCCTTGTCCAAGTGTGTGGTCACCATTGCTCCATCTGTGAGGGCCCACCCTTCTATAGAGGTAAATTGCCTTGCAGAGGATTAAAAAGAAAATTTTATATTTGAGTGCTATTTCTTTTGTGGCACCGAAACTTTATTTATAACACTATGTACTGAATTTAAAAAACAAAAAACCTAATACCCTCCTTTTTGGCTTGGAAGTCAAAACTAGGACTTCTATCCCCAGAAGGCAACAGTTAAAATACCTTAAGCTATGACTTCAGGGAAACCTTCTAGTTATCTTCCTAAACTAGTCAGAGTAGTGAGCAGTATTGTGGCTAATGCTATGAAGCTGACAGAAAGAGGCACCTAACAGATGAGGATGGGTGTATGTGGCAACCTCCAATGAACTGTGGGAGAACCCAAACAATAAGCCCTGCTCTTCCAAAGATTTCAGCCCCCTTTTCATTGCAAGGGACTATGGACCATTGCATATGATTGCAAAAAAACTTTATTTACTAGTCTTTGAAACTGCAGGTTGCCTTAAAAGAGAAAATGTTAAGAGGGGTGTGTGTGTGTGTGTATTTTCTGGGAATAAGACAGGTAAGCACATTATTAAGCAAGTAGGGATGAATAGAGGTGAAAGTTGTTTCCTAATAGGAGTCTTTAGCTTCAAAGGAAGACCTGATTTGACAAAAATGAAGGTATGTAGTTAAAACACTGAATGCCTATTTTAGGATGGGGCTGCAGAAAATTTGAACCCATCTCTGCACAAAAGGTGGTGGATGGGGGTTTATGATCATCAAGAATAAATATAAGGAGTAAAAAGAGAGCAGCTCCACTAGCTTTATTCTCTCTACTTTTATCCTAACTAGCCTGGGCTCTGCTTTGCTTGTGTCAGTCAGCTCTGAAGAACTCTTTGTCCTGTAATTTAATCTGTATGCCATTAAGTGGGATTAGTTCAGGGAAATTCACAGGAATAACAAAAGACAGAAAACATGAGGATGATGCCCCCCCCCCCCCCACAGGACTGAAAATGTTTGGAAACATCAAGGGAATAAAAGTATGTCAGGTAACAGACTTTGTCTATTGAATGACTTCATGATTTTGATCCTCCACAATACTTCATAGGAAACATTAAATTACATTAATCCAAAATTCCCTGGAAATAATAACAGATAGAAGAGGAAAAAAGGTACGTAAAGAAAACAAACAAAAGACCTTGAAAAGCTAGGAGACAAAAGGGAGAAGTAAAAGGAACTAAAGCAGAAAAGGAGAAGGGTAACGTACTTCCCGTGTTACAGAGAGATTGGACGCCACTGCTTACTGCCTGAGGTTACTAGGAAACCTTTAAATGAGATTTATTTCTGGCTTGGAGCAGTTTGAGGAATAAATATGATTAATCATTATTTTGATTCTTATAAAGAAAAATAGCGTATCCATATAAACAACCATCTATCCAATTTTATTCAATGAATAGATGGAAAAAGCTGTGACAACACGTGTCTATGATTGCAGAAACACTTTAGTAGAGTACTCAAAATATCAGAAGGGTGTTTAAAAAGCATACATTTGACTAAATTGGAAATGCGACAATTTACCAGGTGACTATCTTAAGTGGTCTTCTTTGCAATATTTGTTGAATGAACTAAATTAATTTTGTGCCTTCTCTCTCAATACCTGAGTTTTCTGGGATCCTATTTTGGACAATTCATCTTTCCTTTTTCTATACATCATATTTTTGCTAGTGAACCAAAACCCATTTAAACAAAGTTTGATTGAATAAACAAAATAATATTGAGGTTAAAATAAATTTCTAGCATTATTTCTGCAAATATAAATGGGTATATAAGTGACACACTTCTCTAAGACTTCAGTAGCAACTATTTTTAGGGGGTATGATAAGATTTTATTTTGAGTAAATTCAATTTGAAACCTCAAAATTGAAATAGGTTTGGCATTTTTTCATCACTGGCAACTACCCATGTTATTAAATAAGAAAACTGAGAACTATTTTTTCCATGAAATTTTTGAAATACCCGCAAGTGGCATTAAATGCTATTTGGCTGTGCCAACACAGTCTTGAGTCTCTCTTGGCTGAAATGCTATCCAAGGACAAATGATCGAATGATGCCAATTTGCCTATATGAAGATTCATCCCCCTATCCCCACTATTTTCCCTTCAAGAATATATACTTGAGATCAGGCCCAAGGAGGCTTCTTTAAAGCAGTGCCAAGTGGTCATGTTACCAAAAAATGTACTATATATTGCATGTGTGTGTTTAAATATACTCCAAATTCTTCTTTTTATGGGACAGTGCTAAGAAATTATGTTGCTCTAGTTCACGGAAGACTTTCCGTAAGTGGTAAGGCTTTGCTGTTTTCATCAGCTAGTATAAAAAAAAACTTTAAATCATAATATCATTTATATTAAATTAATATTAAAATATTAATATCATTTATTTAAAATTAATTTTTAAGTGTTTACTTTGTGCCTAAGAAAAAGACACAATTCCCACTCATAAGGAATTTATAATCTTGTTGTGAAAACAGGAAAGTAAACACGCTGCTAAAATGTAATAGAACAAATATAATGACAGAGGCAAGAATAAAGTATTGTAAGGGCCCAGAAGAGAAGCATCTAATCCAGTGTTAGAGAATAAGAAATGTTCAATGTTCACTGAAAGTATATGAAACCACAGCAAGAACATAAACTTTTAAACAGAGATTTGACTATATATATATATATATGGGTCAAAGTTAAATCCACCAATTAGCTAGATAACCTTGAACAATTTCCTTATCTCCTAATTTTTGCTTTTATAAAATAGATATAAAAATATTGATTACAAAAGACTTTGGCAAATATTAAGTGCCTAGTGCCTTTTGCTTAGAAAACATTTCTAGGCCTTTTGCTTAGAAAATATTTGCTTAGTAAATATTAAGTGCCTGGTGCCTTTTGCTTAGAAAAAACTTTTCCCTCGAACTTATATTTAAAGATATAAAACTTGACTGCATATATGCTCAGATATCAGGAAAGCAACCTAAATATTATGAGAACCAATGGAAAATGTATGTTTTTTTATCTTTCTGACTTTTTATGTAATATTTGTGTACAAAAGTTTTGTTAACTACAGAAAACATCAGGTATAACAATGAAAGTTAAGTCAATTTTTACATAGATGATATTAAAAAACTATTCATGATGGTGTTATCACAAATATATTTTGGCCTCAGTAATTTCTCAAAAACTATTGAATCATAGTTTAAGATTCAAAGTACCTTTTGATAAGATGGGATCACTGTGTTATTTAATGTAATATTTGCTAATAGAACAAAGTTTAAGTGTATTGTATGTAGTTTCAATAAAACTTATAGAAATTTCCAAAGTCTTTACCTTTTCCAAAGTCTTGAACTTTGTCTTGACATGCACACAAAGATGTCATAAACATGCAATGCCTAGGATATATTAGGTATAGAAAGAGATTCAAACTATGGGTAGATATGGTTCCTGCCTTCAGCAAAACTGATGTGTACATGGTGGAGTGCTTCATGGTAGAACATAGGTAATAAGATAATGGTGAGGTCATTAGAAATGGGCTTAAAATACAGCTAAATAGACATGAGGTTCCTGATTTTTCCAAAAAAATTATTAATTCTTGTTTCCATTCTTGCCCCTCTCTAATCCATTCTCCACACATTTGTCACATTATTCTTTAAAAAATATGTATTATATCATACATACTTCTTTTTTGTTTGTTTCTTGTTTGTTTGTTTGTTTTTGAGATCTAGTCTCGCTCTGTCACCCAGGCTGGAGTGCAGTGACCAGATCTCAGCTCACTGCAAGCTCCGCCTGCCAGGTTCACGCCATTCTCCTGCCTCAGCCTCCCTAGTAGCTGGGACTACAGGCGCCCGCCACCTCGCCGGGTTAGTTTTCTTGTATTTTTTTAGTAGAGATGGGGTTTCACCGTGTTAGCCAGGATATCATACATACTTCTTGTTAGACACTCTATGATGTCTTTCACTAAACTTGGGACAAAGACTAACATGGATACTATGGTCCATGAGAGGCTTCATGATTCGGCCTCTGTCTGCCTCTCCAGACTTACTTATAAATATTTTCTCTCCTTCATTATACCTGAGCTCATATAGCTCTTCATTCTTCACAGGTCAAAATCTATTCTGCCTCAGAGGCTCATAATTTGCTATTTCCCCAGCTTTTGTGTAATGTAACATTTAATCTTGAGCATTTCCTCATAGAATTAAACAGTTTTTAACAATGTAACTTTTAATGGTTACATTGATCACAAGTGTGTATCATTATAGAGCTATGTCTTCAGTTTCCGACACTAGAAAACATTCTTCATTTTTATGAATAATTTTCTTTAATCACTAATTTTTTTTTTTACTCTCAACCTATGATTTGGGTAAGATTGTTTTTGCTCAAAGTGCCATAGATAGATCCTAATTATTTAAACTAATCGATGTATATCTGCTTTCTGGCCACAGAATTCTTCAGGACAGGACATCTGGAAAAATTTGAGTCAATGCACAGGATATTGTCCTGGGAACCACTTATAAAAAAAATAAAGAAGAGAAACAGAATCTGCAGCAAAGAAAGGTTAAATTATTGATAGCATGTTTTGAATTCTGAAACATCAATTTCTGAAACTAGAACTCCTGGAGTTTTTTAAATTTATTTTTTTATGAAAATGCTATAATTAAAATCTCAGCAAATCTTTGTCTTCATGTCTGATTATTTAAGAAAATTACTAGAAATTGGATTAATGATCCAAGGGTGAGATTATTTTGTAAGTCTTTTAATAATTTTTTTTTAGTATAGTTGTTAGCAATTATTATTCCCACCATCAGCGGGCAAGGGTGACTTTCCCAACTTGAAAAAAACATTCTTTTTTTTTTCCTTTCTTTTTTTTTTTTTGAGTTGGAGTCTCGCTCTCGCTCTGTCGCCCAGGCTGGAGGGCAGTGACTGGATCTCAGCTCACTGCAAGCTCCGCCTGCCAGGTTCACGCCATTCTCCTGCCTCAGCCTCCCTAGTAGCTGGGACTACAGGCGCCCGCCACCTCGCCCGGCTACTTTTTTGTATTTTTTAGTAGAGACGGGGTTTCACCGTCTTAGCCAGGATGGTCTCCATCTCCTGACCTCGTGATCTGTCCGTCTCGGCCTCCCAAAGTGCTGGGATTACAAGCTTGTGCCACCGCGCGCGGCCTTAAAAAAAAACATTCTTAAAGAAGAAAACAAAATCTTTGCCTTGGACTTCTCAAGTAAGTACGTATAGGTAGTACTAAAATTAAGTTGGGAACAATTTGTATTCTAATAAGTGGGAAAAATAACAAAATCTTGAACGTATTTGAGGACAGATCATATCCCAATGTTTCTGACATCAGAAAAGTTTAGATAATTATGGATGTATGGAAATCAGTTCTAAACAGTAGAAAACACAGAAGAAATTGAGATTATACGAGGTATCTAATAGATGCAAGCATTTAGCCAACAATGAATTTACAGAATTTGCTTGTTTTTTAATAAGCACTTAATTTTAGTTGACTATTTTGCATTATACCCACATAAAAATGTTATAAAGTATATTTTATTTGTCTGAGCCTGTAGGCCTCTTTTGAGAAAACCAAATGAGAATCAGCCAATTAAAACTAAATAGTTGAAGAAATAAGCAAACTTGGCAAATTTGGTTATTTGCAGGATTGCCTGGTTTATTGGTTTTTGAAGAACTGGCTTTTGGCAAAATGATCTAGACACAAATCTAATCGGTAAATTTTTACGAGGGACTTGCTAGAGAGCTATTCTTTATATTCCCAAATAAGTAGATCTTGTAAACAAAAAATGGGCTTAAAGGAAAGGACACATTTTAATTGGACATAAAGACAAATGTGCTAATTTTAAAGATGAGAAAACATTGAAATGGGTTGAGTTTTCATATGAGACACTCATCTGCCTGCGGTTATTTCTAAAGTTCCCTTCCAGGCTCACAAAAACAATGTCTCACCCAAACCAAACCAAAGAGAAAGAAAAAGTCAAGTCAAAGACAACCAAAGACAGACAAAAGCTCACAAAGCATGGTCTGGGTAGGACAAACCAGAGATTTTCAGCATTTCACAAAATTAATAGTAGATTAGGTGTGGAGACAGACATAAATATGATGCTTATACCTGGTTGTCTAGAAGCAGAGCCTGCTTGGCCATTCTGGTGCAAGTTATTTATTGAGAGAACCCTCTTGGGAAAAAAGGAGTGATGGAAGAGTACTGTGGCTTCTATTTTTATGTGAAAAAAGTTAAGCATGGATTTGGTCTTAGTTGGAGTCTAGCTTCAGCCTTTAGCTTTGGACCTGACCCAGGGACAGTCCTGGAATCTGAAAGTCCTTCCTTATCAGTCAACCATTGTCTGGGGGCTGCTGCAATATTCCAAGTTAAAATGGCTTTCATTGCCTGAAAGCAATTCTCCACTACAGAGGGCAGCTGTGAACTATTAACAGCCAATACTTACGGGAGCTGGGCAGGATGCTGACTGCCTAAGTAAAGGACACCCCGGTGGGGGCACTGACAGCTTCGAATGTATAATGGAAGTGTAGAATACTAGATGCATTATTCTCTGGTCTCTCTAATTAGTTTTAAAAGTATTGACTAATTATTTTCATAATGGTGACTTTTAAAATCCTGTATTAATGTTTCTCAAATATTTTCATTAATATATTTCTCATATCATAAGGAAAGGAGAGAATATTGTGAAACAGGGAAACTGCTCTCTGAATGTCTAGCATTTCTCTGGCATTTTTTAAATGTGTAAAATTCAAATAAATTTCATCTTCTACTCCACATATACCTATGCTGATTTTGATGAGAAAATATTAGATGTTACAGAAAAGTTAATATATAGTAACTTGTTATGAAATATTTCATTAAAATTGATCCACCAGGAGGATGCTTCTGATTTGTTTTGTGGTTTACTTTGGCACCTTGAGGATGTGGGTACCTTGTTTGTGAACACAAACTTTTCTATTTATATTTTCATGCTTGCTAAATTACAGGAATATATTTGAGACAATGGTGACCTTATTTCGTTTGTTGTACATCAGTTCATGTTGTTGATGTTAGGGCTACAGAATTGTTTTTCACTAGTAGATGGATCTAGCATACTGAAGACTTCTTAGACATATATCTTCTTTTACCTATATATCTTATACTTGTGTCATTTGTCCCATCAAAATATACTTAGACTTGTATAGTTATTATCCTTAATGTATCCTGTGATTGTTTATTTGAATTTCACTCTGACACATGCAGTGGGAGTACAAAAAGATTTTAACCAATCTTTCTTACTTCGGGGAATAGCAAATGAGCTGAGTTAGACCACAAAATGCTGGACTGGATTTGAAGACTGGGAAGAATGTTAATTCTGACTGGCATCCGTGGTGTTTCATTTCAATTTACCAACCAAATAGCCAACAAGTGGTGCAAAGGTCACAAGAATTGAGAATAAAATAATAGACTGGAAACAACTCTGCAAAGACACCCTATGTTTCTCAGAGACACTCCCACAATTCAGGAGTCAAAGTATCCGGTAGGTATTGAGAATCCTATACAGTGATAGCAGCCAAGAATTGGGGCTGTTTCATCCAGTAGGCTTGGGCAGAGGCCACTTTGGCACTCAGCTGTGTTCCCACCAATATGGAAGACAACACTTTCTATGCTGCAGACATCTATTTCTTACTGCTGCATCAGGCCTACCATGGGCTTGTTACACAGAGACAGCTTAACTGTTGAAGATCCTTGCGTGAGCAGGCTTCTGTGGGGCCAAAATACAAAACATAAATCAACTAAACCCATTTCTAGACCAAAAACAAAAACAAAAAAATCCACTATATAGGAATATTCTAAATTGCATGTTAAAACACTGACTCCAACTGACCAGAAGACTGTTTTACCAATTTGTTGATTTAACAAAATTGGCCAAAGGCTAAATAACCAGTATGAATCAGTCAATATGCATAGATTCAGTATGTCCCACTAAATAGGGAAAAAAACTCCCAAGATACCAGTAACATATTTTATGTGACATATAGTAAGCAATTGCTACATGTGCTTGGATAAATTATTATATCTTCTGTGCATCTTTACTTCCGGAAACAAGGATTCCGTTTTTTGTTTTCTGGTTTTTGTTTGTTTTTACTTTTTTAAGAAAATAATGTGTTTACTCCAAATTGCAGTTTATTCTGCCTACAAAAAACTAAAGGATTTTTTTTTTTTTTTTTTGTACTTTTAGCCTACCAGCTATTGTCAGTTATTGTCAGGAATTCCCTGCTACCAACAAGAAGAAGCCTTGTACTTTTCACACCATAGCGCACAGGGTGAAAATCTTCTCAAAATACTTCTATTTTTCTTCACTCTCCCTCTCTCTGTCTCTGTTTCTCTCTCAAACACTAACATAAGTATCGTCTTGTGAAAATAGATTTGGATCTCCAGTTTATCCAGATATTTATGGTCAACAATCCCATTTTAAAGAATTTCCAGCTGTTCGCAGTAGGTCACTCTTATAATCTCAGCACTTTGGGAGGCCAAGGCAGGAGGATCACTTGAGGTCAGGAATTTGAGAGAAGCGTGGCCAACGTAGAGAAACCCCATCTCTACTAAAAATACAAAAATTACCCGGGCACGGTGGCAGTGCCTGTAATCCCAGCTACTCAGGAGGATGAGGAAGGAGAATTGCTTGAAACTGGGAGGCAGAGGTTGAAGTGAGTTAAGATTGTGCCACCTCACTCCAGCCTGGGCAACAGAGCAAGACACTGTCTCTCAAAAAAAAAAAAAAAAAAGAAAGAAAAGAAGAAAAACCCCAAAGCAACAAAACAACAGCAACAACAAAGAATTTCCATAGGTCACTAAAATTTTAACATCTACAGATCTGCCTTTGTTGTTTGTGTATCTGCATGTATCTAAGAATTTATTCATTTATCAGTGAGTATCTATTTTTGATATCATTTAGAGTTAGGTCAGTAATTGTGTATCATGTGCATTTTTTTTTTTTTTTTTTTTTTTTTTATAGATCTTTTTTTTTTTTTTTTAAAACAGAGTCTTGCTCTGTTGCCCGGGCTGGAGTGCAGTGGCCGGATCTCAGCTCACTGCAAGCTCTGCCTCCCAGGTTTACGCCATGCTCCTGCCTCAGCCTCCCAAGTAGCTGGGACTACAGGCGCCCACAACCTCGCCCGGCTAGTATTTTTTTTTTTTTTTTTTTTTTTTTTGTATTTTTAGTAGAGACGGGGTTTCACCGTGTTAGCCAGGATGGTCTCGATCACCTGACCTCGTGATCCTCCCGTCTCAGCCTCCCAAAGTGCTGGGATTACAGGCTTGAGCCACCGCGCCCGGCTATCGTGTGCATTTTTATTTGTTAAGTAAGATAATTCATTCACCTCTTGCATTTTACTTGTTCTTTATTTGTTTACAGGTAGGAAGCTGTTTTATACCTATATATTAATCTTTCATTTATTACTGAAAGGTTAATCAGACTAATTTAAGACATTTTGAATTTTCTTTAGAGGCCAGTGGTATACAATTCAATCCAATTATTTTATTCTTTAAAATTAACTGTACCTATGTAGCATAAAAACAAATTATTCTATAAGTAAGTAATTTAATTTCACTCCCCAAACACATTTTAATAGATACTGAAAGATGAATAATGAATTTGATAACCATGGCCCTGTAAGTAAATATATTGCTGGAGGAGATGCAGTGTAAATTCTGGCACTATTTCTTTAGGCTGATTTTATTAGTAGTGAAATTATCTGGAAAAAAATTAAAATTTTACTAATTTGAATTATTTAGTAAAGAAAGGAATACTCAGTAGAAAATAAAAGTTTGTTTCTCAAAAAGCTGAATATAAGCCATGTTTATATATGGAAGAAAAAAAAACCTGTTTGGACTATTTTATTCTGTGGCCTAGAAAATAATTCAGTAGCATTACTATAAAAGCTTGTTCACTGCATTAAAACACAGAGATTAGTCAAGCACAGGTTGCTCATAACAACCAGGCTTGATAATTCACAGTAATATTCTTCCTGAACATTTTGAGCTTTGATACTATCAAGATTTTTTCTCTAGTTTCAGAATCATTATATTAAGGATTTGAGCTTAAATTATCCATTAATAACTTTCTGGCCAATGCGATTGAAATACAACACTCTGGTATCTTCACTTTCACTCATCACTATAAAATATACTCCTATTTTTAGTGTTATATTAGTTTAAGCCATTTTGAGTGCTGTTTTTCTTTAAATACAGGTATTAGTCCAGATTTTCACTTGCAAATGACAGAAATCCAACCCAATGGCTTAAGTGGAAAAAGGGAGACTTTATTGTCAGTAATAACTAAACCACAAAAATGAATGCAACCCAGGCTGAGGCAGGAGAATGGCGTGAACCCGGGAGGCGGCGGAGCTTGCAGTGAGCCAAGATTGTGCCACTGCACTCCAGCCTGGGCAACAGAGCGAGACTCCGTCTCAAAAAAAAAAAAAAAAGAATGCAACCCAGTCTAAGTCTCAGGTTCCCTCTCTGTGTCCCATTCTGTGTCTAGCTGTATGTACTCTTCAGCCTTTCAGGGTATAGTGGACTCTTGTTTGTAACTTCACCAGTGTGCATGCCACCTTCTTCCAGATTTGCTTGAAAATCTGTATGGTTCTGGAGATGCTAACTCTATCCCTGACATCAGAAATCAAAGTCATACATTTGACAGCAAAGGGAGCCTTAGATTGTACCAGTAGCCTACTGTGACATTGGTCTTTTCTATATTACTGTTTTTCTTTTTCTATTGAGATATAATCTACATAGCATAAAATTCACCCTCATAAAGTATATACTTCAATGCTTTGTAGTATATTCACAAAATTGTACAACCATCACCTATGATCTAATTTCAGGACGTTTCATCATCCCTCAAAAAAACTTTTTACACATTACCAGCCATTTTCCATCCCCCTCCCTTTTCTCAACCCCTGAAAATTACTAATCTACTTTCTGTGTCTATAGATATACCTACTATGGATTTTCATACAAACGGAATCATCCAATATGTTTTTGTGTGTGTGTCTGTTTTTTTGTTTTTTGTTTTTTTGACTTAACATGACGTTTCCATGCTCATTCATGTTGCAGCATGCAGCAATACTTCATTCCTTTTTATGGCTAAGTAATAATTCCTGTGTATGGATGCACCACTTTTGATTATCCACTATCCATACTTTCATTCATCAGTTTATGAGAGCTTTTTTTTTTGTTGTTGTTTCTTTTCATTTGTTTCTACTTTTTGCCAATAATGAATAACATTGCTATGAAAATTTGTATACATGTGTCTGAGTAGACATACGTTTTCATTTTGAGGGGTATATAAAAAAGAGTCAAATTGCTACATCATATAGTAACTTCTATGTTTAACTTTTTAAAGAATTGCCAGAATATTTTCTAAGCCACTGCACTGTTTTACATTCCCACCAGCAATGTATGAAGTTTCTAATTTCTTTATAATCTCACCAGCATCTGTTCTTTACCATTCATTTTATTCTAGCTATCCTAATGAGTTTGAAGTGATACTTCATTGTGGTTTTGATTGGCATTTTCTGTGGATACTAATGTTGAGCTTTTTTCATGTGCTTGTTATTTACTGCCTATCTCTTTGGAGAAATATCTGTTCTTGTCCTTTGTCCCCATTTTATTGGGATACATTTTGTTATTGAGTTGTAGGAGTATTTTATGCAGTGTGGAGACTAGTCCCTTATCAGAAAGATGGTTTGCAAGTATTTTCCCCCATTCTATATATTATCTTTGACCTTCGTTATAGTGTTCCTTGAAGGACAAAAGCTTTCAATTTTAATAAAACCCAATTTATCTATTTTTTCTTTTATTATTTGTGCTTTTGGTATCATATCTAAGAAATCAAGGCCTAATTAAAGGTTACCAAGATTTATAGCTATTTTTTCTGTAGATTTTATAGGTTCACCTTTTATATTTATGTTTCTAATCCATTTTGAGTTAATTTTTATATATGCTGTTTGGTATGGACCCAGTTTTATTCTTTATCTTGTGGATATCCAGTTGTTCCAGCACAATTTGTTGAAAGATAATTCTTTTCCCATTTGATTTCTTTGTACCTTTGTCTGAAATGAATTATCTACAAAAGTAAGAGAATATCTTGAACTCTCAATTCCCTTTAATTTATCTCTATATCTGTCCTTATGCCAGTACTACATAATTTTCATGGCTTTGTGGTAAGTTTGGAAATTGTACTGATTTTGGAAAATGTGATTTCTCAAATTTTGTTCTCTGTTTTTAAGATTGTTTGGGTTATTCTTGCATTTTCATCTAAATTTTAGGATCTGCTCATCAATTTCTGTAAGTTATCTGGGGTTTTGATTGAGACTGCATTGAATCTGTAGGGAAATTTTGTTAATATAGCTATCTTAATAATATTAATTCTTCTAATTCATAATGATGGAAAGTATTTCCATTTATTTTGGTCTTCTTTAATTTCTTAAAATGATTATGGTAGTTTTCAGTGTCCAAGTTTTCTACTACTTTTGTTAAATTATTCCTAAATATTTTACTATTTTAGATTCTACTATAAATAATTTTTTAAATTTTTATCTTTGGATTATTCATTGTAATGTATAAATAAAATTGATTTTCACTGATTTCATTTAGACAATCTTCTGTTGTCTAAATTCATTTATTGGGTCTAGTAGTTTTTATGATGATGATGATGGATTCCTTAAGATTTTTTTGTATCTCAGGTCATCTATAAATAGAGTTAATTTTACATCTTCCTTTCCAATCTTGATACTTTTCATTTCTTCTTTTTTGCCTATTTGTCCTGGATAGAACCTCCAAAAATATTCACTAGAAATAGTGAGAGCAGACATCCTTGTATTGTGCCTGATTTTAGGGAAAAGACTTTCAGTGTTTTACAATTAAGTAGGATGTTAGCTGTGGACTTTTAATAAATATTCTTCATTGAGTTGAGCTTCACATTTCAAGTTTTTTGAGTATTTTCTTTATATGAAAGGGAGTTGATTATTTTCTAATGCTTTTCTTCTATGTCTATTGTGATAATCATTTGGGTTTTGTGTTTAATTATATGCTTGATTATATTAATATAGTATACTGCATTAATATATTTTCATATTAATTCTTACATTCCTGGGGTAAATCCCACTGGGCTATGGTGGATAATCCTTTATATATGTGTTGCTGAATTCAGATTGTTAGTATTTTGTCATAGATTTTGCATCTATATTTATAAGCCTGTAGTTTTCTTTCTTGTAATGTTGGTGTTATGAGTTTTTATATCAGAGTAATACTGGCCTCATAGATTGAGTTGGAAAATGTTCCCTTCTCTTCTAGATTTTCGGGTGAGTTTGTGAAGGATTTGGTATTGATTTTTCTTTAAATGTTTAATAGAATTGTCAGTGAAGCCTTCTGGTCCTGAGTTTCACTCTGTAGTATGTTTTTTGATTAGTGAAAGGATTATCAAGGGAATACTATGAACAATTACATGTGCATGTATTTGATAACCTAGATGAAATGATATCCTGGAAACATGCAAACTACCAAAACTCAAGATAAAATAGAAAATTGAAATAGATCTCAAAAAAGTAAAGAGGTGAAAATAGTAATAAAAAAGACATAATAAGAAAATTGGAGATGTATATCCCTTATTAATATAGATGCAAAATCCATGATAATACCAAATAACATTCATTTGTTTTTATTTACAGTTATTTGTTGATATCTCAATTTGCTAAGACATTGTTCTTATATTTTATTTTAGTTCTTAAGACATGGTTTTCTTTAATTTGCTAACCATGTTTAAAATAGATGATTTAAAATATTTTTAGTAGGTACAATGTCTTGTACCTACAGTTTCTGTGGACTCTGTTAGTCAGCAGTAGTTGACTTCTGTTGTTTTTACTCTTTATTTCCTTGCATGTCACATAATTTTTATTTCAAAACTAGACATTTGAAATAATATAGTGTGGCAACTTTGGAAATTAGATTCTCTCCTATTGGTATGTTTTGTTGTTGCTACTTATTGTTGTTATGTTTGTTTGCTTAATGGGTTTCATGCACTAACCATTTGAAGCTGTTACTGGCAGCGAATCCATATGGGTCTGCAGCAACCTTAGTTCTTGCCTCCTCAGAAGAAAGAATTCAACTGAGGGGCATAAGGCAGAAAAAGAGACTGAGGCAAGTTTCAGAGCAGGAGTGGTAGTTTATTTAAAAGGCTTTAGAACAGAAAAGAAAGGAAAGGAAAGTACACTTAGAAGAGCCCCAAGTGAGCACTAAGATCAAGGGTGGTGTTTAACCTTGATCTTAGGACTTTATAGGCTGGCCCGTTTCCCATGATTCTTCCCTTAGGGTGGCTGCCTGCATGCATAGTGCCCTCCTTACCCCAGGGAAGTGGGCACATGCAGTGTGTTTAGGAAGCTGTATGCATGCCCATCTGAGGCTTTCTTCCCTTTTCCGATGGAGTGCTCCCAGAAGTTCGTACTCCACCATCTTGTCTCTTAATGCTTATGTCCAGGAATTTGCTTCTTCCTGGCATCTGCATTCAGTTAAAACAGTCATGCAGTAGGTGTGGACCATCAGGAAATAGTCTCTCCCTGGTGCCAGCTGCCAAGTTCTCACTTTTTAGAAAGGCAATGTGATAATTGCCAAACTGTCACCTAACATTTCTAGTGGTGAGGGGAGAGCCCTCTCCTTCCCAGCTGATGCGTAACTACCTCTAACGAAGCCCTTATTCTTTATTGACTGTGAGCTCTAAAGTCTCGGCATGTTGAGTTTGATGGTCAGTTAATGATTGGACAGAGATTCTTTAAGTCTCCTATTTTCTGAGAGGCCCTGTATGCATGTGGGGGCATGGCATCAGTGCTCTGGCAGGCGGTTTGCAGCTCTGCCTTTCCCCTCATTTCCTGCTCATGCAGAGGCTCAAGGTCAGCCAGAGGTGAGTGCTTAGAGCCTTCTTTATAATTTGGGGGTATACACATAGTCCTTGACATGCGCATAACCCACTGCAGGCACATAGCCTTCTAGATTCCCAAGAGTTTGTTGTAGCTTTTCAAATTTCCCCTTAGATATCTTAATCCCTAGGCTTTGTGTTTAAGTTCTTTAATCACATGTTGTTTTCTCCAGTTTGTTATTGCCATGTCAGGCAACTGCAGTGTGAAACAACTTCTGCTGATTATTTTTAAATGCCCCCAGGAAAAAGATCAGAGCTGAGTGAGCTTTGATTCAGGTCCAATAAACGCAAGCTTTGGAGTTGGATTTTCCAAGGAATTTCTAGATAGGTCAGGGAGTGATGGTTATCTGGGAACGGGACTTTGAAAAAGCTCTAGCCCTGTTCTCTCATCAGTGACTGCTAGGCTGCTGGTTTTACCATGATTGCAGGCTGTTGGTTTTCAAGGCTATTGCAGAACTAAGGAGAGAACTAAGGCTATTGCAGAACTAAGGGATGGGAATGGGACATGTTAAATTGCCACAGGCTCACTGTTGTCACTGAGATTCAGAAATTTTTCTTGAATAACACTCCTCAGATTGTGGCAAGTCTTTGGTTAATTCCCACAGTTCTGAAAATGTTGATTTTTAAAAATGGTGGTGGTGTTCTTGTTGCTTTTAGTGAGCAGAGGATATTTGAGGTTTTTATTCTGCCATTCCCATTGATGTCACCTTTCATTTGCCACTTACATGTATAAGAATTCGAGTTTAGTTTTTCCTTTGAACTGTAACCAAGAGCATCTTAACTGATACCCTTCCCTACTCAGGATAATTCATGGCTTCCAGTTCTAACCTCCAGTCTTTTTTTTTGAACTAGCTTCTAATTAAGAAAGTCCTGGGATAAATTCAATTGACAAAACCTGGATGATCTATGCATGTTCTATGCAATTACTAGGATGAGAGTGTGCAGTCCTTTGATTGTTCCACCTGAGTGGTCAGATAAAAGTAGGAATGGAACTGTGTCTGGAAACCTCCACCTGACCACGTGATTACAGATAGGGAAAAACAGTTTTCCCAAAGTACAATAATATTATTCTGAATAGACAGGATTAAAAAATGCTCACAAAATGCAGTTTGTAATTTTCAAAGAGGAATTGTGATTTGCTGGCAAAAATATGGCAAAATCAGGAGAGAATCTATACCGTGCCCTCACTCCACTTTGGTTTCTTCCTTGTTCCACACTCTAGGATTGTTATTATAACAAGCTTCATAACCCTAAACTCTGTGAATGAACTTTATGGTTATGACTTCTCTGATCTGTGGCAATACTGAAGGGCCTTGATGTAAACACTTCCGGTGGCAGGAGAAGGAAATACTAAAGAAGTAAATATGATTTTACTCACCAGGAAATGTATACCATGATTTTTCATGGATAGTAGAAACAATGTGATCAAGCATATGCTGCCAAATGTCTGGCACCCCACATGAATTCGAAAACATTAGGGAATCAAGCAGGGATTTTTTATTTAGAAATTCTGATAAAACTATATTCATGATTGCATTTTAATCAAGTTACTATATTGCCTTTGAATGTTATCGTAATTTCAAGGTTTAAGTAGTGATTGTATTTTTGTGTTTCTTTTGCATTTAGAAAAAGCAATTATTACCCAATGAATGGATTCTGATGAAAATGGCTTTGAGAAGTAATTACCTAAGTTCTATTCTTATACATAATCATAAGCCAGCCTTTTAAAATTTAATGAAGGTTTTGCCTCAGTCCGCCTTCTTACCTCAAAATGTTACAGACAATGCAGGCAATAGTGCTGTTAATTAAGATACTGCAATATTCTTGATACAAATTATGACTAGGGAAATATACCAGACAAAATAGAGGGCTGGGGTACCTGGAGTCCTTTGTGGGCTGATCCTATTGAGGCTAAAGGCGTAACTTAAATGACTAGATTTCAAATGGAGTCATTCCAATTCCCCTTTTCCTGTGTAGAAATAAATGTTTCATGACTTTCAGGCTGTCTGAAATTCAATCTCATTCTGTATCCTGTCTTTTGGAGCCATTGCCAGTACAATCGCAGGAGCAGCAGATAAGGGACTGATAATGAAAGTGAGGTATGTGCTATAGCTATTTGCTGTATATTTTACCTCCCTTCCAGCTAAAATATATCAGTGGGAAGACAAGCGGCTGTTTCTCTGCTAAGCTCTTGATGCTTATTTGGTGGAACAAACTCTTTGATTCATAGATTGTCAGAGATAGGCACAGTCTTGTCATCTATTCCGCTATTTATTTAATACAAGAATTACTCTTCTATCCTTAAATTTTGTCATTCATCTTCTGAATAGATTCAGTGACTGGAAACCACACTTCCTGGTGACACAATCCATTCCAATTGCACATACCTTTTAGAAACCTCTTCATGGTATAAGCTGCAATTTGACTTCTTAAAAGTTCAAATATTGCACTTGTTTTGTCTGAAGTGGATAGGGAAAACTGAAAAACGTACAGGCTCAGAATACTGAGAAACTTCATACTAGGTTTCACAGAAAGATTTCAGTTTAGATGTTTTTGTTCAGGTAATAATTCATAACATTGGAAAAGTGATATAGATACTGCTTTTGCCCTCCATTGAGATATTTGACAGTTTCTCACTCTTACGAATCTGATGTGAAAATGTAGTCTAGGTGGTAGAATTAATCCATACTAGCTGGTTAGAGGCCATCCAAAGGATGCCTATTAATGGATTTCTGTTAAGTTGGAGTTTGGATGCAAAGTTCTTTTCTTGGTCATGTTCCATTTGACATTTTTGTCAATAGCTTGCATTAGAATTAAGAAAGTATATATTTACAAATATGCAGATGGCATGATGTAGAGAAGAAGCACTTTTATGTATAATGACTAATAAAATCAGATTCAAAGCTATCATAGCACAGTAGATGTACAGGCTAAATCTAATTATAAAATTTTAATAAGGGTAGACATAGTCCTTTTCAAGTAAACACTGGAGATCTATAGCTTAGAAACATGATATAAAGAAAGCCTAGAAACTAGCTGACGGAAAGAATATGAGTGCTCTTATACAGGAGTTAGCAAATTAAATCCCACTGTCGATAAATGAAATGATACTGAAACATAGTTGTACTTACTCATTTACAGCATGCCTAAGTCTGCTCTCATACTTCAACAGAATTACATATTTCAAGAGGAATTTGAGGACCACAGAGCAAAAAATGTTTAGTATCTGGCCATTTATGAAAAGTTGTGTTGGCCTTGATCTAATGCAAATAGCTTTTGTTAATACATATATATGGTCCATGTATATGGAGATAACCCCTGACATTTTTGGTGCTACTGCTTAGTTTTATCCTTTTTAATAGTTTCGGTTCTGGACTCCACATTTTGCTAGGGACATTACCAACTATCCAGAAGACAGTGATGGGAAACGTAAAGGGACAGCAAAAAAGCCATGTTACATGAATAACTGTGAAAGAAACTGGAAGTAATTTCCCTAGAGGAGAGAAGATTTCTAGGAAATAAAGTAGCTGTATTTGTGGTTTCATATATGTGAAAAATAATTGCATAGAGGTTATGTGCTATATTATGAAGCTTTAGAGGGCAGACATAGGAAAAATGGGTTAATGAAATACATGGAGTTAGGGTTTAACATTTTAAAGAACAATCTACTGATTAAAATTATCTGAAAATAAATTCTATTGCATTGGGAGGGCATCGTTCCCCTCTGTGGAAAGAATTGAATCAGGAAGGCACATCCACGTTTTTGGATATGTAGACATGATCTTAGGAACAAGGAAAAGCAAATTCTTCAATAACCTTTTTAGTTCCTATAAATGCTGAGACTGTACTATTTTATGTCTGTTACCGACCACAACTCATCCAGACCTCATTTCGTCCTGACTGGTTTCCAGCTTTGATCCCATCTGTTCCTTGTCCTGGGCCTGTCTAGTTTGTCAGGAATCTCCTGAGACACAGGCACCTACCACAAATTCCAATTACCTAGTCCTAATGTCCATCTATAGGACTTTGCTCTTAGATGTAATCCCACTACAATTATTTTATCTGAATGATAATTCTGGCCTCAGGCTGGATAGTGACAGCGTAGTCCTAATCTAAGGCCTAGGATCATGCTCATTCATGAAACAAATATCCGTTTTCACTTTTTGTTTACTTTTTTTTATTAGCACCATTTACTTGCTTTAGAACAACAAACATCCATTGACCACCTAACAGGTATTATTGTAGCACCTGGGGATATAGCAACATTTATTATTCATAAATGATCCTAATCTGGGCACGATCTTATATGAGTCACTTATTTTCTTGTCCACTTGTTGCCTAACAGGGATAATATTTATAACAGCCTACCACTTTGTGCTTATAAATATCTGTTACATTTCACAAACACTGAAGTGCTGCATACCACTTGTTAGGTACTGTCCTAAGCACTTGGTAATATTTGATCATCTAATCCTAATAACATGTCTACAAAATAGAACCTATTATTTATTATTCCTATTTTACTGATGAGAAAATAGAGACCAAAAGAAATTAAATAACTTGACCAATGTCGCGAAAAAATTCTAGAGCCAGGATTCAAACACAGGTGGTAGCCTTGCTAAAACCCCTGCTTATCATTACAGATGCTAGGTTGAGTGAAAGTTCCAGTAGCTTAGCTGAAAGTGTTTCCCTTTCCCTTTTCTCTTGTGCCTGGTCTTCTTTAGAGAGCCCAGAAAGTTCTTTCAAGGAAAGCCATCCCATGGGAGGCTAACACCTGGAAAGTCATTCATCTTTTGAGTTTCAGCAGGTACTTGTCAGATAAGGTATGTGATGGAACTCTGCATAACCGTAAAGTGGGAACTCAAAACTCTGCTTAACTTCATCATATTGATCTGTTAGAAAAATGGAGGAGGAGAAAGAAGAAGAAAAGCAGAATGGGAGAGAATACTTAATTGTAAATGCAATCATATAGAAAGAACAACTGTGCATCACCCACCAAAAAATATTAGTCAAATACTGTGGTCACTTTTAGAAAATAATATCACTCATGAATAAAATTAAAACTATCAAATTGCTTCCATTACAAGATAATGTGGATTGGTAAGTTTTCATGCTTGTATTATGCCTAATTCCTGGGCCTTTTGCTCTTAAAATTGCAACTGCTTCTATGGTAATCCATGCACTGTACTGGAAGCAGAGCAGAATTAATCTATGCCCAGAGATTTGTTAAAAGGCAGCCTGCATACTTACATATCACTTTTGAGTTTGTATTTGTTCACAGGACCATCTCCTTCTGAGTATTGCCTAAACTTTGGGTCCAACCTTGTATATAGATTTCTATATTGCTGGATTTTGATATGATTTCCTAATCTATCAGTTTTCTATTAATCCTTTACATATCATCATCACAATGGACCAGGTAGGAGTTTCAAAGTAGTTCTAGTTGTATTTCTCTTACGTTTTGTATGGTGTAAAAATATTTGTAGTGCATATTTTACCTAATAGCAGCATATTATAAGCCCCTTCTTCCCTTCCTTTCTCCATTCCTTCTTTCCTTCCTTTAGCATGTATTAATAACCCAACATGTGTCAGGTCTTGGGCTAGCTTCTAGAACACAAAGATGAAGCATATACCACTTCCTTCTCTATGAGCTCATAACCCGGAAGGGAGTCTCTAATAATAGATAATAATAAATACTGTAATGAAGATGTGCATGAGATACTGTATTATGCTGTGAACCCTAGAGGAGGGGTGTTATTCATTATTTATTTGATAAATAGTTGACATGTATTCACTAACGATTAGACATTGGGCTAGATGTTGATGGAAGATGAGGATGTTGTAGATGACATTTTGATGAGTTTTGCTGTGGGAAATTGCATCTTAATAGGCTATAGGGAAGGTTAAGTTGGGTGATGATAAGGCAAGTTTATGTAATGGAAAAGATACAAAAGAGAAAGAAAAAATGCTGATGCAGTATAATGAGAAAATTGAAGGATCAAAGTCCTTAAAAAGGCTAGAGGAGGCTTGATCTAGGTCACAAGTGGTGGTGTTGATTAGATAGAGGAAGGAACTATTTGTTTGCACCTAACAGGAGAGAGGATAAATTAGGTCTGTTGCCATAGACCTGGGTAGGGAGGGGTTATTGTTAAAAGATAAAGCAGTTGTCATATGGTTGCCTCTTTTTATGTATGTAATAAGGTCACCACTTGTTCATGAAGGTGGGAGACATGTTGGATAATTTTAGGTGCACATAGAAAAAAAAAATCATTGTTTTGGAGAGTAAAAGAGTGAGATTACTAGGTAGGCAACCTGCCTCACAGATTTAAGGGGTTATTTAAGATTTTGGTTTTAAGTTCGAAGGAAGTAGAATTGAAATGCAAAAGTTTCTCTAGCCATGTCCTGCTATTTAATATGTGCAGTTGTAGAATAAGCAAATGATTGGATTGAATTGCTATAGTGTTTTCTGGAGTGAGTCCATAAGAAAGTGGGATTAGCAAGGATGTTTCCATGAAAGTAGTTATGGTGGTGAGTCATGAATATGAGCTATATGAGGAGGACAGTGAAACAGTAGTGAACCATTTAAAAGATACTTTTTCCATTCAGGCAATTTGGGGCTTTGATATCTTGCCTGTATTAGGTGGGTAGGATATGCCTTATTCACGGGTGTGTTTAACAACATATGAAGGGCTTCTTAAACTCAGCATTTAAAAATTTAGTAAAATGGGAATAACTAAATAGAAACTCTCTAATAAGACCTATATTTCATTATATGTTACAGACAATGAACAATGAATGTTAGAGAATGACCTTTCCTGTCTCTTAATCATTTTGAATCTAAACTAATGATAAACTTCAATCAGTGACATTGAGGGGATGGGTAAGGGAAAATATAAAGAGTCCTCTGTGCATGCAAATTTGTTGTTACATGCAGCCTAAGATGGTGGCGTCTTGCTTTAAAGACCTTACTAATCATTACAGAATATTCATATTCTCTGCTCAATAATTTGGAAATGACTTAGATGCTGTAGCTCTCTGTGTCTCTAATTTCTGATCTCTGTATTCATCCATGCTGTCTTTAGTACAAGTATTTATTTCTGCAGACTTCCCTTGTTCTGTTCTTTATGTTACATGGAAGAAATTCTGAGAATCTTCATCAGTAGCACTATGAAACTCCTTCCATACAGAACAGTCTAGAACAGGCATTGTCAAACTGGGCTAAATCTGTTCTGCCATCTGGTTTTCTAAAGAAAATGTTATTGGAACACAACCACATTCATTCATTTCTGTATTGTCTGTGGCAGAGGTAGACCATCATGATAGAGACCATATGAATTGAAAAGCCTAAAACATTTATTACCTGGCTCTGAACAGAAAATACTTGCTGACCTCTGGTCTGGAACAGCATTGTGTATATCCCACAGGTCTAATACTGGAATTTTCCATTAGTCCTTCTTCAGAGGTGACTAGAGTGCACAGTCATAATGTCAGGGCCCTAAGGACTTCACTAACCCACATTTCCTGTTCAGTCACCTTCACTCCAGCAACCATCTTACTGAGGGGTGCTGTCACTGCTCCTGTCCACTTTCTAGCTGTTGGGTGCCTCGAGAGTTCTTTCTGCCCTTGATAAGGAATAAACCTGTCAGTAGCATGTGACAGTTTTACAATTAATTTGGGAGATGATGCAGATTTTGCTGTTTCTTAACTTTCAATTGTTGTGTTTTCTGGTTCTCGGTAGGGAGACATGAAGAAAATTGCTAATTCCCTTCAGACAAATAACAGTTTAGATTAAATAAGAAAGAACTTTTACTCTTTAATAAAATGCAAAGTTACCATGCTTTTCTCCAGCTCGATCATTCATGCATCATAATGTGAATGGAGTTCTAGGAGTATGATGTTTATTCTCACAATAGGTTTAATTCTGAGTGAAAGCACTAATTGAAAAATCAGAAGAATTTTGTCTTTAAGAGCTCATGTTAATGCATCCATTCATCCATCTGAATTTTGATGAACTCTGTTTTTTTCTATGTAAATTCTTATCAGAATGGCCTGACTCTAAATTGTGCTCTGCTTGTAACTTTCATTTATGATTTGCTACTTGTTGTTTACCAGCTCTTTTTAAACTACATCATAGAAAGAAAATGTTTTAAACAATGTCACATCCAAAGGGTGATTTCTCAGAGCTTCAAATGTAGGTTTTAATCCTTCTTCCAGGTTAGCCAGACTCAGGCTGCTGCACAGCACTGGGGCTTTTCAGACACATTAAGGATTCTGGACAGGCTTCACCCCAGACACCCTTGTGCTCCTTGCCATTCTAATGGTTGCATTTTGTCTCTGGGTGGAATCTTCTCACATTTCATTTAGGGGAAGTGATTTGTTTCCAGGCTACAGCTTCCCAAAAGCTATGATCACATGGGTTAACCAACATTAATTTCCCCATGCATCCTGTTCTGCAGTCTATGGAGAAGGAAAGCAGATAGTGCTTAGGTTTTCTGTCTTGTGTCCTTTTGTGTTTTCATCAACTTTTTATTGTGCAGGAAAAGATTAGGAAAATGGGAATCAGGGTGGCAAGAAAAGGAGAATGAAGGGAAAATAAATTACAGGGCAGAGCTTTTTCCTCGTCTTTTTTTTTTTTTTTTTTTTTTTTTTTTTTTTAATTTAGCAGGGTGAGGATTTAGGCAGCATATTCCTTCAGGCTTTGCTATCCCCACACATATCCTGAATTAAACATATAAACCAGGGGGTGAAGTTGTGTGAAATTATACAGACTCATGGAGGTTTCTGCTTCTCTTTTAAGGGAAAATCAATACATTACACCTAGAATAGTTCTTTTTTTTTTTTTTTTTTTTTTGGTATGTTTATTGTAACTTAAATATCCAAAATATTCATGTAGATTTCTGTATCCTTGGCCATAACAAAAACCAGCTTGGCAGTAGGAGTGTAGAAAGAAAGATTCACTTTATAAAATCTGAGTCAGAAAATATTGATCAGAATTGTCAGAACTTGATAGTTTAACATTTATCTTAGTGATCATAACTAGTTTCAGATGGTTTTACTTTTTTGATAAGAAGTTTAGGGTTATGTAGTTCATTTTAGTTTTTAAGATCAAAAGCATATATTCCAATTTAAGAATTTTCCTTACTTAATCATTGTCCTGGCAATAAAAGTGTACATTTGCGGAAAGATTTGCATGACATAAATAGTCATTCACCTTAAATTAGGAAGCCAAAGCCCCAGTGAGACAGGCAGAGAAGGACTCCTGTTTAAACTTATTTCATCCAGTGAAAATGTCGGAAAATGAGATCCAGATTCTGGGTTCCTTAGTACTTCACCGTCCACCCATCCACTTCACCAAGCACTTTGTTTTAATACTTAGAGATTGTCATCATAGAAAAGAGTAATGTGATTCTAAGTAGACTAGCACTAATGCTTTAGCCATAATTACAAATTAATATCACTATAGTCTTCTGACATCTATCACTCATTCATATATCCACTCACTCAACAATGATTGCATATCTATTCTGTGCCAGATATGGAGCTACATACCAAGGAGAGAAATTGAAACAATTTTCTATCCTCAGTAAGCACGGAGTCTTTTTCTGTGATGCTGGCAAATTAATCAGAAGACCAAAATGGCAATCAAAATATTTCATTCTCAATGTTTCTGATCAGACAATAATTAATAATTCAATAATTCCAGAAATTAGGCAATAATTCTCCTAAAATTAGTTTGGTTTTGCACATGGTATTTTAACAGATCTAGACATGGAGAAACATACAGTTATTAAGTGGAATGGCACTTGAACATTTATTGTGTGCCAAGGAGTTATTGGAATATTAAGTACAAAAAATAATCAGATATTATAAATGTGTAAAATAATATTGGTACAGAAGAAAAGTCAATGGACTTATTGAAATTAGGAGTTCATATAATTCTTCTATTACTCTGAGAGCTCAACATTCCCAAGAATGAAGGCTGCAATGAGACAGCGAGGAAACCACTAGACTTGGAAACACGTGTCTGGATCTGAGACCTGACTTTATCATTTACTCAGTAAGAGACGTTGGGTATGCAATGTCACATTATCTTGAATCTGAGTTTTGGATTTTTTTAATGGTCACAATAATAACTACTTTATTAAGTTACAGAGAGAACAAGGTGAGATGCAACAAAGGAAAACACTTTGTAAGCCATAAAATTGAAGAGATTACTGATATTAGTAAACCGTAAGTATAAGTATATCTTATGAGCACATTCTTTTTCCTGCACAATCTTCTACAATTCACAAATATTTCTTCTCAATATTTTTTTCGTTTTTCCCTTCCCTCTAATGCTTGGTTAATTGCCTTAATTAAAATCTACTACCTGCCCCTTCTCTTCTCCATTCCTCTTCATTATATTTGTAAGTCAAAATTTGACATTAGTTTTGACTGATATATATAATAACAATGTTAGCCATAAAAATCAAATCATAACAATGTGAACTTTGGTGCAGCAGTGGAGATCTCAATCCTAGAATCTCTGAAGATGTTTCTTCCTAATTCTCTCATATTTGGGTCTAATTAAAACTGTATTTCCACATATGTTAGATTTTCACAATAAATGAAAATCCTATTTACCATAATTATTAACTCCTTCCTTAATATACTTGTATTGCAACATCACGATTTTCCGTCAGTTTTTGTTATAAATATAGAATATTTTCTAAATATTTTGGAAGAAGTAGATTATTCATAGGGCTACATCAGCAGTTTGGTTTTTTTTAACTAACCTGAGGACCTTCTTCTCTATTCTCTCAGCATTTTGCTTTTATGTCTGTTATTACATTTAGCACACTTGATTTACAAATTGAATGTTTATCTTCTCTTTTTTTCCTTTACCTTAAAAAATTATTCAGGATAGAAATTAAAATCAAGTTTTTACTCATCTTTCTACCATCAGTGCTTATCCTAATGATGGCAATGATGGCAATGATGTCAAATTATGTTTGTAAAGTAAGTTATTTTCACTGACAATGTAAAATTCATGTACAAGTAGCTTTTCAATGACTCTTTTTAAAGTGGTGTTTTTTTTTTTTTGGTAAATAGGGAGGTTTCTATATGGCTTTTTTTGGTATAGGTTGACATATATCATAATCATAGTATTTTACTAATAGTTATTGAATTCTTATTGGGTTTTACTAGAGGCAGTAAGGAACTTGCAGTTAAATATTCACAATGTTAAAACTACACAACTTTATTAGCACACATGAGCATTTGTGCAGATTATTTCAGTTCTATGCTAGGTACTCCATATAATAAACTTTGTTGTAAGAGAATATTAAAATGAAACCTACAGAAGTCAAAGACTGCGAATTTAGTAAACGATAAAAAAGTTGACTTGGATAAATGAAAAAGCATTATGTATTATTAGAAATAAAGCCTCTATATTATACTAATATCAATTCTGTTGAAATTATTTCATAATATAATGTAATCCCAATTGACATTTTAATATGGCTTTGGCAGAGGGTATTCGTCACAAAATGATTTAAAAATTTATTTGAAATAGTAAATGAGCAAGAATAACCCCAAACTTTAAGTATATAATAAAGTACTGGGATTTGTACTAATAGATAGTAAAACATGTAATTCTAAAATATTTAGAATAGAGTGGCATTACTATGAAAGAAGCAAAAAATAAAATATATCATAAAGTCTAGAAATAGAACCATGTATGTTTGGTATATGACGAATCTATACATTAATATATTCTTAAAAATATGCTGCAAATTAATAGGAAAATTATGTATACTTAACAACAAGACCTTTTCTCACAAAAATTCTATACACATAATTAAAAGGTGAATAGTTGCATTATATAGGACTTTTGTCAATAAGAAAAAGATCAGCATTCTAATAGACAAATATAATAGACAAATAGTACACTGAAATTTGCAAAAGAAGAAATACAAATGTACCATAAACACATGGAAAACGTCAAATTCTGTAATAATCAAATACATAAAAAATTAATTGTGATATTTTTGCATATTAAGATTAATAGCAATGTTTAAAAATAAATTCATTTGGGATTAGTATATATGTAGAAGGTGGGTTTGCTGTGCATCTGCAAAATATGAAGAAATTTAAACTCTTCACCATTTCTTGCTACTCACAAACAAAAGTAATTTTTAAATGTAATATCAATACAAATAATGAAAAAAACAGCCAATGAAATGGCCACATTAAGTAGAAACAAAAGTATATGGTCGTGCTTTTGTTGAGAAAAAATAAACAGTACTTACTAAGATCTCTAAAAGTAAGCACTCTCACTGGCCTGCCCGAGTCACACTCCTAGGAATCTTCCTTAATTAACTAATTAAGGATGAAGACAAATATTTATCTAAGAAGATGTTCTACAGAGCCTTGTTTATAATGGAGAAAAATAGAATCTAGTTAAGTGGGCCTCCGTACAGGGATTAAACAAAACATTGTAAAGCCTGCAAGGGGAACTTCATATCTAATGACATGAAGGGATATCTATGATATGATATGGCATCTGGAAAACAGTATTTGTGATATGATAGGAGTTTTGCAAAAAGTTTCATTAGACTAGAAAAGGGAAGTACAATATACAAAATAATGTTTTTGGTGATTATTTCTAGGTAACAGTTAAGACTAGGTAAATATATGTATTTTCAAACATTTTGCAATTAAAAATGTGTTATTGTTTAATTAGGAAACAGTCTATTATTTTTAAATAAAAAATAAGACTATGACTACTATAATTAATTTTTATTTCTTATGAAAATATTTGCTTTTTGCAAAAGTTCAGACAATGTATGTGTTCTGTTTTATGATTCCTGTCCCTAAGTTCTACTTTCCAGGGTTTATTATGACTAATTGCAGTATATGTGCATTATATATACACATATCAAAGCCATCGTCCTCAAAGAAATTTTCGAATTGCTCATGTGTGCAAATAATTTGAGAGGGCATACACAGGTTAGCCAAGTTGTGGACTGATCAAAAAATTTAGAGATGACTGCTTTCAACATTACCCTTGACATGATAGTCAAAGTGTTATTGTGCTTTCCCTTAACTCGTATGCTTCTCAGGCATCCCCTCAACCACAGAGCACACTCGGTCACTGTAGATTATGTCCCTAGATGATAAAGTAAGCAGAATTTTTAGGGGGTGTGGGCTTCAATCCTTCCTTTCATGACATCTCTGTGCCTTTCTAGCACCTCTCTAGGAAACCAGTGCCTGTATAAGTTAATTTCTTAAGCATGACCATCAGTCCTCTGCACCTGCTTTGACAACTAAGTCTTTTAAAATGTTCTGGAGAAATTCCTTTTTTCCAGAAATTCCCTGGGAGAAGCAACAAACTAACTACTAGTTTAAATATCAGCTGAAATCTGAGTAAACTGTTGCTCACTATTACTTCACAGACAGCAATGAAGCCCAAATAACACCAGGCATGAAACAAAATGAAGCATTTTGTAGAGATAATAAAGTAAGAAAAATGTAAAAAAAAAAAAAAAAAAAAAAAAAAGGAAAAAAATATTTGCTTTACTTCTATAAAATTGTATCTCAATATCCATGAAATGTGACAAGATATAATTTTGATAAGTTGCCAGTGTAATTGGTCATTTATTAAAAATGAAAACTAGGGTGTTATTTCATGGGTATAATTTCATAAATGAGCATCATTTTTACAAGTCAGCATTTGGCATTGTGTAATGATATTAGTGACTTGGCTGAAAAATGTAATGTATCTGGTAGCTTCAATTTAAAATCGCCTAGATTATTTTAGCACAGCCCAAGCAGATTTTTTTCTAGAAATTTATCTCTAGATTTCCCATTTATTTGTTAAGAGTTGTGGGTCTGATACAAAAACACAGTACTGTACTACTTCAATACGGGACGTGCCCCTTCCCCAGATGCACGTCTTTAGATGAGAGTACTTGAAATCTTTCTTAAAAGTCAGCATCCTTAGTTCCCTGAAAATCAGGTCACTTTGTGGAAACGAGATGCTGGAACATGTAATTAATAATCACTATTGACTTTTCTTCATTGGCATTTTTTTTTTTTTTTTTTTTTTTTTTTTTTTTTTGAGACAGGAGTCTGGCTCCAGGCTGGAATGCAGTGGCGCAATCTCAGCTCACTGCAAGCTCCGCCTCCCAGGTTCACACCGTTCTCCTGGCTCAGCCTCCCCAGTAGCTGGGACTACAGGCACCCACCACCACGCCTGGCTAATTTTTTGTATTTTTAGTAGAAACGAGGTTTCACCATGTTGGCCAGGATGGTCTCGATCTCCTGACCTTGTGATCAACCCACCTCGGCTTCTCAAAGTGCTGGGATTACAGGCGTGAGCCACCACACCCGGCCCTTCATTGGCCTTTATATGGAAAATGCACCAGTGAGCTAATCCAATGCCAGGCTTATGATGTAAGATGTTTTTATTATTCTGACTTTATAGTAATATAAGGAGAGAACAGCTACTTGTGAATTCTGAAGGAGACAGTGTGCAAGCTTCCATTAACACCGATGAAGTTCCTGAAGAAAAGGAAATGTACTTAGTCTTATGTCAGGTAATGATGATGTATTGCACTCAGTCACACAGTTATCTCTTTTTAAAAATGGAACTTCTTTCCAAAGGCTGAGAGGTTGTTCATTTATAAAGCATCTACTATGTGCCTGGAACCCTGGGCAAGGAACAGTGCAGAGATGAAGGAGAATAAGATCCCCATTCCCAAGAATGTCACATGAGGCTGGAGAGAGGAAACTAAATAATTGTGATATAATGAGATTTGTATTCTATTTTAGATATAAGGGCAAGTCTTTCACTAGGAAAGGGTTTAAGACATCTCTGCCAAGGTGCTGAATAAATTGGGAAAAGGAAATGGAAAGAAATGGTGTTTTAGCCTATTGAAATCACATGAGCAAAGCCACTATTGAAAAGTTCTACTTGGTCAAAAGTAAACACTCTGCAAGACTTACCCACCTGAGTAGCAATGGAGCCTGAGATAATTGCATAGTTGCCAGAGGTATGTGGGAAAGCTCATGTTTATCTTCCCGTGTTGCATATCAGCTGCATTTGCCTGTTTCTTTTTCTGCATTCCCCCTGAGGGTTGAGTGATCTCTCCAGTAGGCCGGATTTTTCTCTCCAGGTTTCTCTTGTGCTGCATTTTTGGGGATGGTTACTTGTTGCAGTTGGCTTTCCTGCTCAATGGTGGGTTTTTTTTTTTTATTAGTTTTTTTTTTTTTGTTTGTTTGTTTTTTGTTTTTTTTTACCATCTTTGCTGGGGGTTGTGCCAACTACAAGTTCTGCTGTTTCTTAATTAAATTCTTAATCTCTATAGGCTTATAACAGAAAGTCTTTAATTCTTGGCTGCAAGAAAAAAGAATGTAAGAACAGCAAATAATACACAAAATGAAACCATTCATGATTGTTTTTTAAAAATGGGAAAGCTAGCAGCTGCTCAATTCCATTTATTTCTGTTATCTGCAGAATTTCTCATGGAAGGCAGGAATAATCACTGTACTCAGCAGCTTGGGAAATGCAATTTTATATAATACACAGACTTCATGAAACTGCAAAATAACAGGAAGTTTAGCCATATTTGAATGCAGGGAAAAACTGAGACTGGGGAAAAACAGTGTCTGAATTTGCCTTGAAATAGGAATATGTCCAAAAAGCTTTCAGTATTCACAGACATTCATCCATCGTTACTTGTCTTACTGAAGATTTTATTAGCCCCCATTCTTAGATGAGGAACTAAAGCATTCAGCATGTTCAAGTTCATATAGCAAATCAGCAACCATAGTCAATAACTGAATTCTGATTTTACATTTCCCAAGCCCATGACTTATTCCCCTGTGTCACAGCTCTCCTTTTTTCCCACACTGTGACCTACCAGATGGCAGCCACAGCTGAAGCCGATGTCTGAATACTCTTGTGTGATGTCTTTTTTTTTTTTTTTTTTTTAACGTAGATGCTATATGATATTGCTATTTCTTTTATTAATATGAGTGCTGCTTCTATTGGGAACATTTCTTCCTACCCACCTTCTAGGAATATTTTTCTAGTAAGATTTAGTGTTTTCTAATCCTGAGCTTCCAGATGATGGAATAACCGTCAAATTTTGTTTTCCATTTTCTATTATAGATATTTTCCATTGCTTTCCTTGTATGGTCTAGTGTCAGTGATTTTCTGTCACAGAGTATTTTTTCTCCATGTTTATCTGTTTTCTTTGTCTTAGCAAATATAAGAGCTTTATAATTAGCTTCTCCCCTCCTCCTCCCCCTCCCTCCTCCTCCTCCTCCTTCTCCTTCTTCTCCTTCTCATTCTTCTTCTGTCTTCTCCTCCTTCTTCTTCTCTTCCTTCTTTATCCTCTTCTTCTCTTCCTTCTTCTTCCTTCTTCTTCCTTCTTATTTTTGTAAGACAGCATCTTACCACCCAGGCTGGAGTGCAGTGGCATGAGCGTGGCTCACTGCCCGAACCTCCCAAACTCAGGTGATCCTCTCACCTCAACCTTCTGAGTAGCTGGGACTACAAGTGTGTGCCACCATACCTACGGACTTTTTTGTACAGACAGGGTTTAACTACATTGCCCGTACTGGTCTTAAACTCCTGGTCTCAAGTGATCCTCCTTCCTTGGCCTCCCAAAGTGCTGGGATTACAGGGGTGAGCCACTGCGCCTGGCTATCTAACTTTTTCAAATACTATAACTACATCTAAGTATTTGGCTCTGTGTCCTGTTACCGCACTCCACACTTCATCTATTTCTATACTTATCTACCTCTTCTTTTACCCAATCATCACTAGATAATGCTTACACTCAAGGAACTAGTCCAGATGCTATGAAGGAGACAAAGATTCAGACACCAAATTCTTTATTCTGTAAACTTACAGTCTGCTAGGTCAACCAGGACATTTAGTTGCCCATTCACTTATTCAATTATTCATTCATTCCACAAATTTTTCTTGAGCAGCCAGTACATATCAGTCCTGTGTTACACGGCAGTGGACTAAATAGGTGCTGCCTCTGTCCATCATGGATTGGATAACAGAGTGAAGAGCTATGGTATTGTTGCCAGGCTGACATGGGAAGTAGAATTCTTAGGGAACTCGTAGGAGTGGCACCTCCTTTGGAGAGAGGGAAGGCTTCTTGAAACAAGATATGTCTGATACATGAAACATGAGTGGGAGTTAGCCAGGTGAAGGCAGAAATAAGTGCTTCAAGAACAACATACATAAAGGCTCTGAAGAGAAAGAAAGCTTACTGTATTTAAGAATCCAAACGAAGTTTAATATGTCTGTTTCTGGAGTGTGAAGGAGGAGCTGGTGAGAAATAGGCTTCAGCAGAAAAGTGGGTTGGAATTAAAGAAGTATTTTCTATTTAAACTACTTGAGATATTAGAACTATTTTTTCTCAACTATATATATTCACTGTATTGAGGCATTATTGCTATACAAAAAACTATGCATATTTAATGTATATGACTTAATGAGTTTGAAGATAAGTATATGCCTATGAAATCACCATCACAATCAATGCCATAAACCTATCCATCACCTCTAAAGGTTCCTTCTTGTACTTTTATTATTGTTATTATTATTATTTGTGATAAGAACACTTAAGATCAACTCTCTTAGCAAGTTTTTAGGTGTACGATACAGTATTGTTAACTGCAGGCACTATGCTATGTGGTAAACCTATTCATCTTGCACAACCAAGACCTTGTATCTTTTGACAGACACCTTCCATTTTCCCCTCCCCAGCACCTGGCAACCACAATCCAACTCTCTACTTTTATGAATTTGCCATTTCTAAGATTCTTCATATAAGTAGGTGGATTCCATAGTATTTGTCCTGTGTCTGGTGTATCTTAGCATTATATCCTTCAATTTCATTCATGTTGTCACAAATGGCAGGATTTCATTCTTTGTTAAGGTTGACTAGTATTTCAATTGTATATATATACCACTTTTTTTTTTTTTTTTTAATTCTTGGGTCTGTATTTTTAAAGCTCTCTCTGTCTCCTGGGTAAAGAAAAAATTAGATCACTGGTTTTCCAAATGTTTTCAGGACCGACAGAATCAGCATTGCCTGGGATCTTGTTTGAAATGCAAATTTTCGATCCTCTAGATCCTTAGAATCAAAAACTATGGGGATAGGAGCCCACCACTATGTGTTTTAAGAAATCTTTCAGATGATCCCAATGTATGCTCAGGTTTGAGAATAGCTAGATTAAAGAGGAACAAGATTGGGGGAAAAGAGACTGTGTAGGACGCTGGGACAATGACTCATGTAAAATTTACCTACACATAATTTTAATGTGAGCTAGAAGACTCCAGTGTCACGTCAGAGGCACAGATCAGCTGCCATGTTTGTTCAGAGAAAGCAGGTCAGGCTGACGGATAGGCTTTTTAAAGAAGCAACCATTGAACTGAGCCTATAGTTTTAACTCTTAATTTACCGTCCCATGTGTAACCTTTTCTGACTATATTCATAATCATAGTTTTGAAAAATTGTTAACTGTCACACCACTAGCTTGATATAACTAGTGACCACTGAGTTATGCATTATCATAGTGGAAAATGTCCCAACTAAACATTCTATTGTGCTGAAAATTTGTGCAAAATCAATTGACTTTTATATCCTTATGTACATTGTTAATAAAAATTACTAAAATGTAACTCATGAACATTGCACATCTGTTTTGAATGGCCCATGTATATATAACCTAATAATGATGTCCTTGGCTTCACTGGAAACTCACGTTTGCTAGAGAAATTAATTGTAATATTGCTCGTGCAAAGCATTGTACCTGTTTTGTCTCCTTCCCTCCCTTCCTTCCCTCCTTCCCTCCCTCTTGTCTATTTGAGTTGTGACCATTATAAACTTTTAAGCAGAAGCTACTCTCTTTTAACTGTGTAGCATAGAATCGGTACAAAAAAATTATATTAACAATTACATGCTATTTATCTTGTATATAGTAAACTGGAATCTTTGCAAAGTTTGCATTTCTTTCATGCTCACATATTTTCTCTCTGGCTTGCCAAAATAAAATCTACTTTTTGCTTTTTATACCACAGAATTAGCACATATTTTAATAAAATTTTCTGACATTCTTAGTGCCTCATTATACTTGATTTGTTATCAGAGCATCTGCAATATTTATTTCTAGAAATGGCGACATTGAGGTTTGGATCATCCAAGTCTTAAAAAAAAAAAAAAAAATACTCTGGGACTTAATCATTGTATATGCACCATGTGTGTTTAGTTTTCTTTTTTTCGCAATTTAAATCTTCTAGTATAAAGTAAGGCCAATGTAAGATATTCAGAAAAATCCTGTAAGAATTGAGCCTAAGAAAGCTGAACAAAGAGTGAACTTTGCCAAGTCTTTTAAAAAGCCAGCTGTATGCATCTGCTTGTTAATATGTAGCATTATTCTGAGCTGGGAATTGTGTATGCAATTCACAGTGTACATGGGCCATTTGTCCTGGGAACATATATTGTGACTGCCAAAACTAAATAGAGTTAGCCAGTTCCCATGAGTGGAACATGATGGTCCTGAAACAAAGAGAAAAAACTGAAAATAAAAGTGACTGCTCTGATTGTTAGGGTGGAAAATGAATTGGAAACAGAAGAAAAATATGAACCAAAAGTGTTTAACTATTTACAAAACTTTTAAATTTAATGATTACTAACAATGACAAAATATTGCAGTGTATCATTTTTCATTTTGGTAAATACTTTGATAAATAACATGTTTAGAATATTAAAAGTAATATATGATATTCAGTGATGTAGTATAACAAGCTATGTTATGAATAAAAATATTTGTATTTAGTTTAAAATTATAATTAACACTTGTAATTGTTTATGTTAAACATAGAATGAATCTTAGATTTTTTGAATTACAGATTGGTTAGGATTAAGTTCAGAGGCATACAGCAGAAACAAACAACCAACCAAAAAATCCCAAATAGCACAGGCTTAAATAAATAAAAACCTAGATAAGCAGTCTGAAGTAATTGGCCCAAGGCTGGTGTGGCAACTCCAGAAAGTTTTCAGGGCCTCTAACTTCACACTTCAAGCCTTGACCATCTCTCAGTTCTACTCTCTTCTTCAAGGTTGAAAGAAGCCTATGGAACTCATTATCCAATCTCTATTATTGAAAATAGGATAGAAGAAACAAGAAGTAAGGAACCCCCCTCCAACAATTCACACCCTTCTTTCCCCTCATATACAAATATTTGCAAATTACCTTTCCCAGATGCAAATGTTTCACATAGCTGCAATCATATTGTATATGTAATGTACTTTCTTCTTAGTTTATAACACAAATTTTTAATTTAATTCATAATTTCATCTATTAGTCAATCCTCATGCTTTCAATAAGTATTAATTGATCATCTTCTTTCTATGTAGTGCTAGGTTTAAGTGGTGAATAAGATGTGGTTTCTCTCCTCATAGAATTTACATATTTAGGGGTTAATAATCTATACGGATTACAGTTCACATGTAATGTGACTAAGAGACATGACCTTGGACACAGAATGCCATGATATTGCAATGTGTGCTTGGCATTTATGTGTCAATTTTCCATGGATCCTGTTTGGGAAAAATTTCTCCTAGTGAGAAAATGTTGATCATGAGTCTCCACTCAGTGGATGGAGATGGAATGATGCTTCGGGAAGAAATGATAAGCTCTGCTTCACAGGTCACACAGATCACACACAGAATGTTTGCATTCATTTTACTAGCAAACAGGATGGTTTTCTACTGATCCGCCAAGAACTCATTTCTGGGATTACCAGACTACAGTTGTGTTTTCTCATCACATCCGTTAGCAACAATGATGGAGAGTCACTGCAGTACTGATGATTGCCTTGAAGGCCTTCCTTGTTTTTCCCTTCCTGGGATAATTCCTTCAAACCTCTCATGATTTCTTGGAGTTTGTCTGCTTTTGTTATTGCCTGCCCTTCCAATTATGACTGGGAGTTCCTATAAATAGTTCTACAAAGACTATGTGGAAGAAAACTTTGATTATTAGAGAAAGTAAGGGATGTTGTTGTGCAAGTGAAACAATATTATGTTTAAATAATTTACAAAATTTATTTCAAGCTTAGCTGTGAAATAAAATACTTTTGCTTGTTATTTTTTGAGTAGATACTGAACAAATATACCAGTAATGAATTTTTGTTTTCTTTTTTTTTTTGTTTTGTTTTGTTTTTTTTTTGTTTGTTTGTTTGTTTTTTTGCAGGGGAAAGCGCGAACGCAGTCCCCCACTACCACAAATTATGCAGTCGAGTTTCCCACATTTGGGGAAATCGCAGGGGTCAGCACATCCGGAGTGCAATGGATAAGCCTCGCCCTGGGAAAACCACCTTCGTGATCATGGTATCTCCCCTGCCAGGTAAGTATTATTTTTTTGTTTTCTAAGTAAATTTTTATTTTAGAAATTTTTTTTTAAAATTATAACATTGATAATTACTATAGAAAATCAGAGAATGTTGTTAAATTGAGATGAAAAGTAAGACTGCCTATAACTCAATTATTCAGAGAAAACCATCCTAAATATTTTAATGGTTTATATAACTACCTCCTTGTGTACATATAACATTTTTTAACACAAATTGCTTATAATTTGCCACCTGTATTACTTACTGCTATCAATCAAAATAAAACTTAAGCATCCTTCCTTACCAGTAAATATATATATTGTAGATTGTTATTTTAATGTCAACATTACTTTACTATTTGAATGAAACATTACTTATATATAGATAGCCATGTTTATTTTTGTACTATAAATAAAACTTTAATGGAATACTTACAAATAAATGTTTGCATACTTGTTAATATTTCCTTAGGAAATATTTTTAGAGATAAGATTTGTAGATTAAGGACAGCACACATGGTAATACTTTAAAACATAAAACCAAATGGTTCTTTAACAAAGTTGGGCCAATTATAACAACCACAAATGATCCTCACCAGGGCATTTTGTTTAATCACTGGGGATATTTGAAAAATATTAACTTATTTTTAAAATTTTATTCATTTAATATTAGGATTGAAGACACCTGCCTATTTTGGGCTACCTTTTTTGCAAATTGTTGTAAGATTTATATAACTATTAATTTTTAAAGTAATTTAGTCTTTTTGTGATAACATCAATATCATGCCTTTGCATAACAGGCAGTCGACACATATTTATTGGAGAAGGAATGAAAACAATTGAGAATCTTGTATAACTCTAAGGGTGTCATTATAAAGAAAAACATGACTGAAAAGCTCTAGAACTGCCAATTAGTTTTATTGATGGCAGCACCCAAAAGGAACATAGCTCCAGATAGTTCCTGCATTGTTTCATGTCATTTAACTAGACAGTGATTAGAGTTATTTGTAATTTAATTCAGCACAATATAACAGTGCTGTAAGTTGGGACAGAAATTAGGACAGAGAAGAGATGAAAAGATGAGAGTTTAGAATTTAAGGTAATGTGAAGAGTAACTATCATTAAATGAAAAAATTATGGCATTGATTAAGTAGCTCCATTTTAGACTCTTGGATGAAAAGCTCATACCCACATTTCTTGGATGTTATTTAATACGTTGGAACTTTCTACTATACAAGAGCTTTATAGGCAATTTAATATCCTGAGACTCTTTCTGTGAATTTTATTTGTGACTATAGTACTTGTTTTTCTATTGCCCAGAGACCAGCAGTTTTCCAAAATTATACAATGATTGATACCCCAGGATAATTGTCTTTCTTTTTATGCAGGTTCACTTAATATGGTACAAAGTAGCTCTTAGACATGACCCTGTGTCCCATAAGCTTTAGAAAAACATAAAACAATCACAGTTTCTTTGAACTAGCATTTTAAAAACCACTTTTGGTTTCTATTAATTTTATTTTCAATAAGATAGATTTTCTTCCTGCTGTACATTTGATGATACATACATTTACTAGCAATGTAACATACTAAGTGATTATGAAACGTAGCAGGTGATTACAAACCACCTGCTAATACATTAGGTACTACTAATACATTAGGTATTAGTACCTAATGTAATTACACTGGTATTAAAAATAATTGGTTTTTGGATTCATTTCCTTCAATAATGACTATATGTTGCATTTAATTCACTATCAATTTTCTTTAAATATAGGTAATTGCTAACTCGTTGAATCACTGCCTTTGTATAAAAATATGATGTTGTTAACTTTGGACTAGTAAAAAAAAAAGAAACATGACAAACATGACAGAGAAAACCTGTTTCTTGGAAATTCCCATGGGCCAGGTGTGTCTGCTATGTATCCAGGTGAGAAGCCCTTGTAATCACATCAGTGCATATCACAATATAAATAGGCAGCTGTTTGCCTTCACCTATAAAAGGAGAATGTTTGTTTGGTAGTGAAATGTTATACGTTCAAATTAGTTTATCCCATGTTCAATTTCACTTTTATTTTGATATTAGTGGAAAGCAATTTTGAGAACATTGAGAGTTATTTTGCTTTTTTTTTTATCAGTTCATCTTGATTCAAACTATACTCAACTTTAAAATCAATTTATTTCATTTAATTTGAAAGCTGAAATTTGGTATATAAATTGTTAAGAGTCATAGAACTACCAACTATCCACTATGTCAAATTTTTCTTTGGGAATCACTCGACTTTTTCTAAAGACTGTAATTGAGATAAGCCAGTAGAGTGTTTTGCTTTTTAAATTCCTTCCTTGTGCTTATATTCTACAAAGTATCTAGATTTGCCTCCTATTACATTTAAAATGCATTGCCATTAACTGTTGAGATAACGTGGATCAGTCTCAATCAGATAAGGGATATGGAATTTTCAAAAAGTTTATAGTATCTGTTTATGGTATTAAAGTACATTTGTGATTTCAAAACTGGATTTGCAACCTGGGTGCTACACCACAGCCTATCTTGTTCATATGCTCTCACCCTTATTGAGCCGTTTGGCTGGGAAATTGCTAATTTATCTCCCTGTGCACAGCTAGGTAACTTTCAGTGCAGAGAGAGCTTGTGTTTATTGGTGATGGAGGTGAAGGAGGGAAAGAGCAGGTTTGGGGAACTCAGATCTGGGCTACTTTTGACACTGTGTGGTATGCAAAATCTAAAGAATTTACTGGCCTGGTAGATTAACTACTTGTACAGAGAAGAGATAATGGAGACCCGGAATGCTTTCCAGGAAACAGGCAGCTGGGAAGAGAGGGAGTGATTACTACCCAGCCAGCCTTGCTAAGAAGTGCCCTCACAGCTGAGAGCCATGCAAAGAGGATGACAGAGCTGAGTAAGGCAGATGGGATCTGTTAGCCACCGCTGACTCTAACAATAGGCCAAAAAGGAAAACTGCCACTGTGTTCCCAGACAGTGAATGAGAGGGGCTGGCTGGCACTGCAGTCCCTGAATAGAATTTTAAAGGAGGAGTGGGCTGATCCAGGCGGGAGGGATATCATAAGCACAACTCAATTCAGACTTGTGCCATTATCTTGGGCTGGTGGGCTGTTAATTTGGATAAAGAGTCTGTGTTCACTGGTGATGGGTGTCAAGAAGGGAAATATTATGTTTAGGAAAGTCGGATCTATGCTACTCTTGCTCTGCCTTGTACTCAATACCTACAAAAAAATTTAAAAAAATAGTTTCCATGGACATCTACACCTGTTTATCCATCCATTCTTTCCTGAACATTTATTGAGTGGCCAGCCAATACTATGTAAACTACCAGGCCTGCAGGACAAAAACAATAAGACCCAGCTCTGGTCCAAACCTCTGAAGATCTAGTAAAGAAAATAGACATATTAAAAAAACAACAAAATGAATAAATAAAGTCAAAATGCAGTAAGTTATACTAACTTCAAACCAGAAGCACACTAGAAATCCCGACTATACCATTATACCTTATGCTTTTATTTGTAGACGATGATTGAGAGTCAGGTTTTAGTGGCTCCATTGTCTGTTCATTGAAATAGCCCACCTGCCCAAGAAAACAATGACTTAGCTAATTTCACTAATAAAGTGCTCTATAAATCTTCCAATATCACATGAGGTAAGAGACATGTATCCATGTTTGGACAGATGAGGACACACAAAAGGTAGATAACTAGCTTAATGGCCCACTGCTTGTTTTATTTATTTTTTGAGATGGAATTTCACTCTTGTTGCCCAGGCTGGAGTACTATGGCTCGATCTCAGCTCACCAGAACCTCTGCCTCCCACATTTAAGCAATTCTCCTGCCTCAGTCTCCCCAGTAACTGGGATTACAGGCATGCACCCCCACACCTGGCTAATTTTGTATTTTTAGTAGAGACAGGGTTTCTCCATGCTGGTCAGGCTGGTCTCGAACTCCCGACCTCAGGTCATCCACCTGCCTCAGCCTCCCAAAGTGCTGGGATTAGAGGCGTGGGCCACTGCGCCCGGCCCCACTGCTTGTTTTAAAAAGTTTGTAGGAGAGAATTGAAATACATAATAATCATAAATATAAGTCAACATAAGGTGATGAGGACATTATTTTGCTAATATTAGAAGAGTTGTTTCTTGCAGTAAAAGCTTCTGAGTCAGAGAAGGATGATATTTCCCACGAGAGGGAATGGTGATGGGTAGATGGAAGTGGATGGAAGAGAACAGCGCTGAGGGGTCATGTGCATGAGAACTGAGGGTGGGGGCTGGACACAATCCATAGCAATTAAACTCTGTAGATGGTAAAAAACCTCCAGATGATTTTTAAGAAGTCATGCTGAGTAAAGTACCCTATAAATCCTCTGAGCTTTCCCTAAAGGAAAACTCACAGTAAAGACATATATTATTGCTCAAAGTTGTTTGATAGTTCGTTACATGTGAATGAGTACAGAGATCAGGCCACAGGTCCGTTTCACTGTATACCAGTCACATGAACATTGCTAACAGCAGGCTGTCTGTAAAAACCAGTTTGGAGGTGAGAACACCCAAGTTACACTCCAGGTTCTGAGCAAGACATTTCCTCTTTCTGGGCTTGTGGTCTCATGAGAAGTTGGATTTTAAAACCTCAACAGAAGATTTCAGTGGCCGTAGACAAGAAGAAAAGATAATTAGGCTAGTGGCTCAGATCAGGGCTCATCTGGTGTGTGTTCTTTAATTTTCGTGTTTTAGAATGCTCCCCTAATAAGCACCATATCTGAGCTGGAAAGACCCAAGCAGAGTCGTTGTCCATATGCCTCCAGGGCTAGGCATAGTCATAGGAACATCATTTCTCCATTATAAAGTTCCAGTAGGAAAACACAGTGGAAGGAAGGTAAAGGACCACCTCTTCCAGGGATCTGGAAAGAATACAAAACAAGGGAAAAATGTGAGCCAAGTCTGCTTGACTCTGACTTTATAATATTATTCCCATCGAGTACATTTCTATGACACTAACAACAGCATTCTTTGTAGAAATTATACTAAGCCTCCTTGCATTTGACCATGAATACTGAAAGATCTGGGGCCTTAGCAAAAGAGACTGGTATACACTGAGAGCCCATGCTGTGATGGACATGGTGCTAGTCACTCATGCTGTCAATGTGTTTACTTACCTCGCATTTATTCTTTAATACTACCCACCACATGAGGCAGGAGACATGTATCCATGCTTGGACAGATGAGGACACAGAAAGGATTAGTAACTAGCTTAATGTCCCACTGCTTATAAGGTCAGAAGTGGTATAAAAACACTACCTTCTAGCCCTCAAGCCTATGTTTGTTTGTTTTACATCATCCCATAAGAATGTTTTTCACATAAGGCTACTTTCTTAGTACCTGTAGTGCCCACTGGGATTGTAAACTGAAGGAAAAGTTTATTAGGATACTATAGGATTAAAATTATCATGTACCTGTCAGTCAAATATTATACCCTGCTTGATGAAAAGGTACAGCATTTTTGTTATGGGGCAATATGAATAATTTATCACTATACAGTCAGGTGTAAATATCATTCGTGCTTATTGCATTAGATAAGATTTTCATGTCAGTCGCATGTAAAATTGTGTAAGAATTATTCTCGAGCTCACTTCAATTTATGACTTTAGATGAACCTGCACAGTTATTTTAAAAACCATACAATCCAATAAAAAGTATATAGAGAAATTTCTTCCATGACCAGACTTTGAGAAGAAAGAAGGAAAAAATCTCTGCACTATTTACATCTATATATATCTAATACTTAATACAGTGCCTGGAATATTGGTGGTGATAAATATTTTGTTTTCATAAGGTAGAGGTTTGCTGTTTGCAGTAGTTCATGTCTATACTCCCTGCACTTTGGGAGGCCAAGACCAGTGGATTGCTTGAGCTCAGGAGTTCAAGACCAACCTGGGCAACATAGCAAAACTCCATGTCTACAAAAAAAAAAAAAAAAAGAAAAAAATTTAAAATTAGCTGAGCATGGTGGCACATGCCTATAGTCTGAGCTATTTGAGGGGGCTAAGGTGATAGTATTGCTTGAACTGGGATGGTGGAGGTTGCAGTGAGCTGTTATTTTACCACTGCACTCCAGCCTGGGTGACAACATGAGACCCTACCTTAAAAAAAAAAAAAAAGGTAGAGGTGGTGGTAGGGTGTGAGTGCAAGTATTTTCTATCATGTTCTCTTAAATACATGTAAATTAATGTCCAGATGCAAAGAAGAGATGCATTTGGTGAATAGCATCTCACATTAGGTAATAAGTACAGCAGTTTTTAAGAGTGAAGGCCCTGAAGTCAGGCTGCCCGGATTTAAATCCCAACTCTATGATTTAAGCAAGTCTGCATGTTCCTTAGCCTGTGATATAGGTTAATAATAGAACCAATGTTCTATCACAGGGTTTTTGTGAGGATAAAATGACTGATGCAAGTAAAATACTTAGTTGAGTAATTAAAATATGGTAGGCTTCAATAAATGTTTAATTTTTTAATTAGGTGAAAGAATTAAACTTAGATTCACTATTGGCCAAAGAAATGTCTCACAATGCACTATCATTAAGGATATAGAGAAAAGTAACTTCTAGTCTGATCCAAAAGATCATATTCTGCCCTTGTTTTCTGAATCCCATTTCTGAAAAAGAGACCATGGCAATGGAATAAAAAAAAAAAAAAAAAAAAAAAAAAACAGGGATTAAAGCATACTTTTAGGAATTATTACTTTGTCATTATTAGTTCATTCTCTCTGATTTCTAAGTTGAACTAAACCCCACGCTTCCTCCAATCTTTTGATCAACTCAAAGTTTAATCCTTTCCATTTTCGCTGGATTTGTTCTAAGAAACGATTGTTGAATTACAGAAGACAGCTCAATCTTCACTGAACATGAGTGTATTCGATTTTCTTTCTTTTCTTTTTCTTTAATTTCAGGGGATCCTCATATCAAAGTATCATTCTGGAATTTGTGAAAGAATAAAAAGTAATATTTAAAACAAAAAGTGTCTATCAAAAGTGATATGAGGTGAATACATTAATTCGCTTGATGAAATCGTTCTACAATGTATACATAGATCAAAACATCACATTGTACCCCATAAATATACACAATTAGTATCTATCAACTGAGAAAAAAAAGTGATGTGGAGGTAAGGTGATAACCCCATGAATAGAAAAAAAGCTACCATGCTTTTAGCCTGTGATATGGGTTGATAATAGATGTATCAAGATGTAAAACAGCATCATTATCTTTTTATAAGAACCTCGTGTTTCACGATGAGGAAATAAAGTACCCAAGAAAACATTTTCCTGCCTAGAGGTTTTTATATAAATAAATATATTGCCCTTTTCCTGTTCTTCTCCACCAGAGTTAAACAATGGACACTTAGAAGGGAAATGATGTCAACACCCTATTGATAAAAATCAAGCTATGCTGGAGAAAACACAATAGAAAAAAAAACACAGCTTTCTAGCTTCTGTAGTTTGTTATGGTAACTCCATGAACCTTTATTAAATGTAAAGCATAATTTCATTTTAGCCCCATGCTGACTTAAGTTTATTATGGATGCACAGCTTTCATATTCATATCTTTTAGCAAAGATAACTAGGATATCCAAAGCAAGATAATTGTCTTTGGCAGCTAGAATTCATAGCTTTGAATTTTTGTAACTCTTTTTTTTTTTTTTTTCAGTTTGAAATTTGACTGGCATTCCAATGCATTTCACAGCTATTCATTCTGGGAAAGGCCATTTCAGCAGAGTTTACAGAATGATTGTGGAAAATATCTTGAAGACCATTTATCAATTTAATGATACCAAATAAATGCTTGGCAGAACATCCACACTATAGATAAAAGATAGCATAAAATATGTGAAGATTGCAAATTTGCCAGTGGCAAATTTGCAGCGATAGAGTGGATGTATTGCAAATTAATCTTATTCTCAAGGAAGTGATTTCTTCCATGAATGTTCTAGTTTGTTGAATGAGCATAGAGCTAGATGACCTATTTTGCCAGTTCAGAAAACCAAGGTCAAACCTCTTTTTAAGTTAATGTCTTGACTCCTCTCCTGCTCTTGTGCAAACTATTTTGAGGAATAAACTATTATAATAGTAATAAGCTTAACATATTTTGCCATCAACATTTCTCAGTTATTAACTGGACGTAGTAATTGAAGGAAACCCTCCATTGTATCTGAAATGAACGTTTAAAATCTTTCCTATAATCCCCACAACAAAGAAGATTTAATCCTGCTAGTCACTGCTGTTTCTCAGGTAGAACAATGATGTAACCATGTGTTACAAAGGGAGGAGAAGGACATTGTTTAAAATGAATAGTACCATAACATCACCAGAGGTGAGGTACCATACTCACTCACTACAAGTCTGAAGTATACAACTGGGAGATGTAAAATGCTTTACATACTAGAACTCTCTATTCTTCATTGCGTGTGATTACAGAGGTCTTATTTTAATCAGAGCCCAGGCAGTATGGAGGACCCAGTCTCCACTAGAATATAAGAACTCAAGGAAGCAATAAAGGTAAGAAAACTACACTCTGAGGAGTCCCTTGTATTAGTTTAACCAGATCTTCCTTCTTTCCAGCAGTCTTAGGTCATACAGAGTCTAAAACACTGGTTCTCACGACAAAAATAAAGTGAAATATTGTCCTTGAGATAACTTTGGAGATTGCTCAGCTGGCTCAATCCTTTCTACTCATGAAGACAACAGGGTACAAAATAATAATAACAGCAATAATGATACATAATAATAACTTGTTCTATACCATAGTCTTAAATGGATTTAGTCTATTTATATAATGAATGAATGAACAGATAAAAGGAATAAAGAAGAAAAGTAAGGCTTAATTCATGTCACATTCTGAGACTAAATTCAATACATTGTTTCTTACCCTACCTTGTTTTTGATCTCCTTAAATTTCCATTAAATCAATATATAATTATTTAATGATAGCCTTATACAAAGAGAGAGAGAACAATAGACTTCACTATTGGGTTTTTGCCTAATTTAATTATGGCTGTTAAGTTTCAAATCAGAAAAACAAAACCTAAAATATATCTCAACATGATAATAAAATTGATAGAGGAGGAAAAAGAGCTTGTATTAGTCAGAGTTCTCTAGAGGGACAGAACTAATAGGATAGATAGTTATATAAAGGGGAGTTTATTAAGTATTAACTCACATGATCTCAAGGTCCCACAATAGGCCATCTGCAAGCTAAGGAACAAGGAAAGTCAGTCTGAGTCCCAAAACTGAAGAACTTGGATTATAATATCCTCCCAGCATGGGAGAAAGATGTAGGCCGGGAGGCTAGATCAGTCTCATTTTTTCACATTTTTCTGCTTGCTTTATATTCACTGGCAGCTGATTAGATTGTGCCCACCAGATTAAAGGTGGGTCTGCCTTCCCCAACCCACTGACCCAAATGTTAACCTCCTTTGGCAACACCCTCACAGACACAAACAGGGACAATACTTTGCATCCTTCAACCCAATCAAATTAACACTCAGTACTAACCATCACAAGTTTACCCCTTGTCAACTTGAACCCATACACATCTCCTGAGATCATACCTAATCTTCAAATATAGACAATAATGTCATAATTATGCCTAGCATAATACAACTGTACTTTGTACAACTGGAAACACACCAATCCCTAACCCAAATACTATTACATAAAGTTAACAATACTTAAATGCTGAAATGAAATCAATAAATCTTATGTCACATAATAAAGGAAAAAAGAAAATAAATTTTTTTTAGTACAAGTGTATACATGCACAAACATGTTTTTAACAAAGAAGAATGAAATACTCCTGACAATTACAGTCCTAATTTCTGCAGCTGGTCACATGGTTATAGCTGGTATTGATGACTACCTTCTTCTAGTACCCATTCTGTATTCTCTTTGCCTTCAGCAAACACCTCAGCAGGTCGTGTTTGTTTTTTTTTGTTTTGTTTTGTTTTTTTGTTTGTTTGTTTGTTTGTTTGTTTTCTGGTGGAGCGACCCAAACCTTCATTCCTGAAGGGTCTGAGCCATTTGTAGTCCTGCCTGGATTGGGTTGTTGTAGTTTCCCATTTACCTTAATCACAGGGCATAGTAATATACTAGGAGTGATGGTGAGTGGTGCCATGTCCACTTCCACCCCTTGATTCCTGGACCCATGAACCCTGGCTATGGGAGATGCAGTACCATATATTGGATGCTGATTGAGAGAATACAAGGCCTTCCAGAGAACTTTGCCCCAGCCCTGCAAAGCAATGTCAGCTAGTTGGCATTTTCATTGTGACTTCAAAAGGTCATTCCACCATTCTGTGAATCCAGCTATTTCAGGATGATGGAGGAACATGGTAAGACCAGTGAATTCCATGATCATTAGCCCACTGCCTCACTGCTTTAGTTGTAAAGTGAGTGCCTTGGTCAGAGGCAATACTGTGTGGAATACCATGATGGTGGATAAGGCATTCCGTGAGTCTACAGATGGCAGTCTTTGCAGAAGGATTGTGTGCAGGATAGGCAAACCCATATCCAGAGTAAGTATCTATTCAGGTGAGGACAAACCTCTGCCCTTTCAATGATGGAAGAGGTCCAACATAATCAACTTGCCACCAGGTAGCTGACTGATCACGCCAAGGAATGGTGCCATAATGAGGACTCAGTGTTGGTTTCTACTGCTGAAAACAGGGCACTCAGCAGTGACAATAGCCAGGTCAGCCTTTGTGAGCGAAAGTCCCTGTTGCTGAGCCCATGCATAACCTCCCTCCCTGCCACCATGGCCACTTTGTTCATTAGCCCATTGGGCGATGACAGGGGTGACTGGGGAAAGAGGTTGAGTGGTGTCCACAGAACGGGTCATCCCATCCTATCCACCTGATTATTAAAATCTTCCTCTGCTGAGGTCACCTGTTGGTGATCTCTCACATGGGATACAAATATCTTCACAGTTTTTGACCACTCAGAACGACCTATCCACATACCTCTTCCACAAGTTTCTTTGTCACCAATTTATCAATCATGCTTCTTTTACGTTCCTGACCATCCAGCCAAACCATTGGCTACTGCCCATGAATCAGTATATAATTGCACATCTGGCCATTTCTCTGTCCATGCAAAGTGCACAACCAGGTGCACTGCTTGAAGTTCTGCCCACTGGAAAGATTTTTCCTTCACTGCTGTCCTTCAGAGATGTCCTAGAAAGGGGCCGTAATGCTGCAGCTGTCCACTTTCTGCATATTGTGGAGAACCATATGTGAACCAGGCCCTACCTACTCTTCTCTTCCTCTGTCAACTGATCATAGGGAACTCCTCACGAGGCCATCAATATAGGCTGGGTGAAAGAAGGCAGGGTGGCAGAAGTGGAGATCATGGACATTTGAGATATTTCCTCATGTAACTTATTCATGCCTTCAGGACCTGCTTGAGTTTATACCACTTCCATTTGATGATGGAATGCTGCTGTGCATAACCTACTTTATGGCTAGGTGTGTCAGAAAGCACCAATTCATGATAGGCATTTCAGGTAGCATGGTGACTTGATGACCCATGGTCAAACGTTCAGTTTCTACCAAAGCCCAGTAACAGGCCACGAGCTCTCTCTTAAAAGACTAGTTATCTGTAAAAGATGGCAGGGTCTTGCTCCAAAATCCTAGAGACCTCCACTGTGATTCACCTATGGGAGCCTGCCAAAGGCTCCAAACAACGTCCCTATCTGCCATTGACGTCTCAAGCGCCATTGGATCTGCTGGGTCATATGGTCCAAGTGGCAGAGCAGCTTGCACAACAGCCTGGACCTGCTGCAGAGCCTTCTCCTGTTCTGGATCCCACTCAAAATTGGTAGCCTTTCAGGTCATTTGATAAACGGGCCAGAGTAACACACCGAAATGAGGAATGTGTTGCCTCCAAAATCCAAATAGGCCTACTAAGTGTTATGCCTCTTTCTTGGTTGTAGGAGGAGCTGAATGGAATAACTTACCATTCACCTTAGAAGGAATATCTCAACAGGTCCTATACCACTGAACCCCTGTAAATTTTACTGCAGTAGAAGTTCCCTGAGTTTTAGTCAGATTTGTTTTCCATCCCCTGGCACACAAATGTCTCACCAATAAGTTCAGTATGTTTGCTAATTCTTGCTCACTGAATCCAATCAGCATAGTGTCATCAACGTAATGGACCAGTGTGATTTGTGTGGAAGTGAAAAGTGATCAAGGTCTCTCTGAATAAGATTATGACACAAAGTCAGACTTGATATACCCCTGAGGTAGGATAGTAAAGGGATATTGCTAGCCTTGCCAGCTAAAGGCAAGTTGCTTCTGATGCCTCTATGGACAGGAATGAAGAAAAAGTCATTTGCCAAGTCAATGGCTGCATATCAGATACCAGGAGATGTGTTAATTTGCTTAAGAAATGAAACCACACCTGGTACAGCAGCTGCAATTGGAGTCACCACGTGGTAAAGCTTACAATAATCCACAGTCATCCTCCAAGATCCATTTGTCTTCTGCACAGGCCAAATGGGATAATTACATGGGGATGTGGTGGGAATTACCCTCTCTTCATCTTTCAAGTTCTTGATAGTGGCACTAATCTCCACAATCCCTCCAGGGATGTAAAATTGTTTTTGACTTACTATTTGTCTAGGTATATACAGCTCCAGTGGCTTCCACTTAGCATTTCCCACCATAATAGTCCTCATCCCACCAGTCAGAGAGCCATTTTGGGGGTTCTGCCAACTGCTAAGTGTGTCTATGCCAATTATGCATTCTGTCACTGGGAAAATAACCACAGGATGAATCCAGGGACCCACTGGACCCACTGTAAGTCAAACCTGAGCTAAAACTCTATTAATTACCTGACCTCCATAATCCCCTACTTTAACTGGAGGACCACAATGATGTTTTGGGTCCCCTGGAATCAACATCAGCTCAGATCCAGTGTCCAGTAATCCCTGAAATGGCTGATCATTTCCCTTTCCCCATTGTACAGTTACCCTGGTAAAAGGCTGAAGGTCTCCTTGGGGAAGGATGGGAGAAATATTAACAGTATAATTCATCAATAGTGTAGTGGGGTCCTTCCTCAAGGGCACCCTGCCTCCCTTTCAGAGTATTCTGATTGCTGCTTTGTCTCTGCAGTCCATTTTCAATGCTATACTCACCTTGCCTTTGATGATTGTTTGCCACCACTTGGTCCCTGCCACCTCAGGATCCAAGTATTCCCATTGTATTTAAATTTTATAGTTGAGTGACTGTGGTTCCCACTGTTAGATCTGACATATAGAGAAGATCAATTACAGTACCCTTCAAAGATGCAGGTGCTGCCCTCACAAATCTATTTCATAAGGCATTGGTTAAGGGTATATCTTCTGAACCCTCCTACCTGGGATGAGTGGGTCTAAAATGACTAATCCACTCTACCATCCCAGTCTCTCTAAGTCTTTGGATTCCTTCCTCTACATTAAACCAAGGGAGATCAGGCATTTCCAGCTCACTCACAGTGGGCTATCTTTTAATCCATATTTCAGCTAACCAAGAAAATAAACTCTTAGAACCTTTTTTTAACTCCATGAGCTGCAACATGAAATAAAGAGTCCATATTTATTGAGCCCAAATCAATAAATTCAGCATGATCCAACTCTATGTTCCTTCCACTGTTACCCATGCCCTTAATATCCATTCCCATGCCTGTTCTCCAGATTTTTGTTTATATACATTAGAAAACTTTGGCAGTTCTTTTCAATTGTCGCACACCTTCTCATGGGTCATACTCTCAATCTCACCTCTAAGGGCCTGCCAGGACTTCAATCTAGTTATAAGCCTAGAAGCAAACAGGGATATTGGGGGTGGCTTCTGAGAAGAATCAACATTATCTTGCCTGGCAACTGCCTCAGGCAGTGCAGGGTTTTTCTCCTCAGACAAAGGTGTAAGGCTGATGGCAGCATGGGTAGGGGAGGGGAAGTTGCCACTACTGGGGATGGGGAAGCTGCTCCTTCTGGCAAAAAGTTTCATCGGAGTTTACAAGCTCAGTATCCCCAGCTTCATCAGGGTCTTCCCACACATCCCCATTCCAAGTTGCAGGGTCCCATTATTTTCCAATCAATACCTTCACCTTAATAGCAAACACCTGGAGAGGCTATGCATGCACCTTTCATTGCAGGTCAGTCACTCACATGATAAGAGCTTGTGTCTCTTTTTCCACAATTTCAGCTCTTTGTCTACAAGAGACAAGACTCTCACTCATGGCAATCTTAGCAGATTTGAGGCTCAGTATCTGGTTCTGAAGCCAGGAAGTAGAATCCCCGAGTTCATCATTTCTTTCATCACTTTGTCCACTGAACTTAGGAGCAATCAACCAGCTTCATTATGTTCCTTTGTTCTCCACACATGGTCAAAAATATTGTGTATAGAGTCACTGAACTCCTTGCCTCTCAAGAGTGGTGAATCAACATGGCCAAATGCACTTATTTTGCATAACTCTCTAAACAGTTCATGTCAAGGACTATCAGTGTTTTCTATACTGTAAGAAGTAGAGTCCTTAGCATTTTTGGGTCTAATTATATTAAGCAGTCAACCCTAGAAACCCCAAAAACAATGAAACACACACACACACACACACACACACACACACACACACATCCTTAATATTCTGTTCCTCTAGAATGATTCCTGGTACCAAAATCTGTGTTAGTCAGGGTTCTCTAGAGGAACAGAACTAAAAGGATAGATATAAAGGGGAGTTTATTAAGTATTAATTCACATGATCACAGGGTCCCACAGTAAGCTATCTACAAGCCGAGGAGCAAGGAAAGCCAGTCCGAGTCCCAAAACTGAAGAACTTGGAGTCTGATATTCAAGGGCTGGAAAGGTCAAGCATGGGAGAAAGATATAGGCTGGGAGTCTAAACCAGTCTACTTTTTTTCACATTTTTTTCTGCCTGCTTTATATTCTAGCCACACTGGCAGCTAATTAGATGGTGCCCACCCAGATTAAGGGTGGGTCTGCCTTTCCCAGCTCACTGACTCAAATGTTAATCTCCTTTGGCAACACCCTCACAGACACACCCAGGATCAATATTTTGCATTTTTCATTCCAGTCAAGTTGATGCTCAGAATTAACCATCACAGAACTCATGAAGGATCCTGGGACCATTCCTCAGGGAGGTAAAAAGCTCAACTGCATTGCATTAGGGAATTTATTTTCTGAGTGCTATTATTGACTTAATCAATGTTTTGTTACTCATAAGGAATTGGCTACCATACTACTATTGTAGCAAGACTACAACCCTGAAACTCTTAGGACAGATTTACTGTATCTGAATTTTCAAGAGACTCTCTTATTCATTTCCAGAGATTTTGAAATTGGAGAGAGAGATATTGAGGATAATTTCATCTGAAACATTTTTTCCTAAATTATTTAGAAATACCTTTTGAATTATATAAAATTTATTTTTTTAAAAAAGTACACCATAAACCTGAAAATATATGGAAGTAGCATAACTTGGTGTGGAAGGAAAGAAGGAAAGAAAGAAGGAAGGAAGGAAGGAAGGAAGGAAGGAAGGAAGGAAGGAAGGAAGGAAGGAGAGAAGAAAGAAAAGAAAAAAGAAGGGAGGGAGGGAAGAAAGGAAGAAAGGGAAAGAGAAAGAAACAGAAAGAAAGAAAGAGAGAAAGAGAAAGAAAGGAAAGAAAGAAAGAAAGAGAAAGAAAGAAAGAAAGAGAAAGAACGAAAAAGAAAGAAAGAAAGAAAGAAAGAAAGAAAGAAAGAAAGAAAGAAAGAAAGAAAGAAAGAAAGAAAGAGAAGAAAGAAAGGAAAGGAAAGAAAGAAAAGAAAGACAGAAAGAAAACCGAGAAAAGAAAGGAGTCATATAATCCCACAATTCAAAATGCTACTTGAAATTGAAGTCTGATAATCCTGTGGTAAATTGCATTCCAGTTACTGGCCAGTCCTATGATGTTAAACCTCAGTCTACATCTATGTCTGTGGATGAGAGGCAATAACCTCTCTTTGTTGTAGGCATTAACATAATACATAGAGATTGCCTCATATAGTGATACACTGGCTACATTGTAGACTTTCAAAAGATAATTTCATTTTGGTTATTTTTACCTGCTACAGATATTCTGTTAGAGGGTAAAAATCCTCTAATTGTATATGTGTGAACATAGATAAGGAAGACATAACTGTAGAGCATCACTCTGAGAACTCCCTTATTTTTCAGATCGTATTTGAAGCTTTTAGGGGTTTACTGATGATCACATGAACTAAGGGAAAGCAGTATATCTTTCATATCTAGTGAACATCTAATTTTAAAACAGAAAACCATGATCAATTCTTAAAGGAAAGAGAGAAATCAATGTAAGAATACATAGGAAACTGGTAAGGTTGCCTCTAGGAAGGAGGAATAAGGGATAAATGTGGAGACGGTAGAGTCAATTTTCACTTTACTCCCTTTTATATTTTGATATTGTGTGTACACATTTTTGACATAATTATTTTAAATGTTTTTTTTTTTTTAAGAAACAGATAGATACTTAAACTGAAGATAAATGACGTTTAAGTAAATCAGCACAATGTATTTCAAGCAGTCAGGTCTTCTACAGTTTTGGAAAAACTTCTGTACTTTGCAGGGAATCAGTTGGGAGCAGAAAGTTTTTCAAGCGTATTCTTCACAGACATGCTATTTTATGAATCAAAGTATCTGTTGCGTGTTCAAGTAATACTCTAAACTGTCTTTAAAATTTATAGAACCTGCTAAGCAATGATTATTTAACTAAGTAGCAAATATTAACAACAACAAAAAAAAACTACAATATGCAAAGCTCTTGGCTAGTCCTTTGATGGAGAGGTACTGGAAGGAAGTTGTAAAATATACTATAAATGTGTTTAAGAGATAAAATAATCTTATCTGGATTATGATGCAGTGGGGAAGATGAACACCTTTTAAAAACAGGATATAAGGTATCCTGCAGTACGTTTTATAAATGCATAGCATTAATAAATACTATATGACATGGAGAGAAAATGATATTTTTGTGTGTAGAGAAATTTAAGAAAGTGTCTTTGGAGAAGGTGTGAGAAGAATGGATATCTGAAGGTTGTCTATGGCGTAAAGGGCCTTGCAGACAGGAAGAGCAGTTCAGTTAAGGAGCTGGGGTTGGTAAGCACAGCGAGTGCTTAGACAGGAAAGGGTACGAGGGTACCAGAGGAGGGCAATATATTAGGAGACAGACAGACCTGGCGCAGTGGTTCATGCCTGTAATCCTAGCACTTTGGGAGGCTGAGGCAGGTGGATCACCTAAGGTCAGGAGTTCAAGACCAGCCTGGCCAACATGGCGAAACCCCGTCTCTACTAAAAATACAGAATTTAGCCGGGCATAGTGCTGGGTGCCTATAATCCCAGCTACTCAGGAGGCTGAGGCAGGAGAATCTCGTGAACCTGGGGGACAGAGGATACAGAGAGCCGAGATCGCATCACTATACTCTAGCCTGGGCAAAACAGTGAAACTCCATCTCAAAAAAAAAAAAAAAAAAAAAAAAAAAAATAGGAGACAGACTCCAGTCAGGAAAGAGCCAAGAGCCAAACTGCATCAGGATTTGAACATCAGGTTGAGGACTTAGAACTTTTTTCTAGAAAAACTGGGGACCATTTGAAGATTTTTCAGCCAAGTTAACATTTTCAGATGATAACTTTGTGTCAGTATAACAGATGAACTGGCATGAGGAGCATCTCAGGACTGAGAGATTAGAATAGGCTTTTGAGATGTTACCTGAATAGGAGCCTCATTATATGTCAATCCTGGCTGTGACTGCTCCTGCCAAAGCAATAAAATGTGGAACTACCTAGGGGGACAACTGCAAAACAGGCACATCTCATGCATCTTTAACATTTATTTTTAATCTGGAATTTTTGTTAACATCGTGAAGAGAAACACATGTCTGGCATCATTCATGATTACCTTAAGTGAAGAGGTGATTCAAAAGCAATTGGCTCTGTTACACGGAGCATGGCCACAATTATGCTGGAGGTCATGACTATTTGAATCAATACAAGAATATGAGTCGAGATGTTGCTCCCTTAGGAGTTTCAGGAGAGTCCATTTTCAGTATCTACACCAAGATTTCTTCTAATTAAGGATGATTTTTACTTTGAAACTGGTTTTGTATAACAAAATATTACGCAGTAGCTTCCAGGGATAATTTCCTAAGGTAAGGTTTTAGTTATAGCTTGTGATTTGTTTTGTAAATTAGAGATTTTTTTTCCCCAATTCAAGAAGCTAAGAGTAATGTCTGGAATTCTTTGGAAGAGCTATACTGGTTAAGTGCCTGGTTCACATTCTAAAAAATGCTTTTATAGTTTAAGGAAGCTCAAGCAGAAGCCCTCAGTTCTGATTTGCCCATGGTGTCAAACATCAGAAGAATTTTCCAATGGGCCTTTATGAGTTTTATTTTCACTTCAATTAGGAAGATATCTGGGTGTTTAATGGGGACTTCTCAAGCTACTGGAGCAGAGCTAGAACAAATGACCTCATTCACTTGGTGAGATAAAGTAACAGTGTCACAGATGCTTAGTAAACCTTCACATAATTGCAAATGGGAGGTAAGGGAAATATCAGAAGAGAAATTTGGATCAAAGAGCATTATATCCATATATGTAGCTGTGTTTCTCTTACCATGAGCTTTCAAAACAATACACACTTGCCAGCAAAGGCAAAAGGAAAGCTACTTTCATAACAAAACATTCATTAAGAAGATTCATTTTATTTAGCTGGAACTAGGTTACAATGTCAGTAGAATTTAACCAATTTCCAGCAATATGATTTTTCTGGTCATCAAGGGAAACTTTGTATTTGAGTCCTGATTTAGGCCATGGGTTCTTTACTGAAGAGAGGAGATCTTGAGTGTTCTGTTCATGTTGTTTTTAAAATACAGGCTATAAAAAAAAGTCTCAAATCCCCTCAAGAATTAAGTTGGTGCCAGAGATTTCCAGAAAAAAAAAAAAAATAGAAATAAAACAGTGAAGCTTGAAGAGCTTATAAAAGAAGTAACTTGGGTATAGTTTAGCTTTCATACCAGGTGGTCATTGTAAAGTACAGGAGTCTCCTGGAACGGTGAAGAAATAAGAGAAAACAAAGCCTTTACCGGAAAGAGACCTTCAGAGAGGTTTGCGCAAATCTGGGGAAGTAGTGTTGCCTCAGGAAAAGATTTATGCACCCAGGTGGATATATCTCTCCTACCTGAAGCCACATGGAGCAGAAAGCTGTAAAATTAAAAAAATCCAAGCAGAGTGAGCTAAGAGAACTCTGAAGGTAGTGAGAAGTCCTAAGGAGGCAACTTAAGGTCTGGTTTCTGATCAGCTGTGAGTTGTACTTAAAAACTGCTCCCATTCAGAGATCGCTTTCAGTGAGGCCTGATTGTGTCACAGCTGTGATAAAGCACCAACGTCCTAGTGCTGTGAGTCTACGGTGTGTCTATGAATGATTTTAAATTTAGGAAGACACCCTAAATGAGTTAGATTTAAATTTGCACTTGTTGATAAGAATGAAACTTATTAAAACTTTTACTTCTTTAAAAGCGTTTTCAATATTAGCACTTATAATATATAAGTAATACGAGTGAATGTTTAAAACATTAACTGCTAACTGCTGTTTTGTTATTTTAACATAGGTATAGGGTGAATAGGAGAGCTAGAAATGACTAAAATTTAAGTCTGTGATCAGTGGTGCATGAAAGTATACTCGCTGCCCACTTTTTTTCAGTGGCAGCCACCTGTTTTTTGCCTGCAGAATTTATGTAAAAAGTTGCTGAGTCTAATAAGCTCCAAATTATGGAGAGAGGGCTGAAAAACAAGATATTATTTGGGACAAGTGTAAGAAATGGTAGCTGTAGCTATTCTACGTCTCTGAAGTGTGACAAAGTCTGAATTCCGAAGTTGGTCATTTCAAGTATTTCATCAAGCTGTAATTTAATCTCCAGGGTTTATCTTTTTGCTTTTAAAGGATTATTCTTTAAACTAAGCCTACAGCCATTCTGGAATAATCCGATTTGCTCAGGACACATCATGTATAATACTACCTCACTTTTTTCCCAACTCCTTTATATTGGTGTTAGGTTACTGACCCTCTGAACGTCCCTGTAAGGCATATATCAAAGGTCCCACAGTAGTGTTGAAACAGTTAAACCACAGACAAGTTGGAAGGCTGTGCTACAGTAAAATATATGACATGTATTTTGTATTTTTGGGGGGATAGATATTTTTCTCTTTTTTTTCTTACTTAGCAAGATGCATGACAGACCAGAGAGAAGGAAAAGTAGACAAATTCATTATTTTTAATTAATAGGGGTCATACTAAATCCCTACAAATTTCTAAACTATTTGCTTTGATTTAGGTTTCCAGACTATGAAGAAACCTTACAGAATTGCTATATGAACAGCAACTTCGTAGCCACTAATTAAAATAAAGAGGAAAAATTAAACAAACTTTGATTTTTGGCAAATACATTTAATTTGAAATAAATATATAGCCTACTTTATTTTTATAAAACAATCTTCTTAGGAAAATAAATAGAATTATTTTTGTTTTCTATCATGCAGGGTTGAATGCAGGTTTCGTAGGTAGTATGGAGGCTTACACAAGTAGAGATCTTAAAGAAAAGTAAAAGAAAATTACAAATACAATATTAGGTATATGCAAATATTTACTGAAAATGAGAAAAACATCACAATAAATTTCAAAATTTCCCAAGGTCACAAATACAATAGGCATCGAAAATCCAGAAAAAGCATAATAGTTGTATTAATTTATTGTCCCTTTTTCTGTGTAATTTAACATTACAGTAATATAATATTTTCTATAAAGAGAATAGAAAGAAACATTTGTCTTTGCTTTATCATAGTTGAATGAGAATTTTTGTTCAGTCGTTTGGAAAAGTTTCTCTTAGCTCCATAAATCATATCGATAATGTTATGTAGGATTGCTGTCAAGTATATGGAAAAATCTCTATCAAATGTCTTTCATAGAAGAACTTACAATTTCAGGTTCATTTTCAGGTTTCTTGTGCAGTGACTAATCTTATACGCTCTTTGAATGAGCATGATTGATGACAATCAAAGGACCTCCCTTTGAGTCCAGGAGCATTAGGAGGGTACTTGGAGCTATTCCTGCATTCCAACAGGTAGCAGTTACTTACCTGTGCATTAAAGTGATAGCGTGACACATAAATGTATCCCACTAAACCCAAAATAAAAGTATCCCCAACTTAACTTCTCTTTAGACAGATTCCAAATGTGTGTGTGGCCATTCCAAACCCTATGACACTGCGGGAAGTCAGTATGGAAAGTGACAGCAGAACAAATGTGGTTAAAATGTCTTATGATTGGAAATTTCACAAAAATTATAATGATCTTGTAAACATTGCTAGGGTACCCTTAATGGAGGAGCCTGCACAAGTGAAAGGCTAAAATCATTGTAAATTTACCTCTGTTAAATTTAACAAACTAATAAAGCTACAGATTTGTTCAGAGTAAAATTCAGAGTGCTAACGTGTGTGAGAGTTAAGATACATACTGATGGGCATTCTTTGTTATGCAATAAATAATGATGTGAGTTGATTCCAGTACCATATTTACTGTAGCAGTATGATATATGAGTGAGTGTTAATAACACTAAGATTTTTATGAAGGGACAGTAATTTTTTTTAAGTTCAGTGAATTCCAATGTTAAGTAAGTCCCCCAAATTTAAGTGTTCTGAAAGGCATTATCTACAGTTGAGGTTGTGGAGTAAATGACCAATTAAATAATAAAATGTTTAAATGTTTGGCTAGCATAATGAGACATTTTGAGCATTTTTCTGAATATAAAGTTAATCCTGAGATGGCAAAAAATAATTTAAGAAAGTACAAGTAAACTATCAAAAGACCAAATATATAAGGCAATATTGTTTTGGGACTTCTGTAAAGAAGATCACATAATGCCACTTAGTATATAGTATTGCGGGAAGTCAGGGACCCTGAACGGAGGGACCCTGTGTTGTGCCACACAGTTAGGCAGCAGCCGCCGTGGAGCAGTAGCCGCCGTGGGAGGAAGCCATGAAGCACTAAGAGATGGAGATTCTGGATGCAAAAACAAGGGAGAAGCTGGTTTCCTGGACAAGGTGGAGCCCCATGCCACCATTGCGGAGATCAAGAACCTCTTCACCAAGACCCATCGCAGTGGTACCCTGCCCACCAGTCCCTCCACTTGGACCCCAAGGGCAAGTCCCTGAAGGATGAGGATGTTCTGAAGAAGCTGCCCATGGGCGCCATGGCCACACTCTACTTCCGGGACCTGGGGGCCCAGATCAGCTGAGTGACAGTCTTCCTAACAGAGTACACAGGGTCCTTTTCATCTATCTGCTCTTCTACTTCCCAGAGCCGTGTATCTGTGGCCACAAATATGACTTCACATCCAGTTGGCACACGGTGGTGCACCTCCCCTGCATCTGTCACTCATTCCACTACGTCAAACTCCTGCTGGAGACGCTCCTCGTGCGCCACTTCTCCCATGGCACCATGCCTTTGCCCAACATCTTCAAGAACTGCACCTACTACAGGGGCTTCAACACGTGCATGGCCTATTACATCAACCACCTGCCCCCTACTTACGGAGCTCAGCAGGTGAAACTGGCACTCTCCATCTTTGTGATCTGTCTGTGCTTGGCCGCTTCTCCATCCACATGGCCCTGCGGGACCTGCGGCCCGCTGGGTCCAAGACCCGGAAGATCCTGTACCTCACCAAGAAGCCTTTCACGTGGCTCTTCCTGCTGGTGTCCTGCCCCAACTACACCTCTAGGTGGGGTCCTGGATCAGTTTTGCCATCATGACGCAGTGTCTCCCAGTGGCCCTGTTCTCCCTGGTGAGCTTCACCCAGATAACTATCTTTGCCAAGGGCAAGCACCACCGCTACCTGAAGGAGTTCCAGGACTATCCGCCCCTGCGCATGCCCACCATCCACTTCCTGCTCTGAGCGCTCACACCTGCGGGGGCTCAGCCCCTCACCAGGCGGCATTCTGGCGGGGAAGAGGGGCCCACAGCTCTCCAGCATCCAGAATAAAGCCCGCCTGCCCCAGTCAAAAAAATGTATATCTATCTATCTATCTATCTATCTATCTATCTATCTATCTATCTAT